>NC_134537.1:102129210-102434835 GCF_050624435.1 Tenrec ecaudatus
GACTGAGAGGAACTAGGAGAGTTGTTGGGCATTGAAGGAGGGAGGACGGTGCTCACCTCTAGAGGACAGGCTCCTAGATTCTCCTTATATGCTTCCTGATCTGGGTGCTGAGTTGTAGCCTGTCGATCCTCAACCTACATTATACCCTATTGCTTAATAACCCACTTTTAAGTATGATCTGTTCGTTCTTTGTGGTCATTGCAATGACTACCAAAACCAGAAGGAAAGCAGAGAATGATATCAGAGGGATGGTTGGTGTCAACATTGGTTAAAAACAGAAACAAACAAACAAGCCACAGGTTGGTGAATGGAGGAGTGCCCGACCTCTACTGCACAGGAATTGGCCTTGGGATGATGGCGATTCATTTCCTCTAACAACACTACAGCACAGGCACGTTCACATTTATCGTCTCCCTTTACTTCCAGCCAAGCTACCATTTATTCTTACAATATTATTTTCACAGACAAGGAAGCCAATCTGAGAGAGAGTAAGTCACTTCATGTGGTTACATGGAACACGAGCCAGAGCCGGAGGCCAGATCAAGCTGAACCCAAACCTGTTCCCTGATTCTTGGGAAGAAGCATCAGTCAAGAGCTGACATGCTGCTTGACACGTACTTGTTGCGCCAGATGTGTTCTTTGAATGGGTCATAGTGGTGAGGTAAGTGTGGAAGACTTGGATCTGTTGTTGCCTCGAAGGGCAGTTTGCTTAGGGAAGCTCTTATTGGGCATTCAAGAGAGCATCACCCCCTGTCCAAGTTGACCTTTAACCACAGGAAAAAAATATGTCATAAAATATCAGCTCTGGGAAGTATCTCAGGTTATATAATTATTCAGTGGTTCAAAAATGATTTCCATTTCACCAGAGGAAAAATCCTCTCTTCCAAAACTACCTCATGACCTCCCCAGTATGATAAGCATATTCTTTCTCTGGTTAAGGAGGTAGGCTGAGTGAAAATTTTTACCTCATCGCTTTACCTCCTTTTGGCGGTTAACTACTGTCAACTTAAGGAAGGGGTGGAGTCTAACCTGTCAATCAGGTCACAGCTTGATGATCTTATTTGGAGGTGCAATGGAAACAATTAGCTCACTATAGGACAGACACACATTCTCTGCTTCACCTTCCTGCTGACAAGCCACATGGAGCTATTCTGATGGAGCCAGAGCCCTGGAGATGGAGCAGCCACATGGAAACCCACACCAGCACTGAGATGCTTCTCCCACCACTGGATCCACAAGACTTTCTACTCACTGGCCTGAAATCTTCCTTCATTCGGCATCATTGCATGTGTTAAGTGTGTCCGAAGAGGAATATATAGACTGTTATTGGACATATGGGCTAATATCAGAGTTATGAACTTGATCTGGCGTGGGCTGGGATGTTTTCTTAATATACAATTACTCTTTGATATAAAACTCTTTCATATATATATAAATTTGTTTCTCTAGTCAACCCAGACTAACATACTCCGTGTAGATTTTTGAGGTACCTCAGAACATGATTTGAAAACCCTAGATCTAGGTGAAGTCCTCCAAGGGAGGGGAGATGGCCTATCAATATTACACTACTGGTGAATGGCAAAGCTCAGATTCAGATACAGATCTTTGGCCTCATGAGCCATAATCCTCTTAGGCAGATTAAATATGGACATAGGAGAAGGCACCCTTCAGCAATTTTCAGAGAATATGAGTTCCTCACCCTTGCTGAGGGGAAGGTAAAGCTTAAAGATTGCTTCTCCACACTTCTAGCGGACCTTGGAAAGACCCTTTAGGAGAGAGAGAAGAGACACCTTGTTCATCATTACGCTCACTTCAGCCTAGTGCATTGCTAAGAGTTAAAGCTCGTGTTTGTTGTGAATGCCAAAAGTGTCCTTTCCTTAAAACACTGCTGACCACGAGGCTCTTCTCAGGTTTGCTCAGGAAGCCGTCAGAGTTTGGACCTTTGGTGTTTTTGAACAGGCCCCTCCTGCTTCAAGAGTTGTTTGATGGCACAAATGATTAAGCGTTGGACTATTAACTGGAAATTTGGCATTTCCAACTCACCTGGAGACACGCTGTAAGACAAGCGTGGCGATCTGCTTCCCCACAGCCTCGGGAAGTCTCTGGAGCAGGTCTGCTCTGTACACACGAGGCTGCCGTGAAGGACCAACTCCACCACCAATCACAGCAGCAGCAGCAGCACCCTTTCTTTGTATAGCTCGGAGGAGTGGAATTTCATTAGACAGACGAGACATGGGAAAGGAGAGGCCCAGATCACAAGCATCATGGCTACAGGTAAGGTGAGCCATTTAACTCAATCCAGATCTGTTTCTGGACGAGCATACTCAGTAAGTGTTATATTGTTTTCAGTATGGAATTAATTATGAGTGTTTTCCATCAATCCTAGTTCTTCTCAAAAGCAGCGCTGATCTCACAGATTCTTCTGCAGCTCTCGCCATAGATGTATCTTCATGAGCAGCTTTGGCTTTCTCCCAGCAGGCCTGGAGAGATGGAAGAGGATGGCGTCTTGGCTACCTAAGAGCATGAAGGTTGGGATGGAGTACAAGTGTGTTAGCAGGGGCTAGAGAAACAAACTCATCTATGGACAAGAAAGAACTTTCTGTCGAGATGCAACTTAGTATCCAGAAGATGCCCCCGCCAAGTCCAACTCATGTTCATGGACTCAATGTTAGCCAGGCCTTCTTTAGGTATGGGCTACAGGCTCACGCCCCAAAGGGAGACAGGCCAGCAAATGCAGTCACACAGACCCAAGGTTCGTGGAAGCGTGGCAGGGTACTGACAGCTCTCAGGGTTGGGTGGCCCCCATGGGACCACCCTGGTGGCAGATAGAGTCCTAGTGAGGTCCTAGTAAGGAAGAAGGCAAAGTGACAGTGAGGAGAATCATCTGTGTTCAATCTTGCTCTTACACAGACGGCCACCCTTCCAAGAAGATGTCATCAAGCTTCCAGTGATTGACAGGTTGAAGTCCGCCCCTAACCAGGAGTGTCTAGTTGACATCACATCCAACTGCCACAACAGGTAAGAGGAGGAATCCCCACCGGTTTCCTTGGCTTTGCTTGGAAAGCAGCCCTGTGCCGGCCAGGGAGGTTGGCCGGGTATTAGTCTACAAAGCAAACTGTCTTTAGATACAGTTTTCCCTTTCCCCTGTGGATTAGTGAAAGCTCTTTTCATTTTGAAGTAATCCATCTAGGCCAACTATGCCACTTAAGTTTTGGTGGCCTCATACACCTCTGAACCAGAGTATCTTTCCCTCTAAAATGAGGCGCTAAAAATCATTAATAACTAAGGTGAGGTACACTTGGTTCTCAAAGGGCTGCTAACCTAAAGATTGAAAATTCAAACCAACCCATGAGCTCTTCAGAAGAAAAAGACAAAGAGACTTCATAACACATTGGGGTGGGGGATGTGTTTTTTATTTAGTTGAGGTTTTTTTCTTTTTGAAGGTGAGAATAGTAACCGCTTACTTCTCAAAGATGCTGCGAGCTTCCTGTGCCATGTGGCTGGGAGAGTGCTGGAGATGCTGTGCGTGTCTGGACATGAGAAATGTGTGCACTTTGCAAGTGACACAGCCCCACACTTTCACCCCTACTATCGTCCTGGGTGTCTCGTAGTGATCAGACTTGCTTCTGTGGTCCTAGTGGATTTCTTTCATCAAAGCATTCCCAAAGTAGAACCAATTGTGGGGTCCAGCAAAGGGCCATGCTGTCGGGGGGGAGGAAGGGGGGTGGGAGCGGAGGGGTGAGGACAGGCAGAGGAATCTAGTGACACTCGTGTGCTTGCTGGGAATGTTTGTTCCCGGGAGACGGTTAGGGCCCCACATCCCATAGTGCATGAGTCATGAACTGGGAGCGTACACAGCCCCTGTCTTCAGTAAACAAGGCCCTCTCCTCTTTTCTGGGGTGCAGGGTCATGGTTAGATGGAGTGGGGGAAAAGTCTGGTTCAACTTATTTCATTTCTGGCTTAATTGCTGCTCTGGCAGAGTCTGGGATCTGTCATGTACGTCTCCGTGCCCAGAGCTGCCGTGCTCCCCGGCCTCCATCAGAGCCCAGGAAGTAGTGGGACAAAGACAGACAGGCCGTCAGTCAGCTCCAAAGGGCTAGGTTACAGCCTCCCTTCACTGCTGGGGAGGTCCGTATGGCAATGAGGTCATGTTCATCTTAGTCCGTGTGAAGATGAAGTCATCTGTATGTGGCCCATGCGCTGCTGTGCTTTCTGAAGACAATAGCCAGGAACACACGCGGTGCAGCCCGCTCTCCTTTAGTTCTGGTTGAGAATCAAGGCAGAGCCGCTCACCCGGGGAATGCCAGGACTTACGGCTGAAGTTCAGTTGCCCAGGACTTTATGCTCCCGAGTCTTTCCCACACTGTGATTTGCCATGATCTTGAAGCCAGCAGTGGGTAGCAATCTACAATTTGGTACGGAGAGATAAACATTGTCCGTTTTCCTACATAAATCCTAAAACGCCAACTTCAGACATGGGGAATACGGAGATGCCAGAACGAGGAATTGTCTGCAGTCATTGTTTGGGGAAATCAAGGACTTCACACATGGTGCTGGCTCACCGTGGCAGGCGTCCATGTTTATGTGATCCAGCGCTTCCCCAAACAGTCTCCATTTTGCAGCCTTTCTAGCCATGTTGCTTTGGTGAGGCTAGTGACCAGAGGCCACTGGGGCTGCCACGGGGGCGGTAGGGTGATGGGGAATGAAGTGTCCCTTTGGCTAAGGCAGTCAGACTTATTTTAATGGGCAAGGTCAGCAATGAAATGACCAGAAAGAGAAATCGCTGCCATTATGAATCAGTTGCAATCTTATATCAATTATTCCCTGTGCCATTGCTTTTGCCACGGGCTGCAGCAAACATGGCCCTAATCAGTTTTACATCTCCGTTTAATTTTATTGGAAAGAAGAGCTGGCAATGCATCACAGAGGCCGGGTGTGACATGAAAGGTGACCCCTGCCAACGTAATGGCACAATACATAACCCTTAATGAAGTCGCTATCTTGTCCCTCTTTTGCTGTCTCAGCCCCATGATTTACGATGGCATCATTTTGCTTTGCCCTCTTTTCGTTTCAGCTTTGACAAAGTGGATGAAACAATTATCTTCGTTACTGGCCAGAGCAGTAGAAATGTGATAGTTGGGCGATTTCTGCAGGTACAAGGCCTAGGCTGGGGATCAAAACCAATGGATAAATGTGCACAGGCATCTGCCCCTCCTTTCCTCTTCCTCCTGTGACCACGGGCTCCCCCAGATGGATTGTGTAGCCCCTCGAGCAGGATGGGCGCTATATCACCATGGCAAGCAGTCACTTCAGGAGAAGGCGACCTCAGAAACTACGGATAGAAGAGAGCTTGGAGTTTGCGATTTGTCCTTCTTGAGTGCCTCATCCTTGTTTTTCCATCTATGCAGAGGCCAAATTCTTTCTACCACACTTTTGACTCACACCCACTTCTGTGTCTAAAGCATTCATTTTCTATGTTATCTGTAATACTTGGTATTTGTTTAGTCTAATTAAAAGTTAATGCTTTCATTCACTTATTCAGGCAACATCTCTTAGCTCCCCCTAGATGTTAAGCACACTCTCTGTGGAAGCAGAGAGAAGGGAGTTACAGGTTTGATCCCCCGGAAACAGCATATCTACCAACAGAAATAAGACGAGAGTGTAAACAAGCGTATCCGGAGAATGACAGAAGTATAATGTGAGATGTCAGCGAGATTCTGTCATTTTTTCAGAGGAAGGAGAAATTATTTTCCTAATGAGAAAGCTGAACTTTAAAAAGAGAACGGGGATTTGAATAAATAAATGGAACTGCACTTCTGTCTACTATTTTATAGGTAGTGCAGATGGGGAAATGGCCAGCTAGAAATGGCCTAGATACACAGACCAGGCTTTGGTAGCAGCTGATGTTACTCTGCCAAAATGATATGGGATTGGAAGACAAAGCTAGGCTGTGCTTTGGGCGAGGGCAATGGTGAAACTCTTGCTGCTCTACTGGAGTTGAGAATATCCCAGCTTGTTGAGGAATGGAGGAATTTGACAACTTCTGATGGACCATGGCCATGACGTTTGTGGAAGCAGGGAGGGCAGCGAGGACTTCAGTTATCGGTCTTCAGTTATCTGCCTTGGCTTGGTGTTCTTCCCTGTCCTTCAACCCAATTCATGTGGTAGACATTTATGGTAGGGGCTTCTCCCTGAGATGTAATTTGCAGAGTGGAGATATTAGGGTGCATATGCATAAATGTAAGAGTCTTAGTGACATGGTGATTATGCATTGGGCTATGATCCAGAAGGTGATCAGTTTGAAGCCACCAGCAGTTCCTTGGGAGAAAGACAGGGCTTTCTACTCCTATAAACAGTTACAGTCTCAGAAGCTCAGGAGACTGTTCTACCCTCCCTACGGGTTGCTATGAGTTGGCATAAACTCGATGGCAGGGAGTTGAGTTGATGCACAAATGTGTGTACACATACACGACAAACCACTCAGACATTTGTGATTCCATGGTAGAGTTCTCATGGTCATGTGGGAGATTTGTGTTCTATTCCCTCCCTACCACTGCACTGCCCAATGGCTCAGGGCCAACACCTACACATCTGTTCATGAATGCTTGCATGTTGCTCTGATGCTTACCATGTTTCAGTAGAGTTTCTAGGCTAAGATGTCCTGAGAAGAAAATTTTGGGAACCTAGTTACAAAATGTAGCCAATAAAAGCCATATGGATGACAGCTGTCTGATCCACAACCAATTATGGAGGTGGTTTGGAAGCGGGGAACATTTCCTTTTATTATGCACGGGGTCCCCATGAATCAGGGCAGCTAACAGCAATTCCATTCCCAAACGCACGCTGTCAGTGACTGGATCTCTTTGTATCTTAATTTCTAACCCTTCTCCTCCTTCCCTCCACCAAGTTCCTTTCTTTCCATTACATCTGATTCAGGGAGAAAGACGATTCGATTTTATTCTTCATAATGGATCTTTTGGAATACAAACGTGGTTGACTGCAGATTTTCCCATCAGTAAAGTTTTCTTTGCAGAATACAACTCATACTAATTCTTGTTGGCATGGTGGGAGGGTTTCCATTGCAAACTCAGGTAGATGGGGAGCTATCCTGATGGCAAGGTTCCTTAGAGCCTTACGTGGAACCTTCATAAATATCTACATGCAAATAAATTTTAAGATAAAGACCTCCTATAAATTGACACATGTGTATACAGAGAAACCTTTTCCAGAGGAGTCAATATAAAACCTCTGCCTTCGCTCTACCCCCACCCAGTGGGTAGAACATTTGCAGGGTGGTGGGAGGAGCCGCTCTGCGCTAGGAGTCCGTGTTCATAAAGCAGCGCACAGTCTATCGTGACATGAGCCTTGTTTAAGTCTACGTCTCCAGTGAAATGTGTTCGAGGAAGCGCCGCGACAGTACGGAACACTGTTCAATATGTAACTAAAATATCAATCATCAGACTGTGAGACACACAGATAATGGGATTTGAGAGGGGGGCATTTGGGATGTTAGTGCCCCCATGTCCAAGAAGGGTGCAGACTTCCTGTCCTTGAACTCAATCTCACCCTCAACCAGAGCTGCCCCGCCCACAGGCATATTCATTACCGCCTTTGGTGTTAAAAACCCGTCTGCAGTGCTAACACTGGTGACTGCTGTTCAGAGCGAAGACAACAAAGCACACAGCCCTGTTTCCCCAGCAGCCCCTGGGAGCAGTCTCCACAAGGTTCTACACCCCAAATCTCACCTGCCCTTCTCCTTGTTCCGCGTAAGTAGGCAGTTGAAGGGCCTCTATGGCCCAGGGCACACGCTTGTAAACCATGTTATACAAAGTCCATCCAGAATGCCCAGCCCAGAGCGAGCCGTGGAGGGTGATGGGATAATCTCAGGAAACGAAAGCAAGACATTTTTTTGGCTGGAGTTGGGGGGGACGGGAGGTGTGAGAGGGCGGCACCCTGCAGCTACTTCCTTCGATCTCAGTAAATTGGAAAGGTCTTTCCCTGATGCCTGCTGATATCTCCTGATGGAAATTTCTCCCATTGACAGAGGTACAGATGGAGTCTGCCCACACGGGACTGCCGACGCGCTCTGGGATCATGAAGAAATGCCCAAGGTGACCATATGCTCGGCGGCAGTTTGCTAGGAGGCACCCCAGCGGGGTGAATGCATAATAGCAGTTTTTGGCAGCTTTGACTACAGGAGATCCTCTGAATTTCTAGGTCTTTTTTGCTTTCGTTTCTTTGGGTTGAATTTATGTGAATTTTGAAACCGTAGCCTGGTTTATTCTTTATGAGGTGATTATTTTTTTAGCCCCCTTCCAGTTCCAACAATAGTCATTATTGTTATTACAGATAATACCTATATTGTCGTACAGATAATGACAATGGTTATTATTAACCTAGCCTCAGTCACATGTTTAACATGTGCAGGTGAATTGTAGTAATTGTTTTCTTTGCTCTTTGCTTCATAATGCCAAAAACAGAGGAGCTTCAAAAATCTTGCTCAAGGCAGGGCTATTAGTAGTGATTATATTCAGGATTAGAATCCAGATCAAATTTGTTCCAACACTTCTGTTTTCCAGAATACCATGACATTTGCCATCTTGGGCACGGGAATGGATGACAAGAGTAGGTGTTGGTTGTAAACGCATGCCACTCGGACCCCAAAGCATTTCAGCTTCCTGTTCCTTTATACTTGCAGAGTGCCAGACTACCCCTCCCAACCCCACCCTCCCCCCAAAAAAATTCCTCTCTTTAATTTCATGTACAGCTTTCTGGAGTAAATTTGACAAATTTTGTGTGTGCTTGTTTCGCCTAATCTGGGCTAAGGGTTCACCCATGTATCATCTAATTCATTCATTTCATTACCTCTCGAGTGTTGAGGGCAACCTTGGGAGATGTAAACTCAATGCATGTTGTTGTTTACCCAATGACCCGATTTCTTTTATTTGACGCTTAATCCACGGACGGAGATACCAGAAAGGAGCACTTTCTTGAGTGGGTTTTGGGTGGAAGAAAGAAATTCCATTCAAAGTAAAATGCCCTGACCAAGAACTAAGGCAAGAGCGTTTGGAACCAGTATTTTGAACCCGAGCCCCAAGGGCCAGTGAATATTTGCCTCGGGCTCCCTGGTGTAGCCATCAACAGAAAAGGCCTGTGAGGCGCGCTCCGGATGGGGGAAGGAGCAGGGCTGAGCCATTTCCCTTCTCTTTCTAACGCTGAGGTCTATCTCTCTTACGTATCATGCGTGCCCCTCGCCGGCTCACAGGGGCTGGACGGGCTCTGTGCGGTCAAGGTAAGAAGCACAATCCGTCAGGTTGAAGGCAAGTGGTTCATTCCTTAGATGAATTTGCTTCCTTCTTTTGGAAATATTAATAAAGCGCATATACACATCCTACCGGAGGCTTTATAGTCTTGCTTTTGACCTCCGGTTTTCCTCACCACCTCCCTGAGTCGGGTTCCATCCGTGTGAAACTTGGCATGCTCCTAATGAAGTTATTCTAGCTCATGCCTGAGTAATCAAGAACAGTCTCACAAACCCACGTTTTTAGGCAAGCCCTTGATTTCCTAAATTAAGTATCTGTCTTCTTTTCCCAAGGTCAGTCTTAGGCTTTTGCCCTCACCCCAAACCATGGATGCAGCTCACACGCGTGACAGAGTTGTAAGGTAAGGTGAAGAAGAGGCGGGTGGGCAGGGGTGGGGTGTGGGGGTGGGGTAAACTGGGCGTGAGGAGGCATATTCCAGAAGTCAAGCAGGGTCCTGTAAGGGGCTGCTGCCTGATCAGGGGCAGGCAATGGGGCCAAGGTTGTGTGCCAGTAGCCTGCCGGTCTTTGCTGTGACACATGTTGCCTATCTGCTCGGGAGACCAGTGGCAGGGGGCTTTTAAGTGTGTGTTCCTGGACCCTTGGCAGTCAGTCCTGCCTCCTCTCCTCCTCTGTCAATTAAGGCCCCGAGAGGGGAAATTACAGCTCTGGCCACCTTCCACATAGGGGAGATGAGTGGTGTGAGAGGAACCCCTATTCCCTCTGGTGTGTGCTGTTTTTACGGAATCTCCACCAGCAAACCTATTTCATGCCTAGATGCCTAGGTCATTTTGTGGCTTAAGCGTCCCAGAAACATTTGATCATAAATTCCTCCTCTACTTCTATGTTTTCCAGAACAGGGTTGCATTTGTGTGCTTTCTCCTAGGGCAGAGATCAAAGAGAACATTGAGATTTCACATTGGCCCATCGATACAAAACCCCAAACCATGTTATTCTGCTTTTATCCTTCCAATCCTGACTCTTAATCCCTGACATAGAGCCAGCGCCCTCTCTCTCTCTCTCTCTCTCTCTCTCTGAAAAGCCATGCCAGGACTTACCTCTGATAAAGGATTTGTCCTCAGATCAGGCAGCAAATCTGTTCCCTTGGCAGAGGGTGGAAGTCATACCCGTGACATTTTCCTGCCAACTCAGCCAGGCCACAGGGCAGCCAGCATTTCCACAGGGGGTGGCCACCACATATGTAAACAGAAATTGCTCCCCTGTAGGAAACGGTTTCCACTGACATTGTTTGTCACCTCTGAGAAGTGCAGGCAGTGTGACAAGTTTGGTTCTGGTAGAAGTCCAAGATAGGAATTCAGTGCTAAGGTTTTCTTTATTTTTTTCCCAAGAAGGGCAAGGAGGTCACGGAATGACCACAGAGCTAGCACCAGACTTGGGGGAAAGGAACAGAGAACGAGCACTCCTTTCACTCCGTGAGGTGGACATAGCTGTGAGTCATCAAGAAATCCCAGCCTCAAGCAATGGATTAGAAAACTCTGGCATCTTCTAATTAGGTGAACACATTACTGTCCTATGCAAACAAACAACATATTAGTGCCGGAGTCAGCAGAGCACCTGGAGCAAGCAGGGAGCCGTTCTGAGGAAAGCCAGGGCCCTGGGGTGCCACACAGTCTACTCATGGTCTGTTGAGCAGGGTGCCTTCTGCTCTCAGGAGTCCTCTAGGGAATACACCCAGACCCTCTTTCCCAGTTGGAGGGGGTGGGGGGGGATGCCTGCGTGGGGAGATGGGACTCATGTGTCCTCTCTGTGGGCAATGGGATAGTTTTGCACCTGTGAGCTAAGGGCTGGTTGGGTTGGGGATGGCTGGGCTATGAGACAAACATGAACTCCACCTGAGAACTCTGTTATCTTGGGAAGAGAAAGTTAGTCAACTTGCTACCACATTATCTTTCAGTTCTGGGGGCTACTTCTTCAGTTCACCTACCTGCTCAGAGATGTGATTCAGAAGCATGTTCTGACCACAAGGTTCCTTGCCTTCCCATTCCCCATTCCAACATAGAGCTCTGCTGGGGTCTGGGGAGCTGGCTTTCCAGACTCTACATCATTCATATGTCACCATCTCCTTGTCCCTTTCACCTCTGGCACTGTGAGGAAGGACAGGGAGGGAAGAAATTCAAGGTGCATATGTTTGTGTCTTGCCCAGTGGGCGTCCTGCTATTGGAAAAGCAAATGTTATTGTGAAAGTGCATGGGCTTTAGAATAATGTAGACCTAAGTCTGTAGCCCAACATTCGTATTTACCTACTGCATAATTTGGGTGCTCCCTGCCATCAATTCAATGGGGACTCATAGTGATCCTCTGTGAGAGCTAACAGTTAAGGGGAGTAGCAAGCCTAGTCTCTCTCCCTCAGAGCTGCTGGCAGTTTTGAACTGCCAACCATGGGGATCACAGCCTAATACATATCCTCTGTATTACCAGGGAAAATTATGTCAATTCAAACTCAGTTTAGTTATGTATAAACTGGGAATAGTCCAGCTATGAAATGATATATAAGCAAAATAACATTTTACTGTTCTGGTTGACCTGTTATCTGTATTAGTTATGATGTCAAATCATTTCTCTTTCTAAAACTGTGTTATGATCGTGCTATTTACCACACATATCATGCAGTATGGCACTTTCACACTGCACACGGTTTCAGATGCCTTCTAGGCGAGCTTTTCTTCATAAATGCCTCCAGGTTTCTGACAGCTGCCATGTAGCCACCCTCCACTCATGATGCTGATTTCAAGCAGTCTTTCTTTCTCAAGGGAACCTTTTCTGTTTTGGACAGCCCATGGATGAAAAGCTTATTTCTCAATAAAAAATTGTCATTTTTATAGAAAGTTTCAGGGCTTTCAGAAAGTTGCGTAGTTGGGAACCATCTCTTTTCCTAGAGGGAGTGTGCCTTAGAGTGATTTTTTTTCTTTTCCTTCAGAGATTTCTATAATTAGTTTTTTCCTCCTTATTATTAGCTTGGCATCTTCAGCACAGTGAATTACTTAAGGTGGCTGCTCTCACCATAATCTCAACAAGATGGACTGATGCACTGGCTGCCCCAATTTAAATTTAAAATTACCCTTAAAAATTGTGAGGATAGGACCAGTCAGTGTTTCATTCCAATGTGCATAGGGCTGCTATGAATTAGAACTGGCTTTATTACACCTCACGACAACTAATAGCAATCACAATCTTTGGAATTCCCACCAAATGACCAGGTGAATCCATTCCAATGAGACCCTTGTGGCCCACCAAGGGGATCGACTAGCTTGTTAATAATGAAAATAAGCAGCCTGGTAATCTTGTACAGTTGGGAGCATATAAACAAGGTGTTTAGAACTCTAACAATGGGTTTGGTCCATTTTGGTATACCTTTAGGCTTCAAAATAAGCTATCTGAGATGTGGAATGGAAGATTACATGACCAGCAAAAACAAGAGATAAGAGCAGAGCATGCCATTTGGACCCAGGACCGCTGTGCTGAGACTCTCTGTGACTCTGCTGACAGAAATCACTGTAACACTGGAGAGGGCAGAAGTTGGTGAGAAGCAGTAGCAGAGAAACGGGGGTAATAGAACCAGGAAATGGGCAGGAGACAATGCAATGGACTTTAAGGTGCACAAAGTGAGCAAACAGAGTGTCTTTGGGTAGGAGAAGTAGGCCACCTCAAGTACCTGGTGGGGCCAGGTTTGCTGAAGCATCCCGTTAGAGCTGAGTGCCCTTCGGCTAAGGCTTCTTGGTGAAGGAGGTGCCTCTGGACACTTATCAGCAGATCTAAAGAGCTTTGTGACACTTGCTTTTTTTCAAGCCCAGGAGAGGAGCATCAGAGCAGAGAGGGTGAATTCCAGAAAGAAGCCTGTCAGTGGGCATAGCTGAGAGGAGACTCTTTTGATTGAAGAACTCTCTTTTCAGCCATTTGTGCCTTGAATTATAACCTGTTACTTCTTCAATAAACTCCACGGTCTGAGTTCTGTCTAATAATTACCATGAATTATTTAACTAGCAGTAAAATAGAAATAGAAAGGAGGGGTGGGTGGGGGACAAAAAAATGGAACAAAAAAAAGAGAAACAAAATTAAATGAACAAATAAAACCTCCAGATTCCTTAACTCTCAGATCTGAATATTGGTCTGGGTGACTGAAAAAGGAGGAAAAGTAAAACAGAAGTGCCCATGGAGTCTTTAGTGACCTACAAGTCCATTTCAAACATATGGAGAACAAAGAGTTGAAGGCAGGATATTTGGTGTAAGGACCGAAGCAAAGGTTGTAAGACTTCTGCCTCAGGGGAATGAGCCTTGGGTTGCTACTGCCCATGGTGATTGTCTCCTCTCCCTACCTTGGGAAGTTAGAATAGTCAGACACTATTCCCACACCATTTTTTTTAAGCATATTTATCCCTCTCACCCATTTTTCAGATTGGGACAATTGAGAGCTAGCATTAAGACGTAATGGTCATAGTGAGTGCCGGCACTTCAAAACCTTACGAAGACCAGTGGAGATACGTATGACAACAAAGGACAAGCAGATGACTTCCGGGAAGAAGGTGATGGAGTGACACATACCAGAGGGACTCCACAGTCTCCTGCCCAGGAGAGTTGCTTAGAGGGAAATTCAATGAGGCTGGAATGCAAGAGGTGCATCATAAAGATAAGTAGGCACAGACCCACGGGGTTTTGAGGGGCTGGGGGCTTTTGGCTTTCCTCAGTGGAGGCCAGCAGGGGCTTGACCTTGGTCCCGCCACTGTCTCTGCCAGAGCCGTGACCATTTGGAATCCATAGGGGGCCTTGGTCTCAACACAGTCACAGTTTACCACCACCTGCCTCAGGGCAGGGACTGGACCCTTCTCTTCTTCTATCCGCCCACTGTCTTGGAAGGCTGTGCAGGGGCTTTTTCTCAACACGGCCACAGCTTGCTGCCCCAGCCTCCTCCTCCAGCAGGGACTAAACCCTTGCAGCTCCACTGGCAGGGATCAGGATTCAGCTACATTGTGGCTTTTGTTTCCATCTCTTCACTATATCCCCTCACTGGCTCAGCAGGCTTACTTTTTAATATTTTTTCTCCTCTATGTCTCTTTCTTGTTCTCTCACATTCCACTGCTGACCTGCAGACCACTCCTCTTAGCTTAAGGCATACACACCTGTGCCACACGCAGCTAGCTGAGCTCTGCCCTGTGTAGCTAGCCTAGGGCTTTGGAAAGCCCTGCTGACCTCCACCAGGGGATACTCTGCCCAACTTCTTACCGAGTAATTCCTGACTGTGTGCCTGGGGTCCTAAGTTGGCTCGTCCAACACTCATCAACGTTCAAAGCTGCTGCAGGAACCTTTACCCAACCTCCGCAACACCAAAGCAGGCAACCCACCAGCTTTCTGGGGCACTCCCCTGAGAGGGAAGCCACAGGAGGATAAAGTGGTAGGTTAAGTCAATAGTGAAATTAGCTGTAGGCAGTTCGTAGAAGTATTTCTACAATTCTCCCAGAGAGAGCCAGTGCTCTTTGATTCCCTGAAAATGACACCTGGCTCCTCAAAAACAACGCAATGAAAACAGCCATTAACCCCAATGATCTGAATGAAAAAAACAGGAGAAACAAAAGGCAATGGCAGAAGATGTTCCGAACATAATGACATGCATAGAAGAAACAGACATTGAGCTGCCACAGAAAGAAAATTTCAGAATGCTACTTGGAGTCATACAGGATATGAGGGAAACAATACAGAAAAATGATGAAATGATAGAGGAGAAAAAGGCCATATATCAAAGGGAATTACAGGAGCTTGTGGAGGAGGTAAAAACTAGTAGCAGAAACACGGACCTCGAGAATCAACTGGAGGAAGCAGAGAAATGCATCAGTGACTTGGAGGACAGCCAAGCAGACTTTAACAAAGGTGAACAAAAAAATCTAATAAGATCATCAGAGAAGCTGAAGAAAACTTAAGAGCTATGCCTGATGCTATGAAGTGGAACAACATTAGAATTAGTGGCTTACCAGAGGAAGACATAACAAATAAGTCATCGGCAAAAATAGTGAGAGAATTCTTGGAGGAAAACTTCCCCAGCTTAATGAATGAAAACCAGGCAACCATTCAGGAGGCTGAAAGAACACCAGCTAGAATGAATCCCAAGAAGAAGTCACCAAGGCACATAATAGTTAAACTATCCAACTTTGAGGAAAAGGAGAAAATCATGAAAGCAGCTAGGGAAAAACAAGCAATCACATATAAAGGTTGTCAAATAAGAATATGCTCAGACCTACCAACAGAAACTATGAAGAAGGGGAGAGAGTAGAGTAACAGATTCAAAAAATTGAAGGAAAACAATGCAAATCCAAGAATACTCTGCCCAGGGAGATTATCGATCAAGAGAGATGGAGAAGTAAGAGTCTTTCCAGATGAGGAAAACTCAAAGAATACATTAGAAGAAACCCAGCCCTACAAAAGATCCTTGCTGGCCCAGTATAGGCAGAAGAACAACATTCACCAAGCATAAATAAGAGACCACCACATAGAACAACCTCACTCATAGGGCAACAAAGAGAAAACAGACCCAAGATAGCATTGGCTTAAGGATGGAAAGAAGTCAATGTCCACTGAGGTAAGTTTTAAAAAACAAAAATTCAAAAGGGGCACAGGGAAAAAGCTACGGTATACAAATATTCCCGGGGTGAGGACCAGGTACTATGGCAGGGACCAGACCAAATACAGGGATACACACGGTAGACAACTAAAAAATAGGTGGAGAAATGAAATAATATTAATAAAACAGAAATGGGAAGAGGGGGCACAGGGCAACAACCTACCCAAGGAGAGGGTATTGTTTATATCTCCACAAGGAATGAGGGACCAGACTTCAACCCAGTGCTCAAATGCAACATGCTGACATGGAGTAGGGAACCAGTGGAGAGGTCTAGGGAGGCCGACTCCAACTCCAACTGCTTAGTGGACACCTAACCCTCCCCCAGAAGAATTTATTTCAAAGGACGGCATTGAATCTGCAGCTCCGGGAGATGACATATCTGATCAGAGCACACGGGATCAGATGAAGAGGGAGGAGGAGAGAGTGGAGCACATCCTGGCCCATCAGGTTGTGAGGACGATGTTCCAAATTACAGCAGCCAGTCCACAGAGAGGACCACATGCTGGCCCCACTGTGAGACATGATGCCCCTCACTGACCCATAGCTCTATAGGGGACAACACTAGAGACACAGTGTGGGACTTGTACCCGATCTGATCCCACAACACCAAGGCCAAATATTAAGAGGGTGCAACAGAACAGCAAGGGAATGGAGCAGCGAGATCCCCAGGGAATGCTGAAGGTGAACTTTGGGGTCAGAACTTGGTGCCCCAACAGACTCAACTGGAAAAAACTCCTAAAGGCAAACAAACAATCCTTGAACTAACTACAAGACTTTCTTTCTTGTTGTGTTTTGTTTTGTTGTCATTGGTTTGTTGTATATTGTTGCTTGGTTTTTCTCTGTTTTGTTTTTGTGCATGTTATTATCTCTGCAGGTCTGTCTAAATAGGATAGGCTGGATGAACAATCTGGAGGAGCAAACAATGGGACTGACAGTTCCAGGGGGACATGGGAGCTGGGGAGGTGGGGGGAAAGGAAGTGATGTTAATAAACCTAGGGACAAGGGAACAACAAGTGATCCAAATTAGTGGTGAGAAGGGTGTGGGAGACCTGGTAGGGCATGATCAAGGTAATGTAACCAAGAGGAATTTCTGAAACCCAGGTGGGGACTGAACATGACAGTGGGACAGGAGGAAAGTCAAAAGAAATAGAGAAAAGAGCTGGGAAGCAAAGGGCATTTATAGGGGTCTAGATAAAGACATGTACACATGGAAATATATTTATATATGAGGATGGGGAAATATATCTATGTGTATATATTTATAGGTTTAGTATTAAGATAGCAGAAGGACATTGGGCCTCCACTCAAGTATTCCCTCAATGCAAGAATATTTTCTTCTATTAAATTGGCATTCTATGATGCTCACCTTCCTGAAACTACCGCTGAAGACAAAGTGGGCGAACAAGCAAATGTGGTAAAGAAAGCTGATGGTGCCCTGCTATCAAGAGATATAGCATATGGGGGTCTTAAAGGCTTGAAGGTAAACAAGCGACCATCTAGCTCAGAAGCAACAAAGCCCACATGGAAGAAGCATACCAGCCTGTGTGATCACGAGGTGCTGAAGGGATCAGTTATCAGGCATCAAAGAACAAAAAAATCATATCATTGTGTGCTCACTTCCATGATAGGACCGCTGAAGACAAATGGGTGCATAAGCAAATGTGGCAAAGAATGCTTATGGTGCCCTGCTATCAAGAGATATAGCATTTGGGTGTCTTAAAGGCTTGAAGGTAAACAAATGGCCATTTAGCTCAGAAGCAACAAAGCCCACATAGAAGAAGAACACTAGCCAGTGCTGTCACCAGGTGTCAAAGGGATCAGGCATTAGGCATCATCAGAAAAAAAAAACTCTTACCATAGTGAATGAGGGGGGAAGTGCAGGGTGGAGCCCTAAAACCCATTTGTAGGCCACTGGACATCCCCTTACAGAAGGGTCTTGGGGAGGAAATGAACCAGTCAGGATGCAATATAGCAGCAATGAAAAATACAACTTTCCTCCAGTTCTTAAATGCTTCCCCCTCCCCCTTCCCCTCCTCCACACACACACACTATCATGGTCCCAATCCTACCTTGCAAGTCTGGCTAGACCAGAGGATGTACACTGGTACAGATAGGAACTGGAAACACAGGGAATCCAGGGCGGATGATCCTCTCAGGACCAGTGATGTGAGTGGTGATACTGGGTAGGGCAGAAGAAGGGTGGGTTAGAAAGGGCGAACCAATTTCAAGGATCAACATGTGACCTCCTCCCTGGAGGATGGACAACAGAAAAGTGGGTGAAGGGAGACAGGGAAAGATATGACAAAATAATAATTTATAAATTATCAAGGGTTCATGGGGGAGGGGGAACGGGGAGGGAGTCGAGCAAATGAGGAGCTGATGCCAGGGGCTCAAGTGGAGAGCAAATGTTTTGAGAATGATGAGGGCAATGAATGCACAAATGTGCTTTACACAATTGATGCATGTATAGATAGTGATAAGAGGTGTATGAGCCCCTAACAAAACTATTAAAAACAAACCAAAAAAAAGACAATTGATGAGACTGGGAGCGTAGTTATGGGACACCAGGCTGTGCCAGTGCCCAACCTGAAATGTCTGTGCCAAGTACAGGTACCTTTGCTGAAACCTCAGGAAAAAGAAGCCAAAATAACTGCTCCTTTTGCAGGTCCATTATGGAAGAGGGGACCCAGAGAGAGAGCTTTCTAATTGGGCTTATTTTAGATCATCATCATTTTAGGGGATTGATGCAGGAGTCTGTTGACAGAAGTGTAAGGCAGCCATCCCTCAAAGCTGAGCCAAATAAAATAAAAATAGAGAGAAATAAATAAATAAAAGTAAGAACCAGTCAAAAATGGGAAAGGGATAAGAAGGAAGGAAAAAAAAAAGCAAGCAAGCAAGGGAGCTCACATTATCAACCAATAAACCCAATAACCCATTAGTGACCAAGGTTGTTGAATAATATAGTACTTCCCCGGTGCCATAATTTATACTGCAGACTAGAGAATAGACACGGTTATTAGAGTGAGAGCTACTGGATGACACATGATGCATGACCGAGCGGCATTGATCTTCACACAACAGGAAGGTGTCTAGACCCGGAGATGTATGGCTATGCGATTCAGAGCAGGGCATATTTCATGTGAGGCCTAATGGAGTAGCAGAGCCGGTGATGGATGGGTTTGCCCAGTTTCAGTAGCAGTGCAGTTATAGCAATGCTAATGTCTGACCTCTTCTGAGCTTCATGTCCTTCATTCAGTCAGGGTGACCTCATTTAAAGGGACAGAAAGTGAGGCGGGAGATGGACGAGGGAAGAAAGGGGAGGGGCACTTGGTGAGGGTGAGAGGGGGTGGAGGAGACAATCAGGGTGATGCAGGCAGGGATGGGGCAGGAAGGAGGGATTTAGAGTAAGAAGAGGATTAAAGAAGTGAGGGAGGGGAAAAATCATGTGAAAGCCAGTTCTAACATCCATTTTGCAAAATTAATTAAAGGACCCTTCAATGCTTTTCTGGTTTTCTTCCCCACCCTCTCTAAATCAGCAACATTTCAGAGTCTAATAAGGCTACTCTGGAAATCCTGGGACTCCCTTCATTCTGAAAATGGGTTTCTCCCCTAAAGGGAAAGGTCAAGGAAAGGGGTGAAAGATGGACGTAGGTAAGTGAGACAGGCCTGGTGCTGATGGAGTGAGGATATACCATGAGCAAGTTTGAGTAATCTGCATCGATTATGCAATAGTGGAGAGCCTGCCCTCCCTCCTGCATTCCCCATACCCTGTTAGATGATGCTTAATGCATCCTAATGACACTCTTGATCATTTCTAGGGAAAATTAATGATTCATGCTACACAGCCAACCCAAGCCCAACTAGCTCCAGGAGTGTTGTTTTTCTTTTCTCTCGCTTTTTTGTCTTTCTTGTTTAGATTCCTTTCTCTCTGTAAATATTGGAGGGATAGACAGGATTTCCATCTTTCTTCTTAGCGTATGTTTAACTAAGGAAGAAACATTTATCATTTTTTAGTCTTCTTTCTCATACTCTCCATCATTCCTGAGTTACTCTTTAATTTGGGTTGATCGGCTTAGATGCAGCCACCGGGGCTCAGATTCTCTACAATCCAGCCCATTGTGGAATGAAGGGACATCACTGAGGTGCCCATATTTCTTTTATACTTCCCCGCTGCAACTTCTTCCCCCAACCACAGTACACATGTAACCTTCCACCTAAAATACAAGCCTACTGCTTCTCAATCCAATGCAAGACCTTAGGGAAAGTATTTTACACACTACCTTACGGGCACTGGAATCTGAAAGTAGACCGTATTGGTATTCAGCACAAAAACTGTGTATGATGGGAGGTAGTAGTTACTATAGCTCAAAGTATTTTCAGTGTCAAAGACTTTGAATATTTTTTTCCTTTCACCCTTTTTTCTATTCCTGCAGAAAACGTGAATAAAATTATATCAGTCTTTTGAGTTAACTTGAAAAAAAACCAAACAAACAGGAACCCCTGTCCCCAAGTCAATTATGACTCTCAGGAGCCTTACAGGAAGGAGTCAAAAGGTGCCTTTGAGTTTTCAGGACCATGGGTCCCGAGGAGAGCAAAATACATCCTGTTTCTCCTATGGAGCGACTGGGAGATTTGAGCTGCTGACTCTGCAGCTCCCAGCACAGCTCATCATCTACTCTGTCAGAAAGGCCCCTAACGCTGTTCATAGTAATCATTAATTAACAAGGCATCCATTAGCTGGTGAGTGCTAGTGGATGGGAAGAGAAGGCATGAATTCAGTAGCTCAACAAATATTTATGGCATGCCAATCGTGGGCCAGACCCTGATCTTTATTATAGAGATAGAGCAGGAAAAAAAAGAATCTTATAATATATTAAGAAGACAAACATTAAATAGACTGTCATATGATAATTAAGTTACAGAAAATAACTCATTGTTGGGAGGAAAGCAAGAGAGAAACCGACATTTTTAAAAACATTCATTTTGTAAGTATTTATGGAGCAGTTTTTTGAACTGAACATGGATCTGAGGGGTACAAATGCAGCAGTAAAATTTTTCCTTCATTCATGGAATTTATATTATGGTGGTAAGGACAGCTAATAAATAAGTATAATCTACAGTATTTCATATGGTTGTGAACGTTATGGAGGAAAAAGAAACAAAATCATTGTCTATGATAATGATTGGCTAACTAGACTCCAAATCCACCCGACTCTTTCATTCCCAGCCCCAGAGCTCGACTACATCCCCCAACTTCTCTTGAGGCTAACGATGGGCAGACCAATGATCAATGGAATAGGATCTGGCATAATATTCAACTCTTTAAGGCATAAACCATAAAAATCACCCACGCATAATCATTTTCTCCTTCCACATTTTACCACTGCAAAGCCTCAGAGGGAGCTGTAACAGTAGAAGAATTATGTGTCCCAGAATGCCCACAAGGATAACTGTTCTCCAACCAGAAACCCTCATCTTTTTTCTTTATGCAAGCAAAAATTAAATGTCTGTTTTGTGGAGCTAAGAGGATTGAGACTTTATCTTTCACAGAGAATTATTTATTTTAACTAATAAAATAATTGATACAAAAAACTATTATGAGCCTCTAATTTCCTCAAGCTGAAAATCACTTGAAGCACTCACGTATGACGAGAGATTTAGAAAGCAGTTACCTGACCGAATGCCTGGAAGAGATCCATATTTAAACTCATTTAAAAGAAAGGTAGTGGAGAGAATGCACAAATCATAGAACAATATCATTAATATCACAGATATGTGAAATTTTGCTGGAGATCATTCCGCAATGGTGGAGTAGTACATCAACAGGGAGCAGCCAGACATTTGGGCTGGATTCAGAAGAGGAGGTGGAACAAGGCCTATCATGGCTGACACCATTGGCTGACAGCAGAGAATACCAGAAAGATGTTTTCTTGTGTTTTAGTGACAATGCAAAGGCATTTGACTTTGTGGCCCATAATAAACTATGAACAATATTGTGAAGAATTCAAATCTGGGAACCTCAACTGTGCCCTTGGAGAGCATGCCCATGGTCCAACAGGCAGTCATTTGAACAGAACACAGGAGAAGAAATGTTTATCAGTTATATCCTTTCACCATACTTATTCAATCTGCGTACTGAGCAAACAATCCAGGAAGCTGGACTACGTGAAGAATAATGCGGCATCAGAATCAGAAGAAGGCTTACTTATAACCTTTTCTGTGCAAATGAAACACAAATTTGCTTGATGAAAATGAAGAGGACTTGAGCAACTTGCTGATGAAGATCAACAGTTGCCTCCTTCAATAAGAATTATGACTCAATGTGAAAGAAACAAAAACCTTCCCAACTAGACCAATAGATAACATCATAATAAATGGAGAAAAGGTTTAGGCTTTATTGACCCCTGTGTTGTCAATAATTTTGTTTTTCTTGGATCCACAAGCAATGATCATGGAAGCAGTCGTCAAGAAATGAAATGTCATGCTGCATTAGACAAATCTGCTGCATAAGACCTCTTTAAGGTTGAAGAGCAAGAATGTCTCATTGTTTTTGATATTTAATACACCATATATTCATTTCTACATGTGATGTGAATTAAGGTGTGTATGGTAGTTACAATTTGGGACTTGAGAAGATTAAGAGCGAAGGGGTGGAGTCTAGTCTGTCAATTGGGTCATAGCCAATGAAGCCTCTGTGTGGGCATGACCTTCCCCTGCGGATTCCATGAATTCCTGGATTTCCTCCTTAGAGGTGGGAGAGACACTCTCTTGGCTGACTCCCTTGGAGACTCTACTGACAAGACTCACTCCCTGAGGGATGGTCTACTGAAAAGACACATGGCACTATGCCCTGGGAGCTAGAGAAGCCACATGGACCTACTCTGATGCAACCAGACCTCTGGAGCTGGAGAAGCCATGTAGAGACCCCTGCCAGCGCTGAGATGCTTACAATGCCATTGGAACCCATAAGACTTCAAAGTCACTGGCCTGTGATATTCCTGAGTTTGGTGTCATTGCATGTGTTTCCTGAGTGTGAAGAGGACTTTATATGTTTGTATCAGACGTATGGGTTAATTGTGGACTTATGGACTTGATCTTGACTTGGCTGGGATGTTTATTCAATGCTCAATTGCTCTTGTATGTAAAGTTCTTTCTTATACACATGAGTGTCTATGAATTTATTTCTCTAGTCTACCCAGACTAACACAGTGTGCCTGAGCCAAATCATGTTATATTCAGTCACCTCATATGCGTGCGAAAGTTGGACATGGAATAAAAGAGACTACAGAAGAATGGAAGCATTTGAATTGTGGTGCTGGGGAAGAATATTCAAAGTGCTATGTACTTCCAAAAGAACAAACAAATCTGTCTTGGAAGAATTATAGCCCGAATACTCCTTAAAAACAAAGACGGTGAGACTTTATTTGGTATAATTTGGATATGTTATCAGGAGACACCATTCCCTGGAAAAGGACACCATGCTTGGTAAAACGGAGAAGCAGCAAAAAGGGGGAAGAATGAATTGATCATAATGTCTACCACAGTGGGCTCAGACATAACAGCTATGTGGATGGTGCAGTATCATGCAGTGCTTGATCCTGTTGCCTATAGGGTCTCTATACTTCCGAACCAAGTCTGGCTCAGTACCAACAGAGAAGAACAGAGAACCTCTGGTGGTGGCGGGGGTTATGAGTTGGGCGGCTGCTAATCCCAAGATTGGTGGTTTGCACCCACCAGATGTTCTGAAGGAGGAAGATGAGGTTTTCTACTCTTGTAAAAGAGCCTGAGAAACCCACAAGGGCTAAGGAGCTGCCGTGAGTAGGAACTGGCTTGTTGGTCGTGAGTTTGGTTTTTGAATTTGAGGAGAGGCCAGAGCCTCAAAAGGGAAGAGCCCTTGAGTCCTAAATAATTAAATGAAACCCGTATCTCTGAGCTCGTCTTTGATCCTGGGTATTGTGATAAGTTCTCCATATATACAATTTTATTTAAGTGCCAATGCTTAGTCATGTGAAGTACTGTGGCCATTTTATAAATGGGATCACGGAAACTTGTAAAAAGAAACTCTTTTCTCAGTCTAGTTCAAGGCAAAATTAGAATGATGACCAGTTCTATTTGATACAAAGATTACTCAAAAAAATTAGAATTCTACTTCATATCACATACATAGAAATACATTTCTGGTGAATGTAATATGAAAATCAAAAATTTAAAACCCTTTTATGGTGAGTAAAATATGAATAAGCTTGGATACACTCAAAGTTAAATTTTGGAGATTTTCCTTCTAAAATAGAGTATTAGGAACTACATTTACTGTCTCACCTGAAACACGGGAAAATTGAAGAGATTCATGAAAGAGCAATTCTTAACCCAATTCGAAGTAGGAAATGAAGCATGGTAATCCTGAAATTACTCTAGGGTTGCTGGTGGTACAGTGGTTATGCATTGGCCTGCCAGCCAGTAGTACAGTGGTTTGAAACCACCAGTCATCCTGTGGGAGGAAACAGGGCTTTCTACTCCCACGTAGAAACCCACAAAGGCAATTCTACTCTGTCCTCTTGGGCCACCATAACTGACTCAATGGCAGTGGATTGAGAATCCTGAGATGGGAAATAGCTACCCCCCAGTGAATATTTACATGGTGTTACTCAATGAAGGTGAACCTGCTGATTTTTTAGACTTAAACCAACAACCTGCTATATTGCCTGCTAATCCTAGGAGTCCTTAGTGACCTGTCATCTGATTTGCTAACCTTGGATTTATTACCTCTGCAGATACAAGCCTGATCAGCTGAGCTCGGATTTATCCTCCTCTGTAGCCACCAACCTGTTACCTTCCTGTTGATAATTAGGCCCCAGAGATGTTGGAGTCAGGAAAAGCCTCCAAACTAACATCTGACCTACCTGGACTTACACGCTTCTACAAGATGAGTTGTTTTCTTGACATAAATTCTCTTTTTTATACATATATAAATGTCACTGATTTTGCTTCTCTAGAGAACCCAGCCTAAGAGACACTTTTTGCTACTTGTGGCAAGCATAGTGAAAATTCTAATTTGTTTGTTAGTGTAAGTCATGATGACAATACTGATTTTTAATTGATGTATTTAGATTGCTCACACTTAAAGTGAATATTACTTCAGTTGGATTAATATAGATTGTTGTTTAACTCTCACTTATATGGATTCTTTTTCTTTTAACTTATCATTTTGTTTCTGTCTGCTCCATGGTTAACTTTTTCTAATTTAAAAAAATAATTTATTATCACTTTTTATAATTTCATTTTATTTTTTCTCTCAGCATGTCGGTTGTATTTCTTTTCATTTTTATTGGTGTTTGACCTTAAGTTTCAATGTACATTTTAAATGGTATGAATTCATCTTCAGATATTACTAAATCACTGTACATGTATACAGATACTTGGTTATAGAATATTATCAAGGTCTTCCTCCTGTTTATTTTCGGGATTCTCGTGTTACAGTGGTTAAAGCACTCAGCTGTTAAACCAAAGGTTGGTGTTTCAAACTCACCAGCAACTCATAGGAGAAAGCTGTGGCAGCTTGTCTCTGGAAAGCATGAGTCTTAGAAATCCTATAGCAATCTACTCTGTCCCGTAGAATCACTTGAGCTAGAATTGATGATAGTTGGTTTGATTAGGTGGGTTACTTTTTGACAGTAATATCATACTTATTTAGGCCCTGTGCTGGTATTGTGGATTAAGCACTGAGCTGCAAAATCATCATCCATACTATGGGAGAAACATGAAGCAGTATTCTGCCATAAATATTTATAGTCCTACATGATCCCCATGAGTTGGAATGAACTTGCTGATAGTCTACTTATTGATATGCAATAGCCACTAATAAATTGTTAAAACTGTCACTTAGAAAGGTGACCCAACAGAATGCAAATTATTGAACAATACGTTAATGTCACATACAAGCACAATTTTGCTGGAGATCATCCAACAATAGTGGGAATTCCACATTGACAGGGAGCTGCCGGAGGTTCACACGAGATTCCGAAGAGGACATGGAACAAGTGTAAAGGACACCAAAATCCTCACAACCAGACCAATCAAAAAACCATGGTAAGTAGATACAAGAATGAAATTGTCAGGAATTTCACCAAGAATGTAATCTTGGATCCACAATTCCTGTTCTTGGGAGCAGCAGTCCAGGGATTCAACAACAAATTGTATTGAGTAATTTTGCTGGACAAGACCTCTGCAAAGTGTTACTTTGAGAACTAAGGTGCCCCTTACCCAAGCAATGGTATTTCCAGCTGCTTCATATGCATCTGGAGCCCTGGTGGCATCGTGGGTAAGCAAAAAAACCAACCAAAAAACAAACACATTTGTCCTCAAAGAAGTACAGCCAGAACGCTTTTCAGACGTAAGGATGATGAGACTTCTTCTCACAGACTTTGGACAATTCTTGGAAAAAGACATTATGCTTGGTAAAGTAGAGAGGCACTGAGAAAGAAGAAACCTTCAACAAGAATGACTGACACTGTGGCTGAAACAATAGGCTCAAACCTAGAAAACATTGTGATGAGTGCACAGGACCTGCTATTCTTTCTATTGGAATGGCGATGGGTTGGAACTGATTCCATGGTAACTAACAATCACAGTACTACTAATTAAAGTACTCGTCAAAGTCATTATTTTTGACCAAGTAAGAACAGAGAAAATAGCAGATTTTACTTTATTGCCATTTATTTCTTCTCTAACATTCTTTTAAAATGTAAATTAATATTTGTCACCTAAATAACTTTCCTTTATCAGTATAAATTATTTTTAAAAAACCATTTTATTGGGGGCTCATATAATTCTTATCACAATCCATACATCCACCCATTGTGTCAAGCACATTTGTACATTTCCTGCCCTCATCATTCTCAAAACATTTTCTTTCTATCTGAACCCTTGGCATCAGCTTCTCATTTTTCCCCTCCCTCCCTCATGAACCCTTGATAATTTGTAAATTATTATTATTTTTCATGTCTTACACTGACTGATATCTACCTTCACCCACTTTTCTGTTGTCTATCTCCCTGGGGGGATTATAGGTAGATCATTGTGGTCATTTCCCCCTATGGGGTTTATCTCTCCTGGATTCCTTTTGTTTTCAGCTATTATCTGTACTCATGTACATGCTCTGGTCTAGCCAGATTTGTAAGGTAGGTAGATTTTCAGTCATGACAGTTAGGGTTGGTGGGGAGCATTAAAGAACTATAGGAATGTTGTATGTTTCATCAATGTCATACTGCACCCTGACTGGCACATCTGCTTACTAATTTTTGTTTGTTTGAGCAAGTCTTTATTTATCCTTTGTGGAAGATGGTTTCACTGGATATAGAATTCTGGGCTTTACTATTTTATTTTCCAATACTTTAAACATTTCACTCCACTCTCTTGTGGCAAGAGCCCAGATAGCATAGTGGTTAGATGTTGGGTGCTACCACAAAGTCAGCAGTTCAAATCCACCAGCCACTTGGAAGGAGAAAGAGGCTTTCTACTCCCATAAAGAGTTATAGCTACAGAAGGGGCAGTTCTACTCAGTCCTACAGGATTTCTATGAGCCAGAATTGACCCTATGGCAGTGAGACAGTTTTCTAGATTTCATCGTTTCTGGAAAAAAAAATCTGCAGTTCCTGATTTTGTTCCTTCTGTTAAGTTTCTTGTTTTCCTCTGAGTAAACTGAAAGCAAACAAACAAACAAAAACCAACTGGAATCTAACCTTGGGGAAAGAGGGGTTTTTATGATGGTTGGCTATGGATTGAATTATGTGCCACCAAAATATGTGTTGCAAATACTCACCTTTGTGACTGTGGCTATGGTGAAAATCCCATTTGAAAATGAGTTGTATTATTAGATTAGTGATTCTGGATTAGAGCAGGTATATCTCGAGCCAAACTCTCATGAGATTTAAAAGAGATCAAATCAGTAAGCCAGATAAGCAGAGATGAGGGAAGAGAGATGCCAAGCTTGTGAAGGTCGCCCAGGAGCAGACGCTCGAGAAGACAAGGAGCTTCTTCTGGAGTCAACATGAGGAGAAAACGCTCCCTCGATCCAGCTCTACGAGGTAGGATTGCTAGTCTCCTAAATCGTGAGGTAATAACCTTGGCTGTTAAAGTCATCCACTTGTATTTCTATTGGAGCAGTCCCCCATAGCTAAGACATGGGTCTTCTCGTTTTCACAGAATCCCCATATAAGATTAGCAGTGATTCTGGCTTCCAAATCTGCTAAATAAGAACAATAGAACCAGTAATAGGCTGGGTTCTCTAGAAAATCAGAATTAGTAAAGCTTATATATGTGTATGCAGAGAACAATGTATTTTAATGAAATAGCTTGCACAGTTAAAGAGCAGGCAAGTCCAAGTTTGGAGAGGTTCCGCAGCCATGGGTCAGGAGGTAGTCTAGAGCAGTGCTTCTCGACCTTCCGAATGCCGCGACCTTTTCATACAGTCCCTCATGTGGTGGTGACCCCCACCATAAAATTATTTTGTTGCTACTTCATAACTGTAATTTTGCTACTCTCATGAATAGGGTGACTCCTGTGAAAGAGTCATTAGACCCCCAAAGGGGTTGCGACCCACAGGTTGAGAACTGCTGGTCCAGAGTCTTCTCCGGACTCATATATCTGCTAGGACTGATGACCCCAAGATCAGCAGGAAAGGTAGTGGCTACAGAGACAAATGAATCCAACTCAGCAGGCAATGAACCCGCAATTGGCAGGTCGAGTGGCAAGTTGTTGAGAACTCTCAGGCTTGGCAGCAAAATGGCTCAAGTTAGAAAAAAAAACAAACAAAACCAACTGTTAATGAGCCAGATGTAAGATCCAGACTTAGTAAACAATTAAGCAAGCTTTTTGCAGCATCAACGTCTATAGGAAGCAGGCCACTCTATGTCTCTTTGGAAGCTTCCTTTCAATTGGCTCAGTGCAGTAGGGCTGTTGCAGCCCACCCCCATCTTCTTACAACCGATTGGCTGTTCATAGACTCTCCCCTTATGGAGTTGATTAACTTGTATTAGGTCACATCATGGGAGATTACTAGAACTTAACTGGCAAACCACTGAGATTTTATACACAGCCAAGTTGATACAAAGTGAACCTATCAGAGTTAAGTGATTTGTTGGGCCCAGTGAATCATGAGAGGATCTCTGTTAGCATAATCAATTACCATTGGGCTACGAACCACAAGGTCAGCGATTTGGTCCTAACCATTGTTCTACAGGAGAACGATGAGATTACCTACTCCTGTAAAGATTTAAAATCCTGAAACCCCAAAGGGCAGTTCTAATCTGTCTTTCAGGGTGGCTATAAGTTGTAATCAACTCAGCTACAGTGAGTTTTAATGAGTGCAGAATTTAAAATGTTGAAAAAGTAGGGTCTGGAAGTGTTTTTCTTTCTTCTGTGGTCTTTCTCAACCTGTCGTGGTGTCTGTTTTTACTTAAGATTCCAGGGCATACTTCCCAAAACACAGGAATACTTGCAGGGCAAGGCAGACGCTCACAAGCACCCACAGCCCACTCTGTTTCTTGTCATGGAGGGCAAATGGAGTCAGGAAATGACCTGGAGAGGAAAGGGGGGAGGGAAAGGCGGGAAGACACAGCACTGTACTTGAGCTGACACTCCGCAGCATACACTCCATTTTCCCATCAGACTTTCTTACAGGGCACAGGTTTCAAGATGGCTACTTCAAAGCTTTAAACCCAAGTACGGGGGGAGCCCTTTGAACATGGAGCCCAGTGAAAATACACTGGTCATACACCTAGGAAGCCCACCTCGAATACCTATGTTCAGCGCCTTAAATGCTCAGAAACGTTCATTGTAACTACTCTTTATGTAAGTTGTTCCACCTAACAGCTTAGTTCTTCCCAGTCTCTGGTCCTAAGTATGGGCTCAAAAGCAGCAGGACTAATCTGATAGCCCTCAGCCTGACGGTCATGCTTTGGTTCTGTGAAGCGTCTACTTGGTGAAAGGCTCTAGCGCGCGCACTTTACCAGTCAGCCAATCGCTGTGCACAGGAGCTCACACCGTAGACAGGCAGAGCAGTAACAGCGCCATAACCACTAGCTATAGAGACAGAGAATACGCTCAGAAAGAAAGAGAAGAGACAATGAAACCATGGGAGTGTCACGATAATGACTTGAGGAACACATGAGGAGTGACTACAGAGGGGAGAGAGGCAATCTGGAGCCTAAAGGCTTTCGTGATGAGTTTTAAGGGTCTCTGCTTTATCCCCATGGTGCATACTAGAGCAGTGGTTCTCAACCTTCCTAACGCCACAGCCCTTTAATCCAGTTCCTCATGGTGTGGTGACCCCCAAACATAAAATTATTTTCCTTGCTAGTTCCTAACTATAATTTTGCCACTGTTATGACTCATAATTTAAATACCTGATATGCACGATGTATTTTAATTGTTATAAATTGAACATAGTTAAACATCATTAAAGCATAGTGATTCATCACAAAACAATACATAATTCTATATTTTGCAATATTTATGTGTTTTCCAATGGTCTTAGGCCACCCCTGGGAAAGGGTCATTCAATCCTAAAGGGATTGCGATCCACAGGTTGAGAACTGCTGTACTAGAGGAATCTGGAGAAGAGTGTATTAGGTTGGGTTGACTAGAGACACAATATTCAGTGACACTCATACATGTGAGAAAGAGCTTTATATCAAGAGCAAGAAAACATTCCAGCCCAGTCTAAATCAAGTGCATAAGTCTGATATTAACCCATTATTCTGATACTAGTCCATAAATCTCTTTTCAGACTCACAAAACCACAGTAATGTTACAGAATGCAGGAAGATCACAGGCTGGTTGGTGGAATATCTTGTAGATCCAATGGTAGTGAAAGAATCACAGGGCAAAGTCCACATGAAAGAAGTACGCCAGCCTGTGTGACCACGAGGTGTCCAAGGGATCAGGTTATCTGCATCAAAGAACAAAAAAAAATCGTATCATTGTAAATGACGGTGAGTGCAGAGTGGAGACTCTAAGCTCATCTGTAGGCAACTGGACACCCCTTTACAGAAGGGTTGCAGGGAGGAGATGAGCCAGTCAACGTGTGATCTAGCAACGATGAAGCATGTAACTTTCCTCTAGTTCTTAAATGCTTCCTCCCCACCCCGCTATCATGATCCCAATTATACCTTACAAATCTGGCTATAGACCAGAGACTGCACACTGATACAGATAGCAACTGGAAACACAGGGAATCCAGGTCAGATGGTCCCTTCAAGACCAGTGCTGAGAATGGTGATACTGGGAGGGTGGAGAGAGGGTAGGGTGGAAAGGGGGAACTGATTACAAGGATATACATGTAACCTCCACCCTGGGGGATGGACAACAGAAAAGTGAGTGAAGAGAGATATCGGACAGTGTAAGATATGACAAATAATAATAATTAATTAATTACCAAGGGTTCATGAGGGAGAGGGCAGTGAGGAGAGAGGGGGAAAACGAGGAGCTGATATCAAGGGCTCAAGTAGAAAGCAAATGTCTTGAGAATGATGATGGCAACAAATGTACAAATGTGCTTGACACCATGGATGGATGTATGGATTGTGATAAGAGTTGTACAAGCCCCCAATGAAATTATTTTTTTTAAAGAAAAAGAATCACAGGGCTGGTGTATGAGAGATTGTATGCAGCCTATCTCCACGGGAGAAAGAGAGGACTTCCCAGAATCCTCCTGGGAAGGCCACACCTACAAAAAGGCACCATCAGGCTGTGACCTGATAAACAGGCTGGACTCCACCCCTTCACTTATTCATCAAGTTGACGTGAAGCTATGTAAATACCATAGTGAGTGCCAGGAAACTACTTTTAAAGCTTCAGCTGCCAAAAAAGGTATAATGAAATTTGCATTTTAGTTAAATTGCTCTTAGGACTTCTGGGTAAGTTCTGATCTACCAGAATCACATGAAAATGGCCAATATATATATATTTTAAAGAAAAACATATAGGAGTGTCAAGGACTAGCAAGTGAGTGATCCACAACCAGCAGGCACGTTCCATAAAGTTTGGGTAAATAATGGCATCAGATCCAATGCGACTTCATCACATCTCTTAATATGCACAGAATCATGCACTCTCTAAATAGTCATATGTTTTCTTTTGAAACATCCATGAACAACTATGAAACATTTACGAGAAATAACTCTCTTCTGGGTTACCAAGAAATCTTCAATAAATTGCAGCAAGTGGACATTTTATAGGCCACATTTCTTGTAGAAGTAAAAAAAGAACCCCTTTCCCCCCCTTTTGGTAGGGAACTAAATAAAATAACAAATAAAATCAATAATTACAGACTGTCAAGACCATGGGCTCAGTGAAAAAAATCAATTAAAGGATTATCTCCTGAGACAGTTTATTGAAAATTAGTCTTAGAGGAAATACTTCCGTGCTATTTAAACCATCTCAGAGGACATAAAGTGATGGCATTTTCCCAAATTTAACTTTGACATAATGCTGACCTCAAGAGGACAAATAACACTCAATAAAAACTATGAAGTCAATCTTATTTTAAAGTATAGCTGCAAAAGCCCTTAACAAAATATCAACAATTTATATGGAGCAGAATATTACAAGGTGATTCTGAGTGACCAAGAAATAATTATTTCAGAGATGTAAAGGTATTTTAGCTTAGATGTATTCTCAATAAGTCACCACTATAAACAGCCCTGCAAAATTATATCATTATCTTGATAGCTGCCCCAACATGTTATACAATTTAATTCCATTGCTGATTAATTACAAACACAATATTTTACTAAACTTGAAATATTAAGATAATTCTTTAACAAGATGAACGATATGTATATTACATTAAAAGCCATAATTATATGTAAATAATAAAACACGAAAGACAGTCCCATTAAGGTCTAGAACAAATAAAACATATTGCTTACCACCATTATCATTTATTAGTATTCTCCGAGTCCTAGACAGAGGATAAGAAATGCTGAGGTTTAAATATTGGAAAGGACAAGGAAACATGTACATTAACATATAGGTAATTTTGTTTGCCTGTAAAACCTGAAAAGGTTTTAAAAAACTGTTAGCATTAAAGATAATTTAATCAGATACCTAGTGACAAAATAAATGTTAAGTTTTACAAATTGGTTGGCACAAACATTTAAAATATAAGAGAAGAAAATGCAGATTGTTTCCTAATTGCTATCATGGAAGAGACCCTTTTTGGTATTAACCTAACGGTGGGGAAAGGTATAGAGAACCGGTTGACACATATAACCATATAAAACACAAAAAAAGGGCCAAACTTATTCCAACTCACAGCAACCCTATATGCCAGAATAGAATTACCCTCGCGCAGTTCCAAGACTAGACATTGTTATGGGATAGAAAACCTCACCTGTGGATTCAAACTACTGACTTTGTGGTTTGCAGCCCAACTTGTAACTCATTACACCCAACACCAGGGCTCCTTTTAAAATGCGATATCTGCTAAAACATACAATATATAAAATTAAAAGCAAGATGACAATTCAAGGAAAATATTTGGCCATGAATATTATCTGTAGAAACTTTATTTTAAAAGAACACTTGTTATTAATAGGGGCTATTAACTCAGTTTCTAATCACAGTAACCCTAAGATGACAGAACAAAGCATTGACCAGCCTGCATCATCCTCAGAATGGTTACCATGTGTAAGTCCCTGTGTTCATCCACCTCATTCAGGGTCTTCCTCGTTTTCACTGACCCTGTCCTTTATCAAACATGTTGATTTTCTCAGGGAACTGGTCATTCCTTAGAACATATCCAAAGTATGTAAAACTAAGTCTAACATCCTTGATTCTAAGGAGCACTGTGGCTGTACCTTTTCCAAAATAGAACTCTTTGCCTTTTTGACCATCTGTGGAAATTTCAATATTCTCCAACAAGAGCAAAGTTCAAATGCATCAGTTCTTCTAAGGTATTCATTATTCAGTGTTCAACGTTCATGTGCATATGAAGCAATAGAAAATACCGTGGATTGGGTCAGGGGCACCTCATAGGCACAGTGGTATCTTCATTCTCCAACACTTCAATGAGATATTGTGCAAATATAACGTGTCATGTGACTTCTTGACTGCTGCTTCTGTTAGGATTGATTGTGGATCCAGATTAGATAAGATCATTGCCAATTTCAGTATTTCCTCAATGTGTCCTGAAGCTCTCCAATTGCCCTGTTGTGAGGGTTTTGCTTTCCTTGCATTGAATTGCAATCCATACTGAAGGCTGCAGTCCTTGATTTTCATCAAAGTCCTCAAAGTTATCCTTGCTTCCAGCAAGCAAGGGTGTGTGATCTGCAAGTCACAGGTTGTGGAGGATGCTTTGCTCTACTTCATGTAGTGTACCTTCTGGGATTGAGTCAGCTCAAAAAGCCTAACTGCCCATCCTCAATACTGACTCCTGGTGCCCCTGTGGGAAAGGGCAGAACTGCCCCTCTGGATTTCTGAGACTGTAACTCTTTATAGATCAGAAAGTCCCATCTTTCTTCTGTGAGCAGCTGTTGGTCTCCACACAGCCCAGCATGTAACCTTTCCACCACCAGGGCTCTAAACAGATTGAGTAGGGGTGGTGAAAGGATGTCACCTGTGTAATAGTGAGGTTTTATGTCAACTTGGGTGGGCCAGGAATCTCCCACGATATGATCTAACCGCAGTCTAGTCAATTCCACGATAGGCTCTTCTGTGAGCAGTGAAGCAGTTAATCTTGATACAATTGAGTGAGTTCCATTTGGGGTGTGGCCTACTCTGGGTATAGATTGACAATGTGGGGAAGCTGGCTCACTTCTACTGCTGGTTTTGGATCCTGACTCTGGTTTCCTGACCACCTATTAATTCCCTTGCTGCTACCCGGGCTCATCAGCAGACTGCTGATCTTAGATTCATTTGCCTGATTTTGGACTCATTTAGCTGGGCCTCCACCAGCCTGTGGTCTTCCTGTTTCATCCTCCTGCTTACTCATCAGCCCCTGTAGTTATAGGGGTTTGGAGAAGCCTTCAATTTACATCTGACCCATGGACTTGAACTAGACTGGATTTACCTGTCTGGTTCTATTACTATGTGAGCCATTTCTTAATATAAATCTCTTTCTATGTATGAGGGGGCACCCCACCATCACTACCAAACACCTTTTATTTTACATTATGTATTTCATTTCATTTTCCTTTTTTTTTTTTAACAAAACAACATTATCACCTTCAAGGTATTCTCCATTCCACTTAATACATTAGGCAAATCTGCGATTCCATTCTTGGAAACATTTTTCAAACTCATCTGTTTGGATGGGTGACAGCACCTCCCTCATTTTTCTGTCACCTCTTCGACATCGTCAAATCTCTATTTTTTCATGTCCATCTTCGTTCACAGAAACAAAAAGAAGTCACACAGAGCAAGGTCAGGCGAGTAAGGTACATCGGGCAAGAGAGGCATGCTGTCATTTGCCAAACATGAATGCATGGAGATGGCTGCCTGAGCAAGTGCATTGTCGTGGTGGCAAAACCAGTCCCTCGTCTGCCACAAATCAGGCCTTTGTGTTGCACACTGTTACACAGTCTTTCAGAACCTTTAAATAGGAAGCTCACTTAACAGTCTGACCTGGTGGAATGAACTCCAAATGCACTAAAAGTCAACATTTTTGCCCGTTCAGGAAGTTGACAGATGTCCAGAATGAGGTTTGTCATCAATCGACATTTCACCTTTTTTGAAATGAAAAAAACCACTCTACACTTGAGTTTTTCCCCACAGCACTGTCTAATGCTGCTCTCCTCGCCATATTCAAATTTTGTAATTGTCGATTTTGGATCACACAAGCTAGTGTGCTTCTTCCATGTGGACCTAGTTGACTCCTCAGTGTTCGAATCCAAGCCTTAAAGTCCCCAGACAGTGTTCTGATTGATAGCTGGGCACCATCTGCTTTCTTCACCACACTTTGCTGTAGCGCCCTTATCTTCAGTGATCATTTCATGAAGGTGAGTATGGAGCAGGGCCAAGATGTAAAAATACTTGTTCTTAAATTGGACCTATGGTTTAGTGGGATCCCAAAATCCATTTCTGGATCTATGCCTTCTCCCCCACCCCCGCCTTTTAAAAATTTTTGCTCTAACTTGGGAGCCAATACATATGTCATATCATTTCATAGTTCAATCATGTCAAACATAATTGTGCAATTTCTTCCATAATCATACATGTTTTTCAAAACATACTTTTCTTTCCTGGACTTCTTAATATCATCTCCTTCTTATCTTCCCCACCCCTTTATATCCTCTTACCCTAAACCCTTGTTATAGTTTCTTTCCATGTAAGCTTAACATCCCTGGGTTTCATTTACCAAAAAAGAAACAAGTAACACAACTTCAGGACGGTGAGCCCCGATAGTGGCACCTTACTGAAATGCACCCTAATATAAATGAACATAAGCAGAATATAACACAATGCCCCCAAATGGCCCACTCAAATGGAAGGGGATAATACATATCTTAATACGATATACAGGGAGTTGATGGACCAAGATCTTGTTTGGTTGTCAACCAACAATACACCACTCTTGGTATAGCTGTCTTCTACTTCACACGCCATGTACTTTTTGGCTTATGTCCTCAGGTTACAAGTGTGTCTGGGGTAGAATCCAGTTCACCCCGTGGAGTTCCCATTTGGGGTCTTACCAATGCAGCCGCTAGAGCATGACACACACCCAAAGATTCAGGACTCAGTGTCCCAGAGTTCTGCAGCACCTGGCCTGGTTTCCCAGGATACCTCCAGATGCCCTAAGTCAATTCTGCTGCAGAACACTAAAGCCTCTCCCTACCTAGTGATCCCAGGAGCATCCCCAGTGTCTCCTGCCCCCACCCGGCAGTCAGCTAGCTCTCCTCTCTTGGCCCCAACAGTCATGCAGTTATGTTGACCCAAACTTGACCTTAAGCTGCCCCTCTGTCAGTAAGCTTCATCTCTCTGACAAGGCCGCCTCCCTCTCTGGGGACCTCATGCCAGATCCACATGGCTACTACTCAGCAGACAGCATCAATCCTCTCCTCCCCAACCATTTGATCCCAGCTGTCCTGGGGTGCCCTCCAGCCAAGAGACCTGCACTATACTTATGTGAAGCAAATAATGGGGTTCACTTGCATTGGTACACCTCTTGACCAGGTTGTCTGGTCCCCTGCCAGAAGTCTGGACGGCCTGCAAGCTTGAGCTTGTGCCTGTCCTCTTACTTGTTCCTACTGCCGTGGGCTTATATAGTACATGTACTTTTGAGCTTGACTAACTTCACTGAGCACAATATCTTCCAGATCCCTCCACAAATTGAGGTGTATCATGGTTTCATCACTGTTTTTTAGGGATGCATAGTATTCCATTGTGTGTATATGCCAGAGTTTTTTTTTTTTAATCCACTCTTCTATTGATGGGAATTTAGGTTGCTTCTGGCTTCTTGCTGTTAGAAAGTGTGCTGTAATGAACATAGGGGAGCCAGCATCTGGGTACGATGATTCTTATTTCTTTTGGGTAAATGCCCAGTGGTGGTACTGCTGGGTCATATGTTAGTTCAGTTTCCAACTATCTTATGTGTAGCCATATTGCCTTGCATAGTGACTGCATATTTACAAATCCACCAGCTGTGAATAAGAGTTTCTATCTTACCACATTCTCCCCAATATTTGTTGTTTTCAAGTCTGTTTTTTTTAATTGGGCTACAGTAATTGGTATTAGTTGGTATCTTATAGTTGTTTTGACTAGCATTTCCCAGATGACTAATGACCTGGAGCATTTCCTCATGTGTTTATGAGCCATTCGAGTGTGAAACTTTTGTGAATCGTCTGTTCAGGTCTTTGCCCACCTTCTTAGAGGGCTGTTAGCTTTTAATTGTTGTAATCTTATAAAATTCTGTTGATCTCAGTAATTAGTCCTTTGTCTGGTATGTCATTACAAAATATCTGTTCCCAATCTGTTAATAAAGCCTTTCAATGTACACAGTGTTTTATTTTTAATAGTCCTGTTCATCTATTTTATCTTCAACAGAGTGCATTTCCTTTGTTAATTCTGCTAGCCTATGTATTTCCTGAACTAGGGCTCCTAGTTTTGTTTCGATTTTCTCCTTATTGATTCTGATAGCTTTGGGTTCTGCATATAGGTTTTTAATCCACCTTGAGTTTGTTTTTGTGCATGAGATGAGGTCTGGGACTTGTTCATTCTTCTGCAGGTGGATATCAAGATTTTCCAACACTGTTTATTGAAGAGGGCATCTACCTCTCATTAATGTTTTTTTTAAATTTTGTTTTTAATTGTGGGGGGTGCTTTGTCAAAAATCAATTGTCTGTATGCAGATGTTTTCATTTCTGGGATTTCTGTCGTGATTCATTGGTCCAAGCATCTGTCGTTGTACCAGTACCAGGCTATTTGACAACCGTGGCTGTAGGTCTTGTGGTCAGGTAGGGTAAGGCCACCTGCTTTATTTTTCTTCTTGTGGAGTTCTTTGGGATTTCTTATCTTTCCATATGAAGTTTGTAATCAGTTTTTCCATTTCTTTGAAGGATGATGTTGGAATTTGGATCAGGATTGGATTGAATTTGTAAATTCCTTTAGGTAGTATCAACATTTCAATATGTCGAGTCTTCTGACACATGAACATGGAATATTCTTCCATTTGTGTAGATCCCTTCTGGTCTCTTGTAGTAATGTCCTCTGGTTTTCTTCACACAGGCCTTTTGTTTCATTGGTTAGGTTTATTCCTAGATACTTCAGCTTTTGCATGGCTATTGTGAATAGTGCTGATTCCTTGATATCTTTTTCTGTATTCCCATCACTGCTGTATAGGAATCCAATTGGTTTCTGCTTGTTAGTCTTGTATCCTGCTACTCTACTAAACTCCTCTATTGTTTCCAGCAATCCTATTGTGGACCCTTTATGATTCTCCATATATAAAGTCATATCGTCTTCCAATAGAGAAAGTTTCACTTCTTTTTTACGCCATGGTACACCCTTGATATCTTGCCATTGTCTTATGATTTCCAGCACCATGTTGAATAGAGGTGGGAATAAGGGTTCCCTTGTTCGGTGGAAATGTTTTTGCCTTTTCTTCATTTAGTGTAAGACAAGCTATTTGTTTTTAATATATGGCTTTAATTGTCTTGAGAATTTTCCCTTCTAATCCTAACTTCTTATAGTCTTTATTAGGATTGGTTGGTGGATGTTATCAAATGCTTGTTCTGCATCTGTTGATATCATGTGGTTCTTGTTCTTTCTTGTGGTGATGTGGTGGATTATATTCATTGTATTTCGAATGTGGAACCGTCTCTGCATCCCTGGTATGAATCCCACTTGGTCACAATGTATTATTTTTTGATAGGTTGTTGGATTCTGTTGACCATCATTTTGTTGAGAAGGTTTAGATATATGTTCATGGGAGATATTGGTCTTCAGGTTATCCTTTTGGGTCCTTGCCTGAGTTTGGTATCTGGGTAATGCTGGCTTCATAGGATGCGTTTTGGAGTTTGATATCCCTTTCTACGTTCTGGAAGTTGGTGTAGGATTGCTGTCAGCTCTTCTCTGAGCGCTTGGTAGAATCATTCTTTGAAGCAGTCGGGACCAGGACTTTCTTTAGTTGGGAGTTCCTTGATGACCTTGTCTAGTTCTTCTCTTGCTATGGGTCTGTCCAAGTTCTTAATGTCCATATGGGTTAATTTGCGGGGAGAGTAAACTTCCAGGTATTTTTTCATGTCCTCCAAAGTGTTGACTTTGTTGGAATACAGTCTTTCAGAGTACTGCATAATTAATATTTGCTTTTATGGGGATCTATGGTGTCTTCCGCTGTTTCAGTCCTACTTCTAGATATCGGTGTGCAGCCCTTCTTTTCCTTTCTTAAGTTGGCAAGTGGTTTGTCGATTTTGATGATCCTGTCAAAGAACCAACTTTTCGCTCTTTTCTTTCTTTCTGTTTGTCAGCTTTCTATCGCATTTATCTCTGCTCTATTTTTGTGATTTCTTTTCTTTTGCTGTTAGAAGGAATATGCTGTTGGCTCTGTTCTGGCTGCTGGAGGCACTGACTGAAGGTGCTCACCTTACTTTCCTCCTCTTTTTTTATGTGTGCATTCATTGCAGTAAAGTGACCTATGATAGCTGCCTTTGCTGCATCCCGTAGGTTTTGGTATGTTTTATTCTCATTCTCATTGGTTTCTAGGAACTACTTAATTTCCTCTCTAATTAGGGCTAATGCCCATTATTTTAAGAGAAACATGTTATTAAGTCTCCAGTTGTTTGTCTTTGTTTTTTTTTTGTTCTTTCTATTGTTAATTTCCAACTTTAAGGCATTTTTGGTCAAATAAAGTTGTCTCAATGAACTCTATATGTTTGAATTTTCTTAAGCTTCCTTTGTGACCCAGATTATGATTTATTTTCAAGTATGAGGCATGTGCATTGGATAATTATGTGTATTTTTCAATGGAGTACTACACATCCCTAAAAAACAGTGATGAACGCATGAAGCACATTGTCATATGGGAAGAACTGGAGGAAATTATACAAAGTGAAGTAAGCCAAGCACAAAAGGACATTACAACATGAGCCCACTGAGGTAAGCTTAAAAAATTAGGGAAAGGCTACTATATGCATACATTCCTGGGGCGAGGTCCAGGTACTATGGCAGGGGATAAACCCAATCCAGGGATATATACAGCAGCCAACTAAATAGGAGGGGGAAAGAAAGAAGGGGACAAAAGAAAAAAAAACATGGGTGAGGGGAGAACAGGGCACTAACCCACCCAAGGGAAGGATATTGTTTATATCTCCACAGGAGAGGGAGAGGGAGAGAGAAACTAGGTTTCAACCCAATGCACCAAGATGTGAATACAACATAAAGCATGTACCAAGGAACCAATAGAGAGTTCTGCTGAACCAGCCCCATCCCAACTATATGCCCTGCCCCCAGAAGAATGCACGTCAGGGGACAGCACTGAAGCTACAGCTTGGGGAGAGGGGCATGTCAGATTAGAGCACACAGGAGAAATGAAGAGGGATAGAGAGGGGGGGGGGACACATCCTGGCTCACCAAGTCCCGAGGATGAAATTCCTGCTCAGAGCAGACAGTGCACAGAGAGGACCATAGGGCCAGCCCCACTATGAGACACAACATTCCTCTCTGAACTATAGCACTACGGGGGACAATAATGCAGACACAGTGTGGGAATTATGCCCAATCAGACCCCATCACCCTGGGGTGAAACACTAATGGGATGAGAAAGAGAAACAAGGAGAGCAATGTGATGAAACCCTTGGGGAAATACCAGAAGTAGACTTTGGAGACAAGAGTGTGGCATCCCATCAGACTCAAATGGAAAACACGCATGAAGGCCAACAGACCTTGAACTATTTATAGGCTTTTCCATTTTTTGTCAGTGGCTTTCTTGTTGTTGTTGTTATTTTGTTTTTGTTGTTGTTGTTGTTATTGTCTTGTTGGTTTTGACTTCCTTTGTTGTTTTGTTTGGCTTTGTCTGGTTTTTGCTTTTATTAATGTCTCTGCATGTCTATCTAGAAAGATAGGCAGGATAAACTATTCAGAGATGATAAACATGGGACCAATGGTTCTGGGGGGATTAGGGAGAAGGGGAGGTGGGATAAAGGAAGGTTGGGGCAACCAACCCAGGGACAAGAAAGCAAGTGAACTAAAATCAATGGAGGGAAGGGCATAAGATGCCTAGTGGGGTTTAATCAAGGGCAATGTATCAGTGAGGAATTCTGAACCTGAATGAAGGCCAAGTATGATGGTGGGACAAGAGGAAAATAAAAGGAAATAGAAGAAAGAACCAGGAGGCAAAGGGCATTTATAGAGGTCTAAATACAGGCATGTACATATGTAAATATATTTATATATAACAAGAGGGGAATAGATCTATGTTAAGAATTAAGGATGCAGATGGACAATGGGTCTCGACTCAAGTACTCCCTAAACACAAGAATGCTTTGTTCTAGTAATCCGGCATTCCAAGATGCTCACCTTTCTGACACAATCGCTGAAGACAAAATGGGTGCATAAGCAAATGTGGTGAAGAAAGCTGATGGTGCCTGGCTATCAAAAGATATAGTGTCTTGGGTCTTAAAGGCTTGAAGATAAACAAGTGGCCATCTAGCTGAGAAGCAACAAAGCCCATATGGAAGAAGCACACCAGCCTGTGTGATCATGAGGTGTCGATGGGATCAGGTATCAGGCCTCTAAGACCCAGAACAAAATCATACCCAATGTGAGTGGGGGGTTGGGTGAGGATGTGGAGTGGAGACCCAAAGCCCATCTGTAGACAATTGGACATCCCCTCATAGGAGGGTCACAATGAATAAATGAGCCAATCAGGGTGAATTATAGCCCTGATGAAACACACAACTTTCCTCTAGTTCTTTAATGCTTCTTTCTCCCACACTATCATGACCCCAATTCTACTTTACAAATTGGATTAGAACAGAACATGCTCACTGCTACAGATAAGAGCCAGAACACAGGAAATGCAGGAAAGATAAAACCCTTAGGGACAACAATGAGAATAGAGATACCAGGAGGATTAAAGGGAGGTAGGATGGAGAAAGGGGTAATTGATCACAAGGATCAACAGTTAACCCCCTCCCAGGGGGATGAACAACAGAAAAGTGGGTGAAGGGCAACAGAGGATGATGTAATATATGAAAATATTAATCTATAACTTATCAAGGGTTCATGAGTGAGTGCAGGCAGGGGAGGGAGGGGTAAAATTGAAGAGCTGATATCAAGGGCTCCAGTAGAAAGAAAATGCTTTGAAAATGATGGTAGCATATGCATAAAATGTACTTGACACAATGGATGATTGTGTGGATTGTGATTAGAGATGTAAGAGCCACCAATAAAAATATTTAATTAAGAAAAAAAAGGTATTTTTTATGTTCATTGGAGAGCTCTGAAAATATTTATTAGGTTAAGTTGTTTAATTGTGTTTTTCAGTTCTTCAGTTTCTTTATTGAGTTTCTTAGCTGTTCATCTATCTTCCTTTGACAGCATTGTATTGAAATCACCTACTATAATTGTTGATCAGGAGATTTTTCTTTTCATCTCTTTGAAAATTTGCTTGATGGCTTTTGAGGGTTTCATTGGGCACATACATACTTACTAGGCTTATGGGTCTTGGTCTACTGATCCCTTGAGCATTATGTAATGCCCATTCTCATACATTGGAACTAAGCAATATTCTCAAGCATTCTTTCACTGGCAGTTAAAAGGGCTGCTTCTTCTGGGTAAATCATCGAGTTTGGGATAATTGAATTTTGTTTCCCTAGATTTTTTTTTTTACTGTAGCTTCCGGTGTTAGCTGTTTCTTGCAGCACATCTTGGGAGAGCTGAAGATAACACGCAATCTTCTGGGAAGTGTGGGGGAGGAGGGGCTGGCTCTTTAGGTTAAGGGAGGGTCAGATAAGTGCTGGAAAACCTATTGCGCAGAGATGCAAAGGGAGTGTTAGTTGGTGAGAAGGTTGATTAGGGTTTCGGTGCTCTGGTGTAGGTTTTAAGTGGTGGTGTTAATCATATGAAGCCTTCCTGTAAGTATAGTCATTTTTAATGATTTGGAGAACAGGGAGATGTGAGATGTGATTGTACTTGGTAAGTTAAAGGAAGTTGTGTGTTGCTGAGGTGGAGGGGACAAGTTCCAGAGGTTATCATGTTTGGCTATGGGGGTGTATAATGCATCTATCAGAGTCCCTTAGCTACCCTATGAATTATGTAGGGAGAGTGCATTATTTCTGTTATTGTGTTTATTAACATGGATGCCTTTATAGCTCAGAACCCTCCGCTCTTTATGCGTGGTCCTACAGTGTCAATAGGCTATTACTGTGCATGCCCCAGGGAAGAGAAGCTGCTGATCACGGGCAAGCTAGACAGTGGAGGTAACATAGGCGACAAACATGGAAATGCCATTCTAACCTGCGTGAGGAAAGCCACTGGAAAACCAGACATGCCAGGTTCCATTGCTTCTGGCACAGCGAGGAGTTTTGTGTTTCCTTTTTGGAAACAAAATACGAACACTTCTACCAATCTCCTGGAACCCACCAAGTTGTAGATTCTGGTAGCTCCTGTTTCCCTTGGTGCTGAAACTCTGTTCAACTGGCTAGAGCTATCATCTACAGGATGGATCTGGGTCTTGGCCTGGGATTGTCAATGATGGGAACTCTTCCCCACCGGTCACCATGGTTTCCAGCATCCTGGGCCTCCAAGTGTCTGTTCAGGCAATCGTGGAAGGTCTTGAGGTACAGACAGCCCAGCTACTTCCCCACTCTGGTGAGCCACCAAATGGAGGTGTGGTGTGGAAAGGGGAGAAAAAATCCCAGAGTTGCTGCCGCACGAGCAAGAGATGAAAAATGCAGGTGGGCGCTGTGAAAAGGGACACACATGGCTGCACTCTCTGTGAGAACCAGCTGTAACCAGCTGTTAGACTATCTCGCATCCCAGTCCGCCAACATGGCTACCTTACCTACAAATCTGGTGATTCCACAGCAAGCTGTTCTTGAGGGTGAACCTACATCGGAGTCATCTTCCTGTGACCCCTCTGAAAACTCGTTACACTTTTGATGAAATACTACGTTTCTACTCCTATGCACTTATTTACTTCAGTAAACAAACAGAACTTAAAGAGAAAAAGTGCCAAACAATCAGAGGCTGGCATGCTATCATTCATTTCAACTCTGTGTGATGCTCCAAATTCCCATGAGATATTATGAGTGAATGATATAATTACTGAAAATATTGTGAGAACAATTGCTGTAAGTTCAGCAGAAACCGAAAGGGGTTTTTCGATGAATGTAACATGTTCAGAGTAGAGGAGCCGCCTGTGTCTAATACATCAAACACGATGACTCTTGTCTAATTGACCTGCCTCTGAAGGAATAGGATCCCAATCCTACAGTGAAAAGATGGTTAAGGACCAGCCGCACGCCTGATGATGCTTGGATAAAAGCAAAGAATCTTGCAAGTGGGGACACCTCTGAAGAAGCAATCCGAAAATATCTTAAATAACAGTTTTTTTTTTGTTTTATTCCTCAGGTATTATTCATATTTTTATTACTATTTTAAAGCTATCTTTTATAGCATGATCTTATTTTATGTACTTCTCTTATTGTACTTATTTAATTACTAACTTTTCAATAATAAGCTCCCTTTGGTATATATATACTTAAACAGTCCTTAGGGCAGCAAACCAGTTGTTGAATTATTTGAATTTCACCATGTGTACAGAGTCCACATGAACACAATAACGTGTCCTGAAATTCCCACTCTTATCCATAGTTTGTTATGATCCACACAGTTAAATGCCTTGGCAAAGGCAACAAAACACATGCCAACATCTTTCTGGCATTCTCTGCATTCCCCTCAAACTCCCTGTTGTCAGTAATGCTACTTTATATCCTTTTCTGAATCTGGCTTGAATTTCTGGTAGCCCCCATTGGTGTAATGCTAAAATTGCTTTTCAATTATCTTCAGCAAAATTGTAACTTGCGGGTGATATTAATATTGATTATTTTTCATTCCATTACATCACTTTCCTTTTTCTTTTTAATGAATGGGCACAGATATAGACCTGCTTCAGTCAGTTGATGTGATATAATTAATTACTTAACAATACCCTTGTAGTCATAATCCTCCATTTTGTGAAATATTGTAAATTTCAGCCTCTACAGCTATGGCTATAGTGACTTTTATGAGTGTGTTTTCTCTATATTAATGATACAGAATTGAGGTGGGATATATTTTGAGTATCCTCCTTACCAGAGCGTATACCTATAATCACCACCCTTTGTTTCCTTATGGGTATAACCTACTGATTAGCAGTCATCTTTGATATTTGCATTAAAATAAGAACTAATTTACAATTTTAAGGTAATCTCTTAATAGACAAAGCACCAGCTGTTTGCTTAATTGAGAAAAGTGGGAAAGTGGGGTCACTAAACCAGCTAAAACTAGACCTGGTCTGCCTAAGATGTGATCAACATGTCCTCTACCTAAACCTTTGATGGATGTCAGAATGCAGAAACCAACACCTTTAACAAAGCCCAGAAAGTGGACAAGATGCCGTGTTTGTGATACCCCACACCCAACTCCTTACCGAGCATTCAAAGAAGATTAGTGTTGAGCCACCTGATTATGAACACAAATATCATCACATATCATCACCATAAGAAGCCCAGTGACTCAGGATTCAGGTGGCCATGTTGCCAGTACTGAGCAACTTTTAAAAAGTTTGTTCTTGCAATATAGACCCTACATCAGACCTGGTCCCGAGTTCTTGGGGCTTGAGCCAATAGCATATTGTCTGATTTGATTCATGAGCTTCCAAAACCTTGTGAGCCAGTAGCTTGATTGAATAAGAATGAGAACAATCCTCTAGGCCAGAGGTCTGAAATGTCTAGCCTATAGATCATATAAGGCCTGTGCAATCATCAATACCAGCTAATATAACATGTCTTATCAAAGAGAAGCAGTTCCAGCCATCACATTAGGGGTGAGCTAATTAAATGTTAGACCAAATATAGCCAGCCAATTGCAAGTTGATAATTTTGCATGACCTGTGAATATAAATATCCAAATGGCCCTAGGAAGAAAGGCCCCTACCTCTGTTTTCGATCATAGATTCTGGCATTATGTAGCTTAATTCCCCTTTTCAGAAGAAAAAAAATCACTCAGTGATTCACTTGGCAATTAAAAATTGTTTGTACTATCACCCATAATTTAGGATAAAATGTAGATGTCTGAATTTGCAGACGTTCAGGATTTCTCCAGCACCCCCCTCCCAACCTACCCCCTGAGGAACGGTATTACTTATTTTGGAAACATCTGAACTGAGGATTTGGGACTTGCCACCACAGCTACATGAGCCATCTCTTTGGTGGTTTGTACAGTGTGTGACACATTCAAGTGAACGGTAGGATCCTCAGACATGAGGGAGAATATTCAGGGAGAGGAGTAAGTGATTAATAGCAAGTATAGCATTTTGGAAAAGTCAGGCATTTTGGACATCTTTATCCATCTAAATTCCACTGTGTTTGGATCAGTTATGTACTAATCATTTTAAAATACATTTTTTAGTTAGCCAGATAGCACTTCCAAATTTCATGGTATAGAATATTGAGTGCTTTCAGCACTACATCAGTTTGTTGAAACATTTTTACTGGTAGTTTTTCAATTCCTAGAGCCTTGTTTCCATTACGACCTCAGTGTAGCTTGGACTTCTTTAATACCATCCGTTCTTGGTCGCATGTTATGTCTTTACACAGTTGAATGTTGAATTATTTTTGGTGCAGTGACTCCATGGGTTCCTTTCATCTTCTTTTGATGTTTCCTGCATCATTCAACACTTTGACTTGAAGCTTGAATTTTTTCTTCAGTTCTTTCAGCTTTAGAAATCCTGAACATACTTTTCTTTTTTGTCTTTGTAGCTCCAGGTCATTACACTTGTCATTAACATATCTTACTTTTTCTTCTTGAACTGGCCTTTGAATTTTTCTGTTCTCTTTACTGTATCATTTTGTCATGAGCTAGAGCAAGTTTCAGCTTGTCTTCTGGCATCACTTTGGTAGTTTCTTTCTTTCCTGTCTTATTAATGACCTTTTTGTTTTCTTCAAGTTCTATGTCCTTAATGCCATGCCATAATTTATCTGGTCTGCAGTTATTAGTGTTCAAAGTGTCAACTCTGTTCTTGAGGCATTCTCTAAATACAGGTGGGGTATAATTAAGATTGTATTTTGACTCCTAGGGACTTGTTTTAATTTTATTTATCTTCTCAGTCTGAATTTACATATGAGAAAATGATGTTCTGTTCCATAACTGACAAAAGGCCTATATTAGTCTGGGTTGACTAGATAAACAAATCCAGAGACATTCATATATTTGTAAGATAGAGTTTTGTATCAAAGAGTAATTTTACATCAATGAAACATCTCAGTCCAGTCCAGATCAAGTCCGTAAGTTCGATATTAGTCCTTATATTCAATACTAGTCCATAAATTCCTCTTTAGACTCACGCAGCACATGTAATGATGCCAAATGCAGGAAGATCATAGGCCAGTGGATGAAAAGTCCTGTGGATCCAATGGCAGTGGATACATTTCCAGCATGGCTTTTCTCTGTAAATTTTCATTCAAATTATAGAGGAGATGGGGAGTAAAAAGAAAAAGAGAGAGAAAGAATTGGATAGTTTTAACATGTTTTCTTTCTTTTGAAAAATTATGAAAATTATCCATCTCCTTAAAAACTGCAAAATCAATTATTTAAATGCTAAGGTTTTGATTTTGTAACATTTTGATTTTCCTTTTGACGGATTTGTACTATTTTTGAAATGCGTTCTATATTACTTTCGTTGATTAATATATTGACTTACTTCTATCTCACTGCTATTTAGTTGATGCTGACTCATATAAACCCTATAAGACAGGGTAGAACTGGTTCTGTGAATTTCTAAGACTGTAATGCTTTATGGGAGTAGATAACCCTGTTTTTCTCCCACAGAGCGGCTGGTGGTTTAAACTAATAATTTTGGGGATTGTTCTTAAGTGTAGAGTGCTAAAGCAAAGGGAATGATTAACTCAAAGATCTGAACAGAAATTTTCAAAGGCCAGCTCAAGAAAAAGATAAAGTAAAATATTATAATAAAGTATTCAGACACTTAAAGTTAAAAACAAAAAAATTGAGCACCGGATGTTTGAACATGAGAAAACTAAAGTGAAAAAAAAATCATACCTCAAGTTGCAATGCTGAAAAGTTCTACGGGCAAAATATTGAGCAGCAAGGAAACTCAAAAGAAGACAGAACGAGTACATAGATTGACTGTCCCAGAAAGAGCTAGTGATGGAAATCAACAATAGAAAGAAAAGGAGCATAAAGATAAACCCATGGAGCCTGAATAACAAACTACTTTGAAAAGATTGGGTATTAGAACAAAGAAGGGCCGAAATTAAGACGTTCCTTAAAACAAATGTGAATGATAATATAACATGTGAATACCTCTCAGGCACACCCAAAGTAGTTAAGAGAGGGCAATTTATAGCAATCAAGGCACATGTGAAAAAGAAGAGAAAACCCAAAGCAACAACTTAAGACAATACCTTCAGCAAATACAGCAAGGACAACAGCAAAACCCTCCAACAGCAGAAGAAAAGAAATAATAAAAAATAGAGAAGAAATGAATGAACCAGAAAAGAGAAAAATAATGGGAAAAATCAGCAAGGTTAGAAATTAGTTCTTCAAAAGGATCATCAAAAAACCACTGTCATACAGCAAGAGAGTAGAATTAAAAACCTGGAAATAAAATAACTCACCTATAGACAATTAAGTTTTGACAGAAGACAAGGGCAGGGGGTGGTGCATTAAATGGGAAAAAGACATGCTGTTCAATAGCTGATATTTGAAAAACTGTACCTAAATCTACAGAAAAATGAGACAGTGCCCATGCCCCGCCCCGTGCACAAAAAGAACCTCAAGATGGATTAGCAACCTAAATGTAAATCCCAACGATATGAGGTTCATTAATGAGAAAATCAGAATAAGCTTAAGGGCATTATTTCCGGGAGTACACAGACCACCAGGAATAAAAATGGAAGCATACACAGCAGAAGGCAAAATAGATGACCGGGGCCTCTCAAAAGTAAAACATTTATGCACGCCAAACGATTTCAGCAAACTAGTTAAACAAGAATCTACAGAGTTGGAAAAAATCTTTAGTAATGATACAACAGACAAGGGACTAATCCCTAAGATATACTGAATTCTGCAATACCTCAACAGGAAGTAAAAAACAATAAACCACAAGGTGGACCTAGACATGGTCAGAGAATTCACCAGAGAGGACACTCAACTGGCTAATAAACACATGAGAAAATGCTCACTATCACTAGCCATCTGGGATATGCTAATTAAAACAAGGATGACATACTACCTTATTCCTACAATGATAGAAAAATTCAAAGAAATACTAGAGAGGCTATGGAAAAATTGGAATTCTCATATACAGTGTGAATGCAAATATTGTGGGAATGCAAATACGTCAATCACTGTGAAAAATAATATGGCACTATCTGAAATAACAGGACATAGAAACACCATATGACCCATCAACACCTCTATTGAGCAGATGCCGCAAGGAAGCAAGAAAAAGAACATGAGCAAACATATGCTCTTCCATGTCTATAGCAGCATAGCCTACAATAGCAAGAAGCCCAAAGAACCCAAACGCCATCAGTTGATCAATGGATAGAGAACCTATGGCACATACAAAATTGTAAGACTCTGCATCCCTAACAATGGGTGTGGCAACTACAAAAGACTTCATGACATGGAGGGAACCATAAAAATTATGCTGAATGAAATCAGTCCATCACAAAAGGACAACTGTTATGAGTCGACCACTACAAGAATAAAAACCGAGACACACAAACCTTGTGGATTGCAGATCAACATGTAACCACTACTGGGCCTAATAAAAGGTCTTATTATTATAGAGCATGCTTCCACAAGTCTCCCACTAAACTACCAGGGCTCCTTAAGTCAAGTACCACCATCATTTTCCCTTTAAGTAGAGACTTGCCTTTTGTTGTGATGCTAAGGATTTTTCCGTGGAGATTTCAGCCTCTCTATCTCTGTCTCTGTCTCTCTCAGGGTAATCGAGTTGATTCTACCTAGGAAGAAATAATTAGTGATCTACTTTGCAAAATCAACTGATTAAAATGCCATGGATGAAAACAGATCTGATATTATTGTTCATTGTGTTACAATGAGTGTAGCTCTGATTATATGGTAGTTGACAATAACATTATTATTATAGATTTCATTTCCTTGATGACCAATTAAACATATTTTCATGTTTATTACATTTTAATATACTCTTTTAAATAGTGGAATGGCATATAACTTACTCTGATTCATTTACTTATTACTAAATTTCAAATGTTATTTGGCACCATTCATCTGTAATTTCCGTCATACTGTTCTTACTTATGTGTTGCTGTGATGCTGGAAGCCACAAGACAGGTATTTCAAATACCAGAAGGGTCTTCCTTGGTGAACACGTTTTAGCAGAATCTCCAAACTAAGAACAGACTAGGAAAAAGAAAGACGTGGTTCACTTCTGAAAAATTTGTGACTGAAAATCTTACAAATAGTAATGGGACATTGCCTGACAAAGTATCAGAAGAAGAGTTGCTCAGGTTGGAAGTGAGTCAAAATAGGACTGGGGAAGAGCTGCCTCCTCAAAGTGTACTGACCTTAATGACACAGATGAAGCTAGGCATTCAGAACTTTCATCTCTTGCCGAGGCACTACTCAAAATGGGAAGATACAGTTGCAAACATCCATTAACAGCCAGAATGCAGAATATACAGAACATGAATTGAGAAAAAATGAAAGTAATCAAGAAGTAAATGGGATGAATAAAAATCAGTATCCTAGAAATTAGTAGCAGAAATGGTCTGGTATTGGTCATTTTGAATGCGACAACTGTATGGTTTGTCATGCTAATTATGACAAGTTCAAAAGAAATGCCATCAAGTTAATTATAAAAAAGTCATTTCAAGATCTATCTTTATGTACAATGATATCTGCGATATAATAATATGTATTTTCCCACAAGAAATTTCAGTTACTAGTACTATTCAAATTTACACATCAACCACTAAAGCTCAAAACCACATAACCTAACTCACTACCCCTGAGTGGATTCTGACTCATAGGGACCCTATCAGACAACTTGAACTGCCTCTGGATTTCGAAGACTGTAAAGCTTTACAGAAGATGAAAACCTCATCTTTCTCTCATGAAGTGGCAACATGATGGGTTATGCATTGGGCTGATAACCTCAAGGCCATCTGGATCCACCAGATACTTTATGAGAGAAAGATGAGGCTGCCCTTGCAGTTACCTGCCTCATGCTTAACCTACTCTGGCATCAGGACTCCCAAACACTAAAGTTTGTGATAAAGAAATTGAAGAATTCTGCCAATTTCTTCAGTCTGAAATTTATCAAACAAACAATCAAGATGCATGATAATTACTGGAGATTAAAATGTAAAACTTAAAAACAAAGAGGAGTAATTAGGAGTTCCAAAAATATGGTTTTGGTAATAGAAACAAAGCTGAAGATTATATGAAAGTATTTTATAAGACCAATGGTTTCTTCACTGCAAGAACTTTCTTTTTTCCTTCCTCATAAATGGTAACTCTACACATGGACCTCACCAAATAGAATACACGGGAATCAAATTGGCTATGTCTTCATGAAAAGACCATAGAAACGATTGATATTATGAGCCAATATATAGCTTGGTGGTAGTTACAAAATTTCATGTCAACTTGATTAAAGAATGAAATGTGGTGTAGCCTGTCAATCAGGTCACAGCCTGATGATCCCTCATTGTGGGCATGGACTTCTCATGAGGGTCCTGGGACCTTCCCCTCTTAATTCTGCCATCAGAAGAGGCAGGCCATTCTCTCTCTTGACTTCACTTTCCTGTTGACAAGCCACATGGAGCCGTGCTGACGCAATGTTTCAATTCAAACATTTATTCACACCGTGTTTTGTGACATTTGTCAAAATTTCCTCAATATAATAACACTCTTACTACTTCCCTCCTGGGTTCCCTATTTTCTGTCCATTCTCCCCCTTTCTTGGGCCTCAGATTCCTTTATTGGAAAAGGTTGTCCTTTGGTCTCAGATGGTTGATTGAGTCACTGAGTCCTTCCATCCTGATGCTCTCTGTTCTCTTTAGTGGAGCTGTCTATAGTTTGTCCAAAGGCTGATTGCTAGGGATGTGTTTAGTTTCATGATTTAAAGGTGCCTTTGATTCATAATCTTATGATTCCTCTAGTCTTTATAAAGCCAGAAAAATTGGTCTTTTTAAAGATGTATTTTTCTTCTCTGTTCATGATAGTCTACTTTGACCTTTGTCTGAGTGTCCAGCAGGATGCCATCTCTTTCTGGTGGCTTAAAGATAATGGAGGTCGTGGTATGCGTGGTCCTTAGTCTTTTATACTAATTGTTTCCTTTGTTTTTTCATCTTCTTCACTCTTTTTTTAGCTCTCGATGAGGAGAGACCATGAAGATACACCTTAGGTGGTTTTCAAGTTCTCAAAATTATTTAATTTATAACTTTTTTATGTGACTTGGGAGATTTACAAAAGAGATTATCAGTATTGCAGTCAATCATTCCTATACATTCTGTTTCATATTATTTGTTTCAGTACCTCGATTTTGACCCCATCCATACTTCTTCCTCCTTGTGTTTCTGATCATCATTTATTCTTCTTTATCAACCCTTCTGAATTTTCTCCTTGAGTAAATTCTCTCTTGGTTGCCAAATGGTTGGTTGTTCTAAAGTGTGTGACCTTAACTGGTATTATTGTTCCCTTATAGACCTGAGTATTATTTGGCTGAACATTGAGCCACAGGGATGGTTTTGGTTCAGACCTGAAAATATATCACCAAAACATATTTCTGAGGGATAAAAAAGGGTAGTAGAACAACCTGTTAAGAATATATTCAGGTACTTTCAACAAATTGAGAGAGAGGATTTGAAAGTTGCAAATGGTATGGATGAAAATGTAGGGGAAAACTTTAGAAAAATTTAGAAAAACACCACAAGAACATATTGATAAAATAAAAGGAAAACGAGAAACCATACAAAAGCAGTAAATAGAAATCCAGAAGATCAACACTCAGATTTTAGAAATAGATAATACATGGAAAAGGAGTGGATCTGCATCAATGGAAAGCCAAAAGAATGAGCTTAAAAACAAATCTCCCAATATTAATGCTAGAGAAACAATCAGAAAAAGAACAAAAGCACATGAAGAAAGTGTAGAAATTAAGTGGGACACTGTTCAAAGGAACAACTTACATGTGATCTGAATTGCAGAACAAGAAGAGACCAAGAAGACCACAGAGAAAATTGTCAAAGTGTTGTTGGCAGAAATTTTCCCCAAATCATGAAAAATAAGAAGGTATGCACAAAGCTGAACAAACCCAAACAAGAGAGACTCCAACAGAAAATCACCAAGAAATACCATAATCAAACTTTCCAAAACTGTGTTAGTCTGGGTACTTTAGAGAAACAAATCCACAGAAACACATGCATAAGAGAGAGTTTTATATAAAGGTTAAGTGCACATTAAGAAAACATTTCAACCCAGTGCTGCCCAAGCCCCAAAGTCCAACATTAACCCAAATATCTGACACCAATCCACAAAATCCTCCTCCATCTCACAAAATACACACAATGATGCCGACTACAGGAGGAAAGCTGAATAAGTGAATGTGTAAGCATCTCAGCCAGTGCAGGAGTCTCCACATGGATGCTCCAGCACCCAGGGCTGCATCAGAGTAGGTCCATGCAGCTTCTCCTCCGGGATGTCTTTCAGGAAGTGAGCCTTGCCGGCTGAAGCAGGGAGCTGACTAAGGCAACTGCACCCTGGTTGGACCATCACAAAGCAAGAGACCCAAGAATTCTAAAGGTGGGTCTCACTGAGTCATTTATTCCTCCGCCCTTCAATTAACCTCACATTTGTTTATCAGCCAGGTTGACACAATAAACTTTAACTAGTTAAAAAACCAAAGACAAGGGAAAAAAAACCCAAAAGGAAAAAATTTCCTACAAAGGCATAATCAATAAATTCTGTTTTTTCAGCAGAAATAATGCAGGCAAGAAGGCAATAGGATGACATAAAAACAACTCTGAAAGAAAAAAAGGAAAAAAAATTCAACTAAGAATCATATACTCAGCAAAATGATCACTTAAATATGATGAAATTATAAAATTCCTAGATAAAGATACATTAAATGAATTAATGAAAATCAGACCAAACTTACAAGAAATACTAAATGGAGTTCTTCATACAGAGAACTAGCAATAATAGACTACAATCTGAGGTTCACAGACAAGACAATACCATCCTGAAATCAACCCAGTTGTAGAAGTATCCAACGTAAAACAAATAAATGACTGACAATAGAGAATTAGAGACAATTTGTAACAAAATTACAAAGTAAGGAGGGAATAGTGTAGTTATAGAACATACAAGTGAAGAGATTTCAAGAACTTGGATGAAGGGGAAGGCAGTTTACAAAAAGTGGGTTTTTAAAAATAATGGAGGCAGAGAAGATACTAGGAATAATACAATAATTAAAAGCAGCAGAGATAATTACTATTGCATGCATGATACTATGATATCAGTGTCTGTAGGTGAGTGGATGGATATGTAGGCAAAGGGGATGTGGGAGGGAGAGTGAGTGTGTACACACACACTGTGTGTGTGTTTGACAGAGGATATTTGTACCTGCATATTTACCTTTGCTCCAACTATATATATGAACAATTAAGGGAGGACAATTAATACTCCATTCTTATTTTATCATCTGAAATTTCAGATCGATTCACCTGTGAAACTTTTGTTTTGTTTGCACAGATAAGTAACATCCTTTCATGATAATTCACTGCCATTGAGTCAATGCCAACTCACAGTGACCCTATAAGATAGGGTAGTGCCCTTTGAGTTCTGAGACTTAGGCTGTTTCTAGGAGTAGAAAGCCCCATTTTTCTCCTTGGAGCAGCTGGTGGTTTCAAACTACTGACCTTGTGGTTAGCAGCCCAATGCATAACCTATATTAACACCCACAATTGCATTAAATTAATAGTTTCAGAACAGTCCTGGATTTCTATAGTGATTCTTTTAGTTTTGTTAAAGCAAACAAACAAACAAAACCACATGCCCAAACGAACAAACAAGGTAGTGGCATTGAACTCACAAGAGGTATTGAGAGATGTGTAAAAGCAGAGTGGAAAGGGTACTCCTCCAACACAGTTTGGGGCATGGAGAACTCAAAAATAGCTCTACATTCAAAATACTTGTATATAGACTTTTGTTGTTGAAGCCTTTCTGTTGGAGATTCTCGATAGAAAGACATTGCTGTCCTTTATTAGTTTTGCTTCCCTTTCTCTGGTAGAAAATCTTTTGTGGAGTTATACTGTTTAGAGTCTCGTGACTGGTGAGCACAGGCATTCTGATCTTCTACTTGGATTGATTTCATGTTGCTACAGCCACCTGTGTAATTCCTGGTGCATGTCTTTCCATTGGTGCTCTCAGATCACCTCTCAGTTCAATCCCTGAGAAACGAGCTTCCCTTACTCTTTGCAACACATTGGACTACTAAATAGTTGAATGGCAAGTTAGAAGTTTGGAGATTTTAGAAGCGATCAATTGGGTCTTGGTGTTGTAACACTTAACATACTGTTATTTGAACCCATAGCAGCTTTGTGTTAAAAAGATGATGCATTTTGCTTCAGTAAAGATTTATAGCCTTGTAAACCCTAGAGAGCAATTCTACTCTTTCCTATGAGTAAAAATCAACTTGACAGAAATGAGTTCAGTTTGGTTTGCTTTGGGGACTGAGCAGAGGGGCAAAAGAGTCTCCCTTTTCAAAGGCAGGAGGGTCTTCTGGAGTGGCAAGACCTCATTTTACACTTCCACTGGCATAAGGCTGAAATCATTTAGCATTAAGTTCTATTTGAATAAAATGGTAGTAGACATTTAGGTAATATTACAGGGCAATAAATGTTTAAGAGCCTTAAGGGTATGAGCTTTCCAAATGTAGTTCTGACACAGATGCTAAAAATACTTCATATATATAACCTTTTTCAGACATTTGGCTTTTTACTCACATTGTGGGAGGAACACCTCCCCCCACCCCCTTCTTTCACATTCTAAATTGTTGAAGAGTTTCCGGCTAAAGCATTGCCACCCCTCTGCCCCTTTTTTCTTTTTCTTCTTTTTCCTTTCACTACACAGGGTAGAAGAAGCATGAGGGAAATGTAGTTAAAATTCAAAATGCTTCCCCTTTATCATTACCATGAATCAACACAATAAATGAGCCCCTTCAGAGCGCGGTAATAAGAATTTGATAAATCATCAGCCAAAAATTAACTAGATGTCAAAACAATCTTTGGGAAGTGTGATGGATTAGGGGTGATAGCAGCAATTAATCTCCCAGCATGAGTTCACCGGAGAGACACAATGTAGGGAGATGGATGGGGGAGGATTCAGGCCTTGCAAGGTCAGGACACCAGTGAAAGGAGGGGGTGGAGGCTGGAGGGAGTGCTGTGGGAGGGGGTCAGGGAAGAGACAGAGAGAAGGAGAATCATCTGAGTCTGCAATACCCAAGCCTCCAGCCGCTGAGCTAGAGGTCAGTTTCCTTGCTTTCGAAAAGCATTCTATCTCCCTCTGATGAGGCAAGCACTTTTCCTCGTGTGCTAATAAACGCCACAAGTCGGCTCATGGGGATCAACACATGGCCTCGGAGAGTGGGAGACCTGAGAGGGCTTAATTTAGAAAGAAGAGTAGCTCATTGTAAGCAGCAGCTAGCAGAGAGAAGGCCCTTAGAGGAACCTGCCAGGAGGGGAAGGCCAGGAAAACCAGGGTCTGGAAAATGCTGGAACAGTCAGCCCCAGGAGCTCCTGTGGATCTGGGAGTTCTGCTCTGGATGTTCCAGGGCTCATCCCAGGGAATATGGATGGTTCCATGGAAAGAGGCGGAGAGCCTCGACAGCTGCCCATCTCGTTCATCTTCTTATTCAATAGATTACTTTGTTTCTCTCTCTCTCCCTTTACCCTCCCTTTCTTTATTTTATAGTAGAAGGTGGGAGGGGATTGAGGGATTTGCCTCCTCTGTTTTCACCTTTCTTAGCAAACCTTGGGATAATCCCAGGGTGGTGCAAATGGTGAACATGCTTCCTTGCTGGCCCAAAGGATGGCGGGTCCACCCCCCGCCCCCCTCCCTTTCTACCCCCATCCACCTGCTGGGTTTCTGGGATGATTTTCCTCCGTTCTTGCTTCTCGCAGCTGAAAGAATTCATGCGGGAGAAGCATGTTTTCAAATCTAAGTAACTTTTAGGAGGAAAAGAGAAGTTTTAGGTAATACAGGCTCAGATAGTACATCTATCCCTGGAAAGCGTTCAAGGCTGCATGGCCGGGGGCTGTGGGGAAGTTTGAGATAGAAAATGTCCACACACTCACTCTTCAGCCCAGTCCAGATCAAGTCCATAAGTCTGATATTACCTCATATGTCCAATACCAATCTATAAATTCCTCTTCAGACTCATGAAACACATGCAATGATGCCGAATGCAGGATGTTCACAGGCCAATGGGTGGAAATCTTATGGATCCAGTGGTGGTGTAAGCATCCCAGCACTGGCAGTGGTCTGCATGTGACTCTTCCATGTCTAGGGCTCGGGCTGCATCAGCATAGCTCCATCAGGCTTGTCGTCTGTAATGTCTCACGCGGGGTGAGTGTGTGTCCCCACCTCCAGCAAGCGATTAATCTCCTAGCGCCTTCAAATGAGGTCATCAAGCTGCGACCTGAGTGCAGGCTAAACTCCACCCCTTCACTCTTAAGAGTCTCAAATTGACAACAGATAATGTAACTACCATACTATCTCACTGACACCGTTTTCACTCTATAACAGAATATAAAAATATAACGGAAAAAATAAATAAAACAGATACCATTAAATTGACACGAAACCCTATGTGTGTTAGAATAAATCTGTTCCATGGGGTTTTTCAATGGTTGTCTTTTTATCCAAGGTGTTGGGGTGTGGGGGGATTGGGGGAGGGGAGGGCAAAAAGTTGAAAGAATTAGAGATGAAAATGGTTGTCTCCACCACAGCCTACCCTAAACAAAAATTAGCTACCCATGCCTCAATAAAGGGGTTTGAAACAAATCAAGCACACATTAGACACAGAGGGGGACAATCCAAAGCTGAGGATCCTCAGACCATGATCACCTAGACACAGGTGAAGGTCAACCTGGGCATAAACACTAGTCACCGGAGACAGCACATCACAAGTGCGCCTGGACTCAACCACGAAGAATGGTCAACACCCTCACCCATGACCCTCCCCATCCCAAGAGGGGACTGGAGGGGATAAATAGCAGAGACTGGGGGTGGGCCTCTCTTGGGCCAGAGGATGGGATCTCTCCAGTGTGCTGTGCTGTGCTCATGGGGTTCCAGGACTCCACTTTCCAGCCATTTTCCACATGGTTTCTGTCTCAAACTTTCCCACAGATGGGGACACACACTCACCTCCCGTAAGACGACAAGCCTGATGGAGCTACGCTGATGCAGCCCGAGCCCTAGAGATGGAAGAGCCACATGCAGACCACTGCCAGTGCTGGGATGCTTACACCACCACTGGATCCACAAGATTTTCCACCCATTGGCCTGTGAACATCCTGCATTCAGCATCATTGCATGTGTTTCATGAGTCTGAAGAGGAATTTATAGATTAGTATTGGACATATGGGCTAATATCAGACTTATGGACTTGATCTAGACTGGGCTGGGATGTTTTCTCAATATTCAATTGCTCTTGTATATAAAGAAATCTATTTCTTATACACATATGAGTGTCTATGAATTTTTCTAGTCAAGCTAGACTCACACAGATAGGCAGGAAAGAGAAGAAGCAAAATTCCCATTTAGCCACATTGGGGATCACATCTAAAAATGTCATGGGAAACACTTTGTATTTGAGGAGTGAAGAGACCTCTGATGGATTCTATGTCAGTAGCAACATGTATTTGGATGTCCTGCCGAGCCCTGGTCATGTAGTGGCCTATATACTGAGCTGCTAACCACAAGGTCAGTGATCCGAACCCACAAATTGTTCCTTGGGAAAAAGATGAGGCTGTTTGCTCCCATAAAGGGTTAGTTTTAGAAACGTAGATAGGCAGTCCGGCCATGTTCTATAGGGTCGCTATGAGTCAGAACTAATTTGATGTCAATGAGTGCTTTTCAAGGTCAGGCTTGGGGAGCTCATATTTCTGTTTCCTTGTGAATGCTTTAGGAAATGCAAATTTTTTATTGCTAAGTATTCCCATATGGGTTACCTGCTGATACTTTTATACTATTCCTGATGAGATTTATAAATGCTTTTGGGCTAGCTTTATAATAATCATAATACAATCATAATTGTTTATTGACAATTGTCTAATGCTTGTTGTTTATAAAACTCTGGGAGAATCCAAGGTCTACCCCAAGGAAGTCTTGATATTTTATTTTATGATATACCTTCCTAGTATGCAGTAGTAGAACACTAGAGCTCAGTTATAATGTAGTCTGTTCAAAACTCTTCAATTTTCAGATAAGGACAATTCGACTAGAAAGGTTAAATGATTTGTTGGCTATCACTGAGCTAAAGATAAGAAAAAGAATGCCTGTGGAATGCCACATCCCAGATGCTAATCTCAGTTCAACCTTAAATCCTATAACTTTGATATTGTGCATATGTTGTGTTGGGAGTAGAAGGTGTGGTTGGATTCCTTTATGTTTTTACCCCAACCCAACCCCAATGCATGGCCTGGAGCTGAAAACTTGGTAGAGCAAGCATTTAACCAACTAAAAAACTGTCATCGAGTGGATTCTGACTCATTGTGGCTCTATAGGAAAGAGTGGAGCCGACTCTGTGAGTTCCCAAGGCTGTAAATCTTTGTGGGAGCAGAGAGCTTCACCTTTCTCCAGCAGAGTACCTGGTGGCTTCGAACTGCTGACTTTGCTGATAGCTGTCCCATAAGTCACCAGGACACTTCAGGTCAAAGACTCGTGCTCTCTAACTACCAGTAAAGAAGAGTATCATGGTTTAATTCTTAAGATAATGAAGAAAAGTCTCAAGAAACCAATATTGGGAGACTACAAATGGCTTCCTTGCTTCTTACTGGAAGTTGACCTTGATCTAATTAGTGTATTCTCTCTGTATTGCTTTCCTCTTCTGCAAAAGGGGAGTATAATTACATCAAATAATAACAATTTATAAATTATCTAGGGTTCATGAGGGAAGGAGGGTGGGGGAGAGAGGGAAAAATGGGGAGCTGATACCAAGGGTTCAAGTAGAAAGTGTTTTGAAAATGATGATGGCAACAAATGTATAAATGAGCTTGACACAATGAATGGATGGATGGATTGTGGTAAGAGCTGAGTTTTGAAAAGATATTATGCAGATCATGAGTTTTGTGAAACCAAACAAACAAAAGCCAAAAACTTGCTAAGTAGTTAGTATTCCACTGGAGAGCCGTAGTCATTGACTTGATTCTGACCCTTAGCGATCTCCTACAACTGCCTCATCGGATTTCTGAAGCTGTAAATCATTATGGAAGAAGGTTACCTTATCGTTCTCCATCAGAGAGGCTTGTGGGTTCTGTCAATCATCCAGTTAGCATCTCAACATTTAACCTACAGTACAACCAGCACTCCTTAAAAACTCATTGCCATTAGCCACTCCATAGGACAGATAAAACTGCCCCTGTAGACTTCCAAGACTTTAACTGTTGATGGGAGTAGAAAAATTTGTCTTTCTCCTGTGGAGTAGCTGGTGGTTTCAAACTTCTGATGTTTTGGTTAGCAGCCCAACATGTAACCACTCTGCCAGTAGGGCTCCCGGGACTCCTTATGAATGCTCTTCAAGAGTTGACAGCATTGCTTGACCACATCCTTGGCTCTGGTTCTGTGACTAAAAGTTGGTACAACGAAGCCTTCCTTACCCTGATGAGGAAAGCTAAGAGTGCTGGCACTGGCCACACCAAGCTACCTGGCTCGCCTGCCCTAGCCAGTGCTAGAGTGCCAGGCCATAGGATGTGCCTCTCTTTTCCACATCAGTCACAGAACAGTGGCTTGCTACCTCATCACCGACCAATCACTTATTTAGAGCACTTTGCCCTTTATCATCCATACTGAATGCTGCAATCTTTGATCTTCATTAGCAAGTGCTCCAAGGGCTCCTCTCTGTGAGCAAGCAAGGCTGTATGATCTGCATGATGCAGGTTGCTCATAAGTCTTTCTCCAGTCCTGATGTCACATTCTTCTTTGCATAATCCAGCTTCTCTGATTATTTGCTCTGCATATGGATTGAATAAGGATGTAAAGAAGACCAACTGTATCCTTGCAACTGTATCAACATCATGATAAATGGAGAAAAGATTGAAGTTGTCAAAGGTTGTGTCTTGTTTGAATCCACAATCAATGCTCATGGAAGCAGCACTCAGGAGATCAAGTGACATGTTGCACTAAGTAAATATGCCGCACAGGAGATCAAGTGACATGTTGCATTAAGTAAATATGCCGCACAGACCTCTTTAGAGTGTGAAACCTGAAGGTTACTTTGAGGACTACGGTATACCTGACTCAAGTCATGGCATTTTTAATTGCCTCGTAGACGTGTCAAAGTTGGATATGGAACAAGGAAGACTGAATAAGATTCTATATATTTTAATTACGGTGAAGAATTTAGAAAGTACCATGGATTGTCCAAAGAACAAACCAATCTGTCTTGGAAAAAGCATGGCCAGAATGCTCCCTAGAGGAAAGGATGGCAAGGCTCTGTCTTATGTGCTTTGGACATGCTGCCAGGAGAGATATGACCCTGCAGAGGGATCTCATGTTTGGTAAAGTGTAGGAGCAGTGGAAAAGAGGAGAGATGGATGGACACAGGGGCTGCAACAAAGTGTTCAAGCATGGAACATCTGTGCCGATGGCACAGGACCCGCAGTGCTTCCTTCTGCTGCGCCCAGCAACACTGTGTCTCAGAACTGAGCCGGCACAAAAACAACCACAAACTCTATCAAATACCTTCCCTTGTAGCATCGTTTTGAATGAGAGGTTTGATTAACTTAGGTTAATCACCCTGTTTCTTACAAGCTAGCCTTGAGAACACTTCCTGGATTCCTTTTATAAGTTTCAACCATTAGTTCAAGGTACATTGTTTTTACTATGCTCCAATTGTTCCAAATGGCCAGGAGGGCTGTTGAGTTTAGAAAAACTAGACTAGCTTTTGGGGAGAGGGCATGTCGGTGGATTTGATCTCCTCTCCATGAGGAGAAACTACGAATGATTGTGGGCTCTGAAGAGATGAATTACAATTCATTCTTTACTGTCAATACATGCATACCGTATACAGACCAATAGAGACACATACACATGCCCAAGCCTGTATCATTTCGCACGTATTCTATCGCACATAAAACTCCACATGGTCATGTTCACAGTATACAGACCAACAGAGATACATACACGTGCACAAACCTGTATCGCTGCTCATGTATTCGATCAGATATAGAACTCCACATGGTCATGTTCTACCACTGTCTGTCACTTTGTTGTACTGTGGTGGGTGGTTGTGATGCAGGCAGCGATGTCACTGATACTTCAAATACCAGCAGGGCCACACAAAACGAACAGGTTTCTGGTATCTTTATTCCCATTCCTGTTCCTGGATTCCCTGTATCCTAAACTCTTATATTTTATCTGTACCTGTGCACATGCTCTGGTCTAATCTGCAGTGAAAGGCAGTACTGGGGTTAGCTAGGGCAGTGTGTGTGTGTATGTGTGTGTGTGTGTGTGTGTGTGTGTGTGTGTGTGTGTGTGTAAGCCTCAAGGAACTAGAGGAATATTTTGTTTTATTGGTGCTTTACTGCACCCTGGTTGACTCATGCTTCACTGTGACCCCTCCGTTCGGGGATGTCCATTGTCTACTGATGGGCTTTGGGCCTCTGCTCCGAACCCCCCCTAGTTCTCAACAATATGTTTTTGGTTTGTTTGATTCTTTGTTATGGGTGTCCTGATGCCTGTTACCTGGTCTCAATGACAGCACATAATCGCTCAAGCTGGTGTGCTTCTTCCACGTGGGCTTGTTGCTTCTCTGCTAGATGGCCGCTTGTTTAACTTTAAGCCTTTAAGACTCAGCTGCTATATTTTTTGATAGCCGAGCACCATCCACTTTTTTCACCACATTTGCTTATGCACCCATTTTGTCTTCAGTGACTGTGCCAAGAGGGTGAGCATCACAGAATGCCAGTTTGTTAGAACAAAGTGTTCTTGCATTGAGGGATGGCTTGAGCAGAGGCCCAAAGGCCATCCACTACCTCAGTGTATTGCCATATAAATACATGTACATAGGCCAATCCCTCTATTTTTATGAATTAATGTTTTTACATATGTACACAGTTGCTTATATCTCTATCCATAGCTGTGCTTCCTAGATCATTCCTCTGTTTCCTTTTACCTTCCTCCTGCCCCACCATCATGCTCGTCCTAATTGTGCCTCTTGGTAAAAATTTTTAAAAAGTGAACAGTTTTTCTGCAAAGCTTCCAGACTAAGAACAGATTACAAAGAAGCCATAGGATGTCCACTTCTGAGGAAGTAGCCACTGAAAATTGTTGACACCTTTCCAGTTCCTGAAAACAGAATGAAGAGAAGCATAAGACTGTCAGAAGCAATGCCTCAGAGCACGAGTCCCTCAGGCCGAAGCACTCCGAACATGAATAAGGAGCAGTGGTCTCTCAAAGCGGAGTCAGCCTTGAAGACGCTGGTACGTCAAGTCTGTGGGATGAAGCCTTCAGGGCCTTCATCTGAGGGTGGGCCACACCCCCAAGTGTGAAGAAAGAGCTGGGGTGAAAACTTCAATACCCTCAAAAGTTACAAACTATGAATCTAGGAAAATTGGAAATCTTTAAACATGAAATGGAATGCAAAATGCTCACTTTTCTAGTTATTAGTGAGTGGAAATGGACTGGACTGGTATTGGCCATTTTGAATCATAAAATCACATGATTTACTCTGCCAGGAATGACACAATCCAGAGGAATGGCATTGCATTCACTAACCAAAAGGACACTTCAAGTTCAAGTCTTGAAGTACAGTGCTATCTGTGACAGGATAACATCTATACAAATACAAGGAAATCCAATTAATACAACTATTATTAAAATTTATAGACCAACACTAAAGTTAGTGATGCAGAGATTAAAGAATTTTTCCAATATCTTCAAACTGAAATCGAGCAAACATGCAACAAAATATGCAAAAGTTTGAAACAAAGAGGAAGGAACAAGTAGTTAGAAAATATGATCTTTGTAAAGAAATAAATTGGAGATTGCATGATAACATTTTGAGAGACCAATGATTTCTTTGTGCCAAGTATCATTTTTCAGCAGCACACACACACACACACATACAATATTATATAAATGGACTTCTTCAGATGAAATGGACAGAAATTGAATGACTCATTGTGATGGGGTACCCTTTTCTCCCCCACTTTTGAACCCCCTCCCTGGGGGATGGATAACAGAAAAGTGGGGGAATGGAGACACTGGATAGTGTAAGACATAAAAAATAACAATAATTAATAAATTATCAAGGGTTTGTGAGGGAGGGAGGGGAAAAATGAAGAGCTGATACTAAGGGCTCAAGTAGAAAGAAAATGTTTTGAGAATGATGATGGCAACAAATGTACAAATGTGTTTGACACAATGGATGTATGCATGGATTGTGATAAGAGTTTTATGAACCCCCAGTAAAAGTATTTAAAAAACAAGTCCACAAGAGCCAAAATATGACCTAAAGTCTATTCCACTTGAATATAAAAAAATGCCTCAAAAACAGATTTTATGCATTAAACACAGTAGCAGAAACCCGAGTTGCTGTGGGATGACATCAAGAGCATTATTAATGAGGAAAGCAAAATATCACTGAAGAGATGGGAGAGAAAGCAAAAATCAAAGTGCATGTCAGAAGAGACTCTGAAACCTGCTCTTCATTGAATAATGGCCAAGGGAAATGGAAGAAATGATGAAGCCAAATAACTGAATAGAAAATTTCAAAGGGCAGCTGGAGGAGACCAAGTCAAATATTGTAATTAAATGTGCAAACACCTAGAATTAGAAAGCCAAAGAGGAAGAACACGCTCACCATATCTCACACTGAAAGAGTTAAGGAAAATTCAATCTTGAAAGATTTGCAATATTGACAGCTTCTATGGGGAAACTATTCAGTGATGTAGAAAGTATCAAAAGACAAATACATAGTCACTGCCCCAAAAGAACTCGTCAACAGTCAACCATTTTAAGAGGTCATATATGATTAAGAACCAATGATACTGGAGGAAGAAATCAAAGATGCACTGAAAGCATTGGCCAAAAACAAGGGTACAAGAACTGAGGGAATATTAATTGAAATCTTTCAACAAATGATGAAGAGATGGGAGCACTCTATGCAAGAAATTTGGGCAACAGACACTTGGTCAACTTGTTTGGAGGAGGTCTGTATTTATAAATTCCAAAGAAAGGTGACCCAAGAGAATGTATAAATTATAGAATATTATTAATATCGTATGCAAGTAAAATTTTGCTGAAGATTATCCAAGAATGGTTGCAGCAGTACATTCACAGGCAGCTGCCAGAGGTTCAGAAGAAGACATGGAACAAAGAATATCACATGCATCTCAGCTGAAAGTAGAGAACATCAGAAAAATGTCTCCTTGTGTTTCATTGTGTACAAAGGAATTCAGCTTGGTGGATCATAACAAACTATGGATAGCTGTGAGAAAAATAGGAATTCCAGAACACTTCATCGTGTTCATAGGGAACAGTACGTGGATCAAGAGGCAGTTGTGTGAACAGAATAAGGGAACACTTACTGCATGTTTTAAAATTAGGAAAGATGTGTATCAGGGTTGTATCTTCTTACCATGTTTATTCAATCTGCACGCTGAGCAAATAATCAGAGAAACTGGATTATATGAAGAATAATGTGATAGCAGGATTCGAAGGACGCGTATTAACAACCTTGCTTGCTGAAAGAGAAGAGAACTTGTACTTACTGATGAAGGTGAAGGAATGCAGCCTTTAGTATGGATTACAACTGTTAGAGAGGGTTCTCTAAAGAAAGAAAAATTGGACACTTATGACACTAGACAGTCCTTGGGGTGGGGGGGCGGGGATGAGGTTTCAGATCTAGTAAAGATGCACAGTTTTGGAAAATCTACCTAAGGTCTCTCCATATTAACCCCTCACATTGAAAGGCACACGAAATACAACTGAAGAATAGCTTGCTCAAAGTAAAACCAACCTTAGTGACATGGATGGAGCAAAGCTTTTCGGGCTTTGCTTTCCTGCTGTGGCATGACTCAAAAAGAGAAGAAAGAGCTGGAAGCATAAATTAAAATTGAAACTTGGAATGTACAACATATGAATCTGGGAAAACCAAAAATTGTCAAAAAAAAAAAAAAAGAGAATGGAGTGCATAAAGATTGAAATCCTAGTGAGGCAAAATGTACTGATATTGCCCATTTAAAATCAGATAATCAAATAGTCTAGTTGTGGGTAACAAAATGAAGGGGAATGGTGTCACATGAATCATCATGACGAATATCTCAGATGTAGCCTGAAGTACAACATAGGTTAATAGTCATACATCTATAAGGAAGGCCAGTTAAAAGGGCTGTTCTGAAAACTTAAGCACCAGCCACTAATTTCAAAGTTGAGAAAATTGAAAATCTTTTAAACAATTTCTGAAGTTTTAGTTTTATTTTAAATGCAATCAAGACACATCAGTAATGACTGGTGGTTGGGTTATGTAAGTAGACACAAAGAAGAGGAAAGGCAGTTGAATAATATGGTCTTGGTGAGGTGTGAGGGGCACCAACGAAGCTGGAGACAGAGTGATAAAATTTTGCAAGACCAGTAATTTCTTTACTGCAGATATCTTTGTTCACAGCATAAACGGTGACTATACTTGTGGATCTTGCTGACGGGACACACAGGAAGCAAATGGCTACACCTGTGGGAACGGACCACGGAGAAACGCAGTATCATCAGTCAAAACCAAGCCAGGAGCGAGCCCCCACACTGCTCATATGCAAGTTTGAATATAAGCTGAAGAAAATTAAAACAATTCCACGTGACCCAAATACAAGCTTGACTCTATCCCCCTTGAATTTAGAGGCATCTCAAGAACAGATTTGATGGATTGAGCACTAATGTTCAAAAGCCAGGTGAGCGGGATGGCATCAAGGGAAATCACACATGGAGAAAGTAAAAGTCCACTTACAAGATGGAAAAGACAGACAAGATGGGAGTGGATGTCTGAAGAGACCCTGCTATTGGTTCTTCAGAGAGAAGCTTAAGCGCGTGAACGAAATGGCGACGAAAAGTACTGAACAGGCAGTTTCAAAGGACATGTTTTAGAAGATACAGTAGTGTTATAATGAAACGTGAAGGGCCTGGAGTTCGAAAATGAAAAAGGAAAACAGATTCAGCCTCTCTAAAGCTGAAAGAACTGAAGAAGTTAAAGCCGCTAGCTGCAATATTGTAGGACTCTATGGTCAACACATCAAAATGCAGGAAGTGTCCAAAGAAGGTGTAGGGAACACATAAGTTCACTGTTCCAAAAAAAGAAAGAAGAGAAAAATTGGTTAATGTTCAACTATTTCAAGAAGAACACATGATTGAAAACTGGTAGTATTGAAGGTAGACATCCAAGTTGCACTGTAGCCATTGTTTAAAAAACAAGGCTCCAGGAATGGTTGGAATAACAATCAAGATGTTACATCACAGGGCTGCATTGCTGGATGTGCTTATACTGGTCTATGCTAAGAAACTGGAAGATTCCTACCTGGCCAACGGACAGAAGAGAACTGTATTTCTGCCCATTTGGCCCGGCACAATACTGACATTACTGAATGAAACCATTAATATCAAACACATAAATTTGGCCCAAGATAATTAAAAATTAGCTGTGGGCAAATGGTACAGTGGCCACATCTGATCTCTTCTGACCCCTCAAGGGAGGACTAGAACTAATCTCCACATTAGCCCAAGGCTGATTGGTACAAGGTAGAAGTCAAATATGCCTTGATTTTCCATTTTTCTTTACCCTATTCTGGCACCTAGTTCTGTGCCGGGTTCAATAATCTTTTTCCGTAACCACCCAGAACTCACAGACAATGCTCACAATTAAGGAGTTTTATTAGGGAAATGAACAAGTTACCCCCAGCCTGGATCAATGAAAATGTCATTGATCCATGCACACTTCTACTCAACCAGAAGCCAAATCTGTCTCTCTGGTTCTAGCCTCTCAGTTATGCAGCCTCAGTGGCTTTTGCGTCCACGGGCCAGGAAGCCTGGCCGCAGCACTGCTTCCGAGTCTCATCGTCTTGGCAATGTTCCTCTCCTCTCTCTCAAGGTTTCTATGCCTTGGCCCCCTGGTCCTGGCATGGCATGGCCTCTGCTGCCTCCATCACTTCAGGCAGGAAGTTCAAATGTACTCTGCTGGTACCTCCTCTTTGCTGGTAGTCCTAGGGTTCTCTCTCTCCCTGCTTCTGATGTGGTTCTCTTATTCACAGGGAAATGGCGAGCAAACACTGACCAATCCCTTCTATCAGGGCTCCACACACCCCATTTCCATAGTCCCACCAAATCATTTGGTGCCAGTGACAGAGACATGGTTAGGAAAGCCATATGGAGACATATCCCTTCAGCAAATGCTGCAGCAGCACGCAGGGAACTAACTACCAGATATTCAAACCAGAATCAGAAAAAGTTGTGAAATAAAGGATATAATTGTGGTTATCAGTTGGATCCTGTATAAAAGCAGAGGGTACCAGAGACGTTTCTCTGTGTTTTATTAACTGTGCAAACACAAATGGACAATTAAAGACTATGAATAGCATTTCAAAGAATGGGGATTTCAGAACATTTAATTGTGCTCATTTGGAACCTGTCTATAGGTCAAGGTGCGATTGTTAAGATGACACAAGGAGACACTGTATGGTCTAATATCAGGAAAGAGGGGTATCAGAATCATGTCTTCAACATACTCGTTCAGTCTCTCTGTTGAGTAAATCATCTGTGAAGCTAGATTACATGTAGAAGAATGTGGTGACACCAGGCTCTGAGGAAAGCTCATGAACAATCTGCACTGTGTAGATGACATAACCTTGCTCATGGATCGTGAAGGGGCCTGGGAGCACTTCCTGACAGAAATCAAAGACTACAGCCTTCAATATGGATTAAGTCTCTACACCAAGAGTCCCCCAACCCCCAGATCTGAGCCAGTAAACAGAGAAAACACTCAAGTTTTTAAGGACTTCACTTTATTCAGATCCACCATCAATGCCGAAGAAAGCAGCAGACTAGAAATCAAATGTCATGCTCCATTAGGCAACTCTCCTGTAAAATATCTCTTAAAAGTGATAAAACAGACACACAAAATGTCACTGTGAAGCCTGAGGAGCCCCTGATAGAAGCCATGACTGATTCAATTGTCTCATATATATCAGAAAGCTGGGCAATGAATAAAGAAGACCAAACCAACTTGATGCCTTTAAAGTATAGTGTTGATGAGGAATTAAACAGATCATGAACTTCCAGAAGAATGAACATGTCTGTGTTGCATGAGGTACTGGAAGATCATGAAACGTCCTCTCACATCCTTGGGAGATGTGATCAGGATGCACCAGTACCTGGAGGATGGTACAGGTCAGGGTAGTGTTTTGTTCTGTTGTACATAGTGTTTCTGTGGGTTGGAACTGACGAGGATACCCAACGGCTATAACAGCATTATGTTTATTAGGGCTTTAAGTGACACAAATGGTGTGCTCTTGATTGCTAATAGAATCCATCCAGCAGCAGTTCTGAAGAATCTACTTCTGGAAGATCCCAGCCATTGCCACATGTGGGACCAGCCTGGGTCAGAGCTAAATCAATGCAAGGGGTTTGGATTATGTTTATTGTCCATCTCCAAGTGGAAGTAGTAGCTCCAAAAAAGCAGGGTTTTTGTTGTTCTTCTTTGTCTGTTTGTTTTAAGTACCCCCAGTGCTGAGAGAGAGGAGCCCTGGTGGGGTAGTGGTTATGCACAGGACTGAGATCCACATGGTTGGCCGTTTGAAACCACCAGATGCTCTGCAGGAGAAAGACTGGACTTTCTACTCCTGGAAAGAGTTTCCGTCTCAAAAGTGCCCAGGGGGTGCCTCTGAGTCAGTATTGACTTCATGGAAGTGAGGTTTTGAGTGCTGAGGGTCATACCTGGCATTTTCGAGGCGCTCAGTCAATCTCCGAGATGCTCTGTACATCCTTCTCAATGAATAGACTCTTCTTATGGGTGTTTCCCATAAGGTAGTGTCAGAATCCCCAGGGGTTAACATTTTAGAGTTTCTGAACATACAGGCTTAAATATTTAAGAGCCAGGAGGCCAAATGAGCTTTGGGGTTGAAGATAAGGCCCCCTAGGCCATTGGGGGAGTCCTGAACTGGTTCCTTGGCTGGATGATACATAAGGGTTACTGAGCCCCCTGCTGCTGAGCCCCAACTTCCTGGGGCTGTTGGGCGGATACAGTCAGGGGGGCATTTATACATTCTCTGAGGTCTTTCAGCAACAGGCACACTATGAAAATGAAGTGTTATTATGCAAACTAAACCCAGAAGTGAATCAGGAAATAGTGGGGCTGATTTATAGCCATTCTCAGAACAAATCCCCACCCCCTGAGAAATTTAATAGCTCAGCCTACAAATCTATGATGCAATTTTCTTTCTTATCAAATGTCCCTACTTTCTAAATTTCAGCGCAGGTGTTATGGTCTTTTATTCCTACACGGCAAACGGGTCCAGATAGAATTTCTGAAATGGACTGAGTGTGGGAGGCTGTGCAAATGGCTGGGTCATGAAAATGCCTTCAGAATTCCTCTTCTTTTATTGTGGTTCTTACCACAGGGAATAAAATGTCTTACTCAGAACAAATGGCTGCATATTTAATTACGTCAAACCCTACAGCATTTTTGTTTCCTTTTCCAAATGTTCTTTGTTGTGTAGAGGACATTGAGAATTACAAGATGCACTATTACCTCTTTTAAGGGCAGTCAATGTAACGTGAGCCATAGTTGCTAATGTCAGAACTACTGAGTACAGACTCTGAATACTGTATCCTCTTTCCTCATGCTATTTAGCGCCCTCTGCTGTTTGGAAGAAGCATGAGAAAGCTTTGGTTCAATGTCTAGCATATCATGTCACAAATTAAAACAACCACAAAGTAGCTATACTTATTTGTGCGCAGTCGATTCAGACTCATGGAGACACTGTACGTTAGAGAGTGGAGCTGCCCCATAGGGTTTTCTTGACGGTAATCTTTATGGAAGCCAATCACTAAACCTTTCTTGGGTGGTAGCTGGTGGATTTGAATTGCCAACGTTTAGGCTAGTGGCTGAGTGAAAACTATTTGCACTATGCAGACATAAACAGGGATTTTTTTCCTTCACCAAAGTTTAGGGAAACATTTGCATGCAAATATGTATGCACACTCATCACAATTCTATTAGGCTGCTTTTAAATGGTGCTCACTAGCTAACTTATTTGTTTAGAATAGTAGCTAACAAATAAGGGCTAACTTGCACCCGTTGCGCCTCTGTGCCCTGCGTTTGCCTTCAGAATATGCCCGGGGCAAAGGCAGAGAAGAACCACTGCAGAGACAATGCAATTAAGAAGGAGTAACTCAATGCACAGTAACTGCTGATCATGATGAGAAGGTCCCTGCCGGGTGTGGATAAAGTCCAATAGACAAATCTCCAGGCTAACAGGTTTACAGATTAAGGATTCCCCCACATTATCCACATCTATCAAAACATATTTATCTTTTCATGACTATTATGTTTAAGAAATTATTTTTACCTTTGCCTTAGGCAGGTGTGTGGCATGGATAAAATCATTTGAACTTTGAAAGTGAGAGTTGGATTAAAAAGCTAAATTTCCCCTTTTGTGAACTGTAAAAATTTGGGCAATAATCTCTGTTAGCTTTTGTTTCCAGATCTATAATATGGACACAAACCAATTTCACAGCGTTATTAAACAGGATAATGTAAAATCATCATCATCATAATACAAGTCTTATTGGACTGTTTGGGTAGTGTAAGTATAACTTTTTTCTCTTTAATTTTCATGTTTGATTTGGATGTCAAGGCCAAATCATATATTTATTTCTACTTTCAAATAAAGACCTTTCAAAACATCTTCACTTGTTTTGCTTTAATGCGAGACTGTTCTGGTTTGTAAAAGAGAGGCAGGAGAGAGGGTGGGACTGATTGGCATGTGGCTATAGAAACACTTCCAAATTTGATTCTTTTGCTTTTTTTGCCAGAGAAAATGGAAAATGAAAGAACATGTAACTGGTCGACCATTGCAAAAGGCATTGCCCTCCCCAAGGAAGTTGTAACTTGGGTTCAGATAAGACAAAATTACACAAAAACAGATAAGAAAAAGTCATTCATCTGGAGAAGTGATGTAGAATTCTGCACTTACCAACATAAAACTATTCTTTAGAGATATTTATAAAGATGGGAACTAACTGATGTCTCCTTAATTCCATTGAAGAAGCTCTGGTGGTTCACTGGGTTGGGGGCTAAGTACAATGCAGGTGATTCCAGCCCACCAGGTACGCCACATGAAAAGGATTAGCTGTCTGGGCCGGTAAAGATTGACCATTGCTGTTGTCACAGAGGGGTTACTGGAATGGAGTCAATGCCGATGAGTTTGGTATTTCGTTTATTTGTTTAAATTCCACTGATGTTTTCAAACATAAAACACTCCACGTTTGGTGAAATGCCATGGTTTCCTTTGGCCCTGAAAAGTCAGTGGCAACTGCTAAGAAAATGACTCTCGGTTGGAATAAGCCCTTGTGCCCTAAAAGTCTATCAATCGAGGAGTGGAATGTGGTTGTTGTCGAGCACAGACAGGGATGGATACCAGTATTACCTTTTAGAGACACATTCTGGAGAATGAGACATCTATTTCTCTTGGAGATGTTTTGATCATCACTATGCAGAGTTGACGCGTCTCGATCAGACATCTGGTAAACCACTATAAATGCCTTCCAAAGGAGGTCGTAAGCTTTCAGTTGGTGGTGTTTTATGAACTTCTCCAGCCTGTGTGATTTTTGGTGTTTCTTAGCACAAAAAGAAGGTTTCTAGGCTGGATTACTCCTCCAACCTCTTGCCAACTCAAACTTGAACTCGAGTGTTGGAAATAAAACGAGGAAGGGTGCTGGAAGGAAGTCTTAGCATCTTTAGCCTTTGCTCATATTCACACAGAAGTCAACCTATTCTTGACAGAGGGCTGTGTTCTATATTGACACTGATAATGACATTTTTATATTTTTGTTCCAATATGATATGCTGAAGGAAAGTATCTTTTTTTAAAAAATGTGTTTTTATTTGGAAAGAACTTGTGGATAGATTGATGGGATTGACGAATTATGATTAAGTCATAGAAAATATCAGTAACATTTAGGAAACACTTGATACTCTCGTTATTCCAAAGCCAAACCCACTGCCCCCCCAATCAGTCTGACTCATATTATGATTATTATTGGGGTCGGAAGAACAGAAGAGCAAACAAAATTATATGTAAGGAACTCCAGTGGCTTAGACAAAAACCACCTAGTTCAAGTTGGGGAGAGAGGGAGTGGTCAGAAAAAACTTCCAGGGATATGTAATGATTGAACTGTATCTTTGAAGGCTGAGTAAAAGTTAGCAAAATAGTAGGAAATGAAAGTTACCTAAACCAAACTAAACTCACTGCCATCAAATAAAATCTGACTCATAACAACCCTATAAGTCGGAGTAGAACTGTGAGTTTCCAAGACTGAAACTCTTTATTGGAGTAGAAAGTCTCATCTTTCTCCTGTGTAGCAGCTGGTGATTTCAAACGATTGACCTTGTGATTAGCAGCCCAATATGTAACCAGGAGGCCACTAGGACTCCTGGAAGAGAAGTTAACTGTGAGCAAACATATTGAAAAACACCTAAAGATATAAGAAAGCCTGGCAATCACAAATCTGCAAGTACTCTTATAGGGCAAAAATATTAGACAATGTGGGGATACAGTCATGAGGGTTGGTGTTGATGATAGTATAAGGTGAGCCAAGGATTGATCATAAAAGTCTTGTATAACATGTTGAAGATCTTGACTTCTCTTCTTCATGTGATGGAGATAGTGGAAGCATTTTAAGAAGTGGATTTATGGCATCAGATTGTTAGCTCAGAATGAGGATCATCAGGGAGGTGAGGTGAAAGACCTCCTGTGATCTCCCTGCATTCTGCATCTTTGCATGTGTCTGCATGACTGAAGAAGGACATATGGACAGGTATTGGACTTAAGGACCTGAGTTGGGCTGGGCTGGGGCATTTTCTTGATGTATGACGGCTTCTTGATATAAAGCTCTTTCTCGCACATATATGAGTGCCATAGGATTAGTCCCCAGGTCAACCCCAACCCAGTGCAGTAGGTGAATGTAATAAGAGACCATTCTGCAGGTGTGAGTTCATTGATGATATTTCCCGATAAATATCCTGCAAATATAGGAACTACTGCAATTGAGAACAAAGGTGACTACTGTCTGGTGAAACATCTATCAAAATATCCATTTTACTATTCCATTTTCACTCATATACCATTAATAAACAAGAGGGCCTTGGAAACTGTTGCATTTCATGCATAGTGCTGCAGAAATTCATGAAGTCACATATGTGAAATGGGCTGCATTCATCCTTCCTATTGTATTCAACAAGAGAAAAATCATTACCAAGAGGGAAAAAACATCCTTATTTTGCGTTTTGAAATGGAAAAGTAGGCTGCGGGGGTTGCCATTATTTACTCAGTTCAAAGAAAAAGAGACACTGAGATCACAATTTCTCTAGGCAACACTATAAATGTTATTATCCTTTGTGATTATTTTGACTTGATTTGAAATGTTTATTCAAATACTTTCATGAATGACTAATCAAAAGGATTGTTAAAACTGCCTTACATCTGTGAAGCACCTTCCCAATAATAATCAGGTTTACAGGAAGCTGTTAGCTCGGCTTTACTTGCTTTTGCCAGTCAAAACGATCAAACCTACTGTAAACCCAATGTTACCTGGCAGCTGAAGGAGGCAATACAAAGAAAGCTCAAGAAACTCTGGATTGACTTGAAGCCTGGACACATGCACAGTCTGATTAATTGGGTTGTTGGGGGAGCTCTTGCTGGCTCTTTAAACTGTTATGATTTTGGTTTCCACTCTTTTAAAAGTCCTGATTACAAGGATCCACATGTGACCTCCTCCCTGGGAGATGGACTGCAGAGAAGGTGGGTGGGGGTGAGGGGAGGGAGACTCCGGATAGGGCAAGATATGACAAAATAACAATCTATAAATTACCAAGGGGTCACGAGGGAGGGGGGAGTGGGGAGGGAGGGGGGAAAAAAAGGACCTGATGCAAAGGGCTTGGGTGGAGAGCAGATGCTTTGAAAATGATTAGGGCAAAGAATGAATGGATGTGCTTTATACAATTGATGTATGTATGGATTGTGATAAGAGTTGAATGAGCCCCTAATAAAATGTTTAAAAAAACAGAAATAAATAAAGTATAGGCTAAAAAAAAAAAGTCCTAGTTAAGCTTTGCAAAACGACGGTGACCCTGGCAAAAGTACCTACCGCCTTGTCTCTCTGGTTCTAATTGAAGTGACCGACAATCTAAATAGAGACAGGAATTTCTACAAGTTCAGAGGAAGGAATTTATCCACAACCCCCCCCCCCACCCACTGAAGCAATCTCTGATGAATAAAGTCCTAGAAGGACTAGAGTTAAAGTAGAAAGGGCAGGTGATTCAGAAGTAGGCAACCAGGATTCTAACTCCAGCTCTGTCAACAGCTGACTAGCGGAAGCTCACGATTCATCCCTCTGAACCCAGGAGGTCTAGTGGCTAACCTTTAGGCTCAGCTTGGCTGGCATTTGGAAATCACCAGGGGCACTGTGGGAGAGAGACAGGACTTCTACTCCAGGAAGAGTTAAGGGTATTAGAAACTCATCGAGGCAGTTCCACCCAGTCCTAGAGGTTCACAGTCAGTCTTTACCTACTTGCTGGCAGGGACTCTGGTGACTCAGGTGGAAGTCAATTGTTACTGTAGTTCCAATTCATTTTGAGCAAATGGTCTCTAGTATCTCCTTTAGCTCCAGGCATCTTAACTAAGCAGTCACCGGAAGAGAGATGCCATGCTTAGTAAAAGAGCCGGTTAGCGGCAAAGAGGAAGCCCCTCCTCCGGAGATGTCTTGGCACCGTGGCTACATCTAGGGGTTCAAGCCCAGCGAGGGCTTGATGATGGTGCAGGACCAGCCAGTGTGTCGTCATTTTGTATGTGGTGTGTGTATGAGCTGACTTAAAGACACCTAACAATAACATCTCTGCTTCCAACTGGTGTGTAGGCACTATCAAGGAATTCGTAGCATTAATTCTGCAGTAGGTCATGTGGGTTCAAATTCAAAATTCTCTACAACTAGTTGTGTCGTACCTGACAAATTACTTGCACTCTTTTAGCTTCAATTTACTCATTTGTCATAGTAATATACTAAATCCTATCTCTCCAGATTGTTGCAAAGACTAAATTAAACGATGTAAGTAAAGTCTCTACCATAGTGCCGGCTCGTGGTAGATGCTGAATGACAGTGATTATTGTTATTATGAATACCGTTATTTATGGCACTAAAGGAAGAGATTGACCAATTTGTCAATAATCACACTTACACAGACTACAATGCCTAGCTACATTTCGAATAAGGAAACATATTTATGGATGTGTATGATGTATCATATTCCATGTCTATAACATACAGTGTAAATCATATAGGGACCTTGGTGAAGTAGTGGTTATGAGTTGAACGGCTGACCACAAGCAGTTGGACACTACCAGCTGCTTCCAGGAAGACTGATGAGGGTCTTCTACTCCGCAGGGCAGGTCTACCCTGTCTTCTAAGGGCTCTTTGAGTCAGAACTGACGTGAAGGTAATGAATTTAATTTTGGTAAATCATATACAAAAAGCATAATTCTGTCTTATATATAATATAAATTAAATATGTAATTTAAAATATAGAATATAACTTATATATATAATGCTACTGTTTCATACCATCAAGTCAGTTCTGCCTTAAAGCAGCTCCACGTGACAGAGCAGAACTGCCCCATAGAGGGTCCTCGGCTATCATCCTTACGACAGGATTACGCCAGGCTTTCCATTCCACAGTGCCTTTGAAACCATCAACCTTTCAGCTACCAACTGAGCACAAACCATTTGTGTCACCCAGGACCTATATGAGACATGTACACATATGTGATAAGCAGATGAATCAAAACACTAAACTCACTGCCATCGAGCTGATTTTAGTCATGGGGACTCTATATCATATTTCTCAGAGCCTGAGTCTTTATGGCAGTGGTTCTCAACCTGTGGATCGTGACCCCGTTGGGGGTCAAATAACCCTGTCACAGAGGTCACCCAATTCATATCAGTAGAAAAATTACAGTTATGAAGTAATAATAATAACAAAAATTATGTTATAGTTGGGGGTCACCACCACATGAGGAAGTGTATGAAAAGGTCGCAGCATGAGGGAGGTTGAGAACCACTGCTTTATGGGGTCATGAGCATGAACATGAGCGTCTTTCTCTTTCATAGTGGCTGGTGGGTTTGACCCAGCAACCTTGCAGGTAACAACCCAACACCTTACCCACAATTCCACCAGAAGTCCTTGTGATGAGCATGTGTGTTGAAACATTTAAAGAGTAAAGACAAGATCAGCTTGGGATGGTTTTCTATAGCGTGTGAGCTTTACAGGTTTTGTAAGGTAGGAGTTCTCTCAGCTTAGATAAGAATCCCCAAAGAATAACAGCTGAATTATTAGTTAGTTAGTTAATTCAGTCAGTAAAAATAAACACGTGAGACCAGAAAGGAATTCTCACGGAGAAGCAGACCTCTACTCTCCCCGTCAGGACGCAGCAGTGGCTTGGTGAGAGAGCCTTCAGAGGCTGTCAGGACGAGGGTCGTGCTCCCTCCGCATGGACTCCCACACAACGATTGCTTGACTGCGTGTTCTCTTCCTCTGTGTGTACAATCAAACTCCTTCGAAGCAGAAACTTACTGTAGGCCGACAGGTACAGTAGCTCACACAGCCCCTCCCCCCAAATTCTGTCCCATTCTGTAAACTGTTCTCTCACTATTTAAATTAAATATATGATTTTTATGAGCTATCAATTATTTTTTATTTTTTCTGCTCATGTTTTTATCACTGAATTAGCTCATTTACCACTGCTTTTTGCCTACATTTTCTTCTATGCATTTTATGATTTTGCTTTCCTGGTGAAGGTCCTTGATACACTTTCAACTGGTCTTTGTGTAGGGTGTAAGAGTTGGATCCTACTTCATTCTTCTGCTTGTGGAAATCCAGTTTTTCTAGCATTTATTGAAGATAATTCTCCCCATTGGGAGATTTATCACTCTTGATCTAAATCAGTTAACTATGGCTTGTAGATCTATTTGGGGACTTTCAATTCTACTCTGTTTGTCTTATGTGTCTATTATTTGCTTATTCAATCATTTTATTGGGGGCTCTTACAGCTCATATAACAATCCATACATCCATTATGTCAAGTACATTTGTACATATGTTGGCACCATCCTTTTGAAAATATTTCTTTTCTCTTGAGCCCTTGGTATGAGCTCCTCATTTTCCCCTCCATTTCCCACTCTCCCACCCTCATGAACCCTTGATAAACTATAAATTATTTTCATAGCTTACACTGTCCGCTATTTCCCTTCACCCATGTTTCTGCTGTTCATCACCCTGGGTGGGTTGGGGGGCAGGGTGGAGTGGTTTGTTATATGTTGATCATTGTGATTGGCTTCCCTCCCCCTGACTTTTTAAAAATGTGTCTATTATTATACCAGTAACAAATCACTTCTTTTGTAGTCACAGAACTATTTCAGGATTTGTTTCTAAACTTTCATATTACCTGAAACACAGGTAAGCATTGTTTGATGAATTGCTTATATTAGTAGCTTATGTGTCCCATCAAAAGGAGCCTTGGTGGCATAACCACAAAGAAAGTGGTTTGAACACACCAGCCACACAATGGGAGGAAGATGAGGCTGTCTACTCCTATAAAGATTTAAAGTCTTGGAAATCCAAAGGGGAAGTTCTACTCTGCCCTACAGAGTTGCTATGATTTGGAATCGACTGTGGTAGCGAGTACAGTTTTTTTATATCTTATAAATACCTTTATTATTTTTTCTAAGTAGCACTATTGACATATAATTGACATACAGTAAAGTCTGCATTTAAAGTGTGCAATTTGATCAATGTGGGCATATGTATGTATTTATTTGGCATATGCATTTAACTGTAATACCATTTATAATTCAAGAAATAAATTCATCTTTGGGCAGCTACTGAAACCATAAGAGAAATGTCACAGTGAATATTTTTTAAAAACATTTTATTAGGAGATCTTACAAATATTATTACAATCCATAGTTCTATTAGATAAATAATTATTGAATATTTGCTTGCCCTTATCATTTTCAATACATTTTCTTTTCTTCTTGAACCCCTTGATATCAGCTCCCCTTTATTTTTGCCCCCTTCCCCGCTCTTTTTTTTAAAGAACATTTATTTTTGTCACACTTCAGGAGACTAGAAGTTTACATTTAGGGACTAGCTCTAGGCTGTGCGCCTTTTGTTATTTCAGTTTCTCGTAGCTTCCAGCAATGCTAGGTATTCCTGGCCTTACAGATGCATTTCCGTGTGTCTGTCTTCATGTGATGTCTTCATGTTTCATATTTGCCCTTTCCACAACTCAGAGGGATTAGGTTTAGGACCCATCCTCCTGGGCTAAGATCTAGTGAACATGACACAAGAAACCTGTTTCCAAACAGTGTCACATCCACAGTTAAAGGGCCCAGTAATGGAATACACATTGGAGTTGGGACGTAGGCAGGGCACAATTTACACCATCACTGTATTAATGACCGGAAAGCTCCTTTTTACCACTTTGCCCTTTCTCTGTCGCTCATCATTGGAGCCTCTGCGATCCTTAGGATGGTTTTAGCTATTTGAGGCCCTTTGCCCTCCAGACAAATTTGAAGTTCGTTTTCTCTTTTTCTATCAAAAGGCTGCTGGAATGTTGATGGGGATTACATTGAATTTGTAGATTAGTTTGAGTAATATAGCCATCCATTGCTATATTAAGGCTTCCAATTCTTGAGCATGGAATGCCCTTCCATTTAGATGGGTCTGTTTGATATCTTTTAGCAATGTTTGGTAGTTTTCTGTACACAGGTCTTTTACCTTCTTGGTGGGCTTTATTACTAAGTATTTGACCTTTTTAGATGCTATTGTGAAAGGCAATGTGTCCTTAAGCGTTTTTTCTTCTTCACATTGCTGAGGTATACATACCCCACTGACTTGTACATGCATGTTCATGCTGTGCTCTTCCACTTGGCTGCATGCATTTATTAGTTCTAATAAGTCCTTTGTGGTATCTTTCTGCTTCTCTATGGGTAGGGTCATGCCATCTGTGTAAAGGGAGAGTTTTACTCTCTCCTTCCCAATTTGAGTACCTTTTATTTTATTTTTCCAGCCCAATTGCTTTGACTCATACTTCCAATACAATGCTGAGCGTACTAGCGCTGGGGGCATCCCTGTGGTGTTCCTGATCATGGCTTCATATTTCCTTTAAAGGGAAACCTGGGAGCAGGAAATTAGTCTTCATGTGTCTCCAACTCCTTTCCTTGGGCTTATAAAACATAGTCAAGGTGAGGGAGGAAAGGCTATTTAGAGGAAGCCTGTTACACACCTGCTGGGTTGATAAAAGAGCAGTTTAGTCATTAGGCTGATGATTCATTGCCTCCAAATTGATTGGGGAAAGAGGGTTTCAATCCAATCCAGTATGAGACAGAGCAGAAAACAATTAGCATTCACACCATTGAGAAAAGAAAAAGAAAAACAGGACCATGGCGTTTTCCCTAGATGGAGGGCGTGGGTCTTCTTTTTGCTTTTGTCTATCATTATAAGCCAAAAAATTTATCTGAAGGCAGGCATATTTCCTAACTAGGCAATGCACAAGTACTTCCCCCACCCTCCTGCCTGCCTTTTCCAAGTCATTTCATTGAAGTTTATTCATTGTTTTAAAGCCCAGGCAACATCTGTTTAAACTTCTGAAGCAGTATCAACATTGTCCGACCGCAGCGGCTCTGCTGAGCATCACAAAACAGACATGAGAACTACCAGCTAACATGCTTATCGGGGAGGGCCCGTTGTAAAATCTGAGGTAAAGCAATCCAAGGAGAACTATGAGCTTTCTATCTACTGTATGTCTAGCTGGAAGTCTTTCGAGTCTGTTTAAAATCTTATAGTTCAGTAATATAAGCACACACTTTCAATGGAAAATTCTTGCTCTTGAAAAGAAGGAGGGAGGAAGAGAGGTGCTTTTAGGTAAAGACCCTCTTGCTCCAAGCCACCGGCTGATCTGTGGGAGACAAGGGCGAGGCTGTCTGCCCCATAAAGACATACAGCCTTGAAAACCATCCACAGGGGTGCTGTGAGCCAGAGGGGACTCCGCGGCAATGGGTAGGTCACATACTTAGTTCACTAGGATGCTGGTGGCACTTCAGCATGACCAGACACAGCCCACATCACCACGCCGTTTGTCTCCTTGCGTAGCAAGTACGCTGCTACACTTATGACATTTCAAGATGTATTGGTACTTGGAGTCTGTTGTGACTGCAGACACCTTCCAAAGAGTGGTGCCTTGGAGGCTGGGCGAGAAAGACAGGTGTTCAGGCCAGCCTACAAGTGTGCCCATCTCCCAGGGAAAGGGCTCTTTCCATTGCCCTCCTTTCTTCCTGCAGAGAAACTTGCTATCCTGAAAGCCAAGTGTGCCTGGAACACTCTCAGAAGATTATCACTCTTCTCTTGGTCGTCTTTAAAATGTTATTATTGCCTTCAACTGCACCTCACTTTTCAGGACTTGATCTCCTGCTTTCCATTTTGAAAATAGCCTGGAGTCACGGTGGAAAAAGAAACATCCTGCAAACCAATTTTAAAGCAGTTTTAAACTTACCAAAAACTGTCAAGTTATTGCACCTTTTAAATCTCAATAGATGTATTTGTAGAAATTATGCCAGCATCAGCCATTTCCCTGTTCTCATCTGCCTTCCTTCACTCCTCCAGGGGGGTCTGTGGTCGAAACCCTCGTGCGGCCAGGTGGCTGTGGGAAGCCGAGTCCTTGGGTGGAATCAGATCCCAGCGGAGCGTTTCCAATGAGACGGGGATTCTTTTGACAGAAACTTTTGAGGAATGGAGTCATATAATGAAGTCCAGAATTTTCCAGGCTCCTCTTAATATATCCATCATGTCCAGCCCCATCATTGACATGTTGACTCTCTTGTTTCTGATTTAAGCTGTCAGACTCAGTAAAATTGCCCCAACCGTTTTAGCATATGTGGCAGAACACTGACAAGATGGTACGTACACTTAATTAAGTCTGAGAGCACAATAAACAATCCCAGCATCCTAGCGACCTAATTTCCTCTGGTTGTGGGTTTTTGAATCTTGACCTTGGCACTTGGAAATTCAGGAGAATTTGATACGAGGAGTCTTAGGGATGAGCCGTCGCCACATTTTCACAACGTCAGGAGAGACCAGAGAGAGTGGAACACAGAGAATTAGAGAGAACGATTGAGAACTCACAAATGAAGGGTCTGAACGGCTAGCTTACACGGTGAGTGGTGGCCGGGAGGATCTCCGCTTCCACTGTGGGTGGGATGACTCTCGGAGGAGAGGGGGTGGAGGAGGAGAAGCCCAGCAAAGGGGAGGAAGGCTGAGCTTAGCGTCAAGACAGAACACCGACTGTGCTAAGCTCAATCACAAGCAGTGGCTCCAAACAGCCATGGAGACAAAGGCCATGGGAGCCACTCCAAGGGGGAGCAAAGCCTGCCCTTTGGCCAGCTCGGGGCATGTGGCTGTGGCTCCTGAGTCTTCCCACCCTGCCTTTGGCCCTGCTGACATGAGGCCTCTTTGGAGAAATGATTCCTTCCTCTCCTGGCCCAGTGAAGTCACTGGCTGCCCCAGCAGCTTGGGCAGCTTGGCCTTCTACTCTACCTCCACCCTTCCCGTGTCCCCTGACTCCCCGTAAGCATCCCCGAATCCAGTTAAGAGTGAAATTTTGCCATTTCCTTTGTGGAACACAGAGGTTGTGTGCGATGACAAGTGAATAGATTTCTTCCCTGCTGAAGTCTCCAATTCTCATACAATTGCCAGAGGCAGAGGGGGGATAAAGGGAACAAGAAAAAAAATCACCATGCTGGCAACAATAAACAGCCTGTTGCCTCAAGAGTGTGTCCAGGGCCTCTTGCCAACCTCCCAAGCCCCCCTCCCCGCTGTGTGTGTGTGTGTGTGTGTGTGTGTGTGTGTGTGTGAGTTTTTGTTTTCTTTCAGTTGGTAGGCGAGGAGGACACCTTTGTGCTAAGCTCCCATGGTGCCCACGTCCCTGTCTTGTCCGTTTTCCTTGCCAGCTCTGGGGTCTCATGCATTCATCGGCACAGCCCCGCAGACGGTTAGTTGCGCCGCGTGTTCGTCCTCCAATATCGACACAGCCTCGCCAGCACTGAGAAGAACTCAATCTCCTGAGCTGACATCTTTGAACTCTGATCGCTCCAGGGGCGGGGACGACTCCGGGAGGCGGAACGTGTGTGCGTGCTTACAGAGAGCGCTTGCTGGTGGATGACCCAGACACTCGGCCAGGCTCTTGGCCTGCAGCAGAGAGCAAGCCCTGGAGAAAAACGAAAGGTTAATAATTATTGACAAAACAAAATGAAAAGCTTGAGGGATTAATGTGATTTTAAACGAGAGCTTTTTTTTTTGTGAGCTCCATGTGAAGCCAGGTGACAGCTCCCCTGGGGAGCCCTCTCGGGGGTGATTTCAGAATCGGGACATGAGGGGGGAGGAAGGGCGTTTAATAAGAGTTGGACATTTTGTTGACTTCATCATGGAAAATATACAAAAAAATAAAAAGCCTTCACTTTAATATAGTGACCTGATAGTGTTGTGGGTGAAGCATTGAGGTGCTATCTGAAGGTCACTGGTTCAAATCCACCAGCCACTGTAAGGCTGTAAAAGACTTGCAGTCTTGGAAACCCAAGGGAGCAATTTAGTTCTGCTCAGTGGGGTCACATGAATTGATACCAACCTGACAGCAGTGGGTGAGGGGTCATTTTAATACTGCAGGCAGCTTGTTCAGCGAGTTTAGTCTAGTTTGAGGAGGGCTTTGCTTTGGCATTGGCCAAGTTTAAACTAGTGCCTCTTGGGGCCCTTTGTTTTCATATCTTGGAGGAGTCTATGCTTTCAGGCCTTCCTCCCTGGCCTGAAGCTGAAGAGCAGAGCTTCAGGCACAGGTCTTCGGCTAACGTCACCCTCAGGGAGCACTCGCTGCATTTGCCTGACTGGCACTAGCTCCCTAGCCTCGCTGAGAGGGCCAAACAGCATTGGCTAGTCAGAGACGCTTTGAGCAAGGAGGACTTTAGGGATTATGTTTTTCAACATCCTACCCCGCTCTCACCAGAGGCCCAGGAGGGTGACATTGAATTAGCCAAGATTAGCATCCTCTTCACCAGAATTTCCCAGAGTGGAAGCTGGGCATCAACCCCCTTCTCTGATCTGTGAATGCATCTCGTGCAAAGGAAAAGTGAGAGGATGCCCTCAATTCTGATGACAGCAGAAGGTGTTGGGCTAAGTTAAATTACATGAACCGATAGCTCTCTCTCTCTCTCCTGTAATATGCTAAGGTGTGCAGTGAAGATCCACGTGATGCATCTAAGCACCCGGACTAGAGGAGCTGATTTTGTTTTTAGGTGCAATGTATCCAGTCACTAGTTGGGCAGAACACACTTTGGGAAATATTTCCTTGCAGTCATTTCAGCCTTTCCAGTAAAAGTAACTGATTGTTTTGACTAGTTAAGTTAGCAGTTTGCTTGCTTTCACTCAGCTTGGCCAACAGCTTTTCAACTGACAACTACCAGAAGAAACAAAAAGTGGCATAATGGAGAACAAAACACAAACCCTGGTCTTGGGACAGCGAGCTGGCTCTAGCATCCCTTCTGTCACAACTAGCTGTATGTCTCCGAGCCAACTGTTTCACTTCCTGAGATCTTACTTGGCCTGATCTGGGAAACGATGGTGGAGACTCGGTGATCCATAAAGAACTTTTGACTCTTCTACTATGTCTGAGTTTTGACTGGGGTTGTTTTCTGTGTGAACCTGGGAAAAGGTGAAGGCAGGGGACTAATCCTGTCTCCTAGTCAGGAAGTTGTTTTAAACGCTCACATTTTTAAAAAGAGAAAAAAAATTTTTTTTAAAGATTGCTCCAAGTGGATACTATCTTAGAAAAATAAAAGATGAGATTACTTTATAGATGATAGTTCAGAGTTCCTAATCTCAGAATTTTAGGTTAAAAAAGTAATAGAGGAAAGGGATAATCCTTCCTTTAATTGATTATGCGCCAGGAGTAACAGCTCACTCTCATCCACTGCCAATCAGGCCGATGTCTACACATAGTGAGTGACCCTCGAGGACAGGGCAGAAAGGCCCAGCTTTCTCCCGCCAGGGCGAAGCAGAAGCATGCTGGCTCGGGGCTGGACTCCGTGGTATTGCTTCCTCTCATTGCCCTGCTCCACTCTGGCCCGCCCCTCTGCTCTCCATGCTGAGTCTGCTGTTGGCACCTGGGCTGGACTTCTTGAGGGTGTCTGGCAAACAGAAAATACAATCGCAGTCCATTTCAGTAGAATGTACAGTTGCTTCCCGCAAATAGAGCTGAAAAGGATATTTATAGGGGAAAGGGGGAAAAAAAACGAACGCCCCTAGATGTGTAAAATGCCCAGTAAAGCTCATAGGCACCACTTTCAGCTACTATGAGTCCTTAAGTATCAAAGATTTTTTTTCCCCTACCAAGTGCCACAAATGGTACAGCAACAATGTAGGCTGAATTGAGGGCTTTCCCTGCCTACCCTGGTCCCCAAGCTGCTTGTTTGATACAATTATTCCTCAAGAAAAGAGCCCTTTTGTGACCCTATCACTTTGTCTAACTATGTGTGGAAAGTTCGAGATTAAGACCTTGCCCCTGCTGCTTTCTCATCAGCCTGCTCACTCACTGGAAGGTGTGGAGAGCTGGCCACGCCCCTTCCTGCCCAGGGTGGGTGCAAGTTCTCAGGGAAAGCGGGTTTGCCCTGCTTTGTCCTTAGTTCGCGTGTTCGTCCGCGCTCTCTCCTGTCCCTTCTGGTCTTCTTCATTTCCAGCTGGGCTGCGTGTGTACTTTGACGATTCAGTGGGAGAGGTGACATTTGCTGACCCTCAGTCATTATTCAAGCTGCCTGAGCCAGAGCTGTTGCCCCGCCAGGGGCTGCATGCAGCTCATTGGCTCCTGGGAACTGCCTAATAAAATGACAGGAGGCAGGAGTTTATTTCCTCGTCTCTGGGTTTCTGAAGGGAATGAGGGTGGAAGAGGACGAGGGCAGAAGCTGGGGTGGAAGTGATGGACAACAACACCAAACAAAACCAGACTTGTGGGAATCTGCTTTGAGGAGGCAGGACCATGTTTTGAACCATGCACACTCTGGGGTGTTTATTAGCGACTCAGACTCAGTTGCTGTGACGCAGGTTCAGACCGACCCAGTGATAACAGAGCGCGATGTCGCCTGGTCCTGTGCCATCTTCCCAACGCCTGTCAGGCTCCAGCCAGTGTGTCAATCCAGCTCCGTCAGGAACTTCCTCTTCTCTGAGGACACGCTATTTTATTGAGCTTACTGTCTTTTCACATGTACCGGACCGATACAGCTCCCTTCTAGGTGAGACCTAGGCAGATGGCTGACTGTCCACTGTCTTCCAGAACGAATTTTAACAGTGAAAGGACCTTGTTAGGAAAATAGATCCCTCATGTTGAAGTTGCCTCTTGGCGCAGGGGACTCGCTCCCTTCTCCTTAAACCTGAATTAGATTGACAGCTTGCTTTTTCCTGAAGGGACCTTTGAGTCCCAGGGGTGGGGGTGTGGTGCTTGAGCGGTCGCTACATGGTTGCTGCCAAATACCTTCCTTGCTTCGCGGAACCATCTGAATCCTGCGCCGGGTTGAGGAAACCCAAGATCAACACAGTGGGTATTTACCATCAGAGATCCAAACTTCCAGCCCATTAATCACCAGGTCAGAGGGAGAAACGGGACTCTTTTCTACTCCTGATGTTCTCTTCTTGGGGAACACATTTCATATCCCACAACTGGTAACAATTTTCTAAAATTAGAGATTTTTCTGTTTCTTCTTCTCCCCTTCCAGGGGCCCCAGTCTTGCCTCCCCGCCCACCAGCCCTGGTTAATGGGTCTTTTGTTCTGCTTGCTGATGCCTTGCTAATCAGGGAATATCATATGGGAGCTATCAACAGAGGGAGGGCCTACTTTGAGAATGGAAAAACAGGCTCTCTGACAGACTGACACACACAAGAGTGTAGGGGTGGGGAGGTTGGTGGTGGTGGGGGGGGCGGTTGGTCTATGGAGGAAGATGCTAGGAGTGAATGCCTATAGCCATCCCTCCAGGGCTGAGGTGTTCCATTAATCAGGATTCCCCCTGCTCCTCTGATACAAAAGCGCTGTGAACTCTTCCAGTTCTCTGATCCCTTCCTCCTTGGAAAGGGGCTGTCCTTATCTGGCGTGCTGTTGCCTGAGGATCTGGCCCACGTTGGTCATAGGTGGCATCACCCAAAACAAAACCCCAACAAACAAAGAAATGAACTCAGTGTCATTGAGTCAATTCTGACCCCTGGCAGCCCCTGGGGTCAAAGAACTGTGTTCCAGGGGGCTTTCAAGACGATCAGGTCCCCTGGCCTGTCTTCTGGGGAAGTTCTGGGTGAGTGGATTTGAACTGCTAGTGGTTATGCATTGGGCTATGATCCACATGGTTGGCGGTTCGAAACCTCCCACAGCTCTGTAGGAGAAAGATTGGGCTTTCTACCCCTGTTAAACAGTTGCAGTTTGGGAAACCCAAAGGGAGGGTCACTATGAGTCAGTATTGACTCGATGGCATCAAGAGGGACATTTCTCATTAGTAGGCAAGTGTTCACCAATGGTCAACACCCAGTAGGCTAGACATGCTTTCCAATGGCTTTCTTTCCAGTAGGGGCCATTGGCAAGGAAGCCGGCTCCCACTGAGCAACCGTATCCCAGAAGGAGGCATGAAGGAAGCAGGAAAACGGGGTCTATAAGGCTGTGGTGGAGGCAGGTCCATTTCAAAACGTGTTAAAGCCTGTCAGATCGGTGTTCTATTGTCAGCTCCCAAAGGGAAGTGAAGATGTCCCTCACTCATTCCTTCTGTAATGCCCACTGACCTTGTTCCTAGTGCTGGTGCTACATGAATACAAAGCGAGTTCCCCAAAGCCCTTACCCTCCAGTCCACGTTCCCCTGAGGAGAGCCAGACCGTAACAACGAACAGGACAGTTTCACTGGGCACTACGTGTTGCTGGCGTGCAGAATGCAGTCAGCCAGTCTCAGCGTGTTCTCTTCTCCCCAGGGTTCACCAGTGTGGGACTCTGCAGGGTGCTTAACAGCGAGCAAGACTTTTCATACCTGTGGCGCTCACCTTCCAATCGGCTCCATGTGGACAGAGTAAACATTAGTATCACCGTCACTTAATAGGTAAAATGATGGGAATTCAGAGCAGTTAAAGGACTTGCACAAAATCATGTTAAAAAAAAACCCAACCAAAACCCAAGGGGATAGTCAGGATTTGACATCAGATCACATTCCAAGGCCAGTACTATCTTTTCCATATCTTGCTACTTCTGAACACCTCACCATTGCAGGGTCTGCGAGATCCACGTTAACACAAGACAGGAACTGGGTGTGAGGGATAAAGAGGAAAGTGTGTTAGCAGGGGAGGGCAAAGGAGCTCTTCAGCCAAGAATGAGTTCTTCATGAGAGCCGAAAATTTCCCTTAAGTGGTCTTTCACTCTGCAGAGGCTCTGCTTCATCTCTTCTTGACATTGTCCCTGGGAAGCGGGAAGCTGGAGTGGATGCAATAGGGAATGTGGGGACGGCTGTCATTTCAACGTTGTCTGTTCTCCATCCACATGGTCCCTGGGGTCCTATTTTCAGACTTGTCTGCTTGCCCAGAAAGGGGCAGGCCCAAGTTCCACAGAAATTAGAAGCACATACAGTTGGCCTAACCACCAGCAATGATGAAGAGATGCATGCGAGCTCAGACCAGAGCCTTCAACACTCACGGGCAGGACCTCTTCGGGAAGAGTGGGAGGGATGTTTTCCCCCTGCTTGCTTCAAAGGGAAGACCTCTAATTAAAATCAGAGCTTCCTTGCATGTTAGATTGCAATGGATGTTAGAGATGAGAGCCCGACTACTTCCTTCTACATACAAAGGGCTGAGAGGTAAAGGGACTTGGCTAGATTCATACAGTGATTTAATTAATTCAAGAGCTGTATGGGGGTAATAGACACAGCCTTAGACTCCTGACATCGTGCTCTTTCTTTTCCACCAGGCGGCCTTCAGAGCTAGTTCCAAAATGCAGAACTCGGTGAAAGTGCAGGCAGGGCAGTGGTAGGTATGCTAGGTTCTGAGGTCTCCTCTGACCTGTGACACCTGGGAGCAGCCCAGTGAGCACCCCCTGGGTGAAGCCTCTGCCTGCCAGGGTCAGGGTTGACTGCTGAGAGAAGGTGGGCATCCCGGCCTGTGCTGGGACCCGCATCTTCAGTCTGACTGTTTTTCTAAGCAAGAAGTGCCTCTTAGGAAGGACCTCACTCCCATTGCAACTATATCATACCTTTTACAAAAAGTCACTTTGAGGTCACTGGGTTGTTTTTTTTTTTTGGTCCAGTATTTCAATACATTAAATGCAATTACTTCATTGTTGATTTACCTGTCATTACCGGCATGTGTTTGAACATGATTTATTGAGTGAGTTTTGTGCCAGTTGACTTGCAATAGATTGCACAATATTCAAAGGGGCTCATTTGCTTGGCATTACATTAGAGGCATGATGATTGCAACACAAAGCAATGTAAATGAATTCTGAGAGGCTCCATCATTCATGTTGTCATGTACTGAATCCTATTATTATTTATTACCATAATTGTACTGTGTTTCCTGGGGCGATAAATTAGGACTGATGGGCCCCGCTGACAGTCCAGGGCTGGACTCGCTCTATATAATTTAATAGGGATACTGTAGGGTCTGTGTGTTTGGAGGAGATTTTGGTAATGGAAGGAAAAAATGAAAGAAAGATTTTTATTATTTTTTTTACAGAAGTACAAAAACCTTCCAAGTGATTCTTTTTGATTTTTTTTCTTTTTATTTCCCTTTAACGACTTGGCTGCATTTTATGGTCTCCATACAAGTTAAACTATAAGGAAGACAAGTTCTGACTTCCAACACAAGATGGCTGAAGCTCATGGCCTCCACATCAGTCTTTCTGACAGTGAATGTTGACAGGTGGTGTGAACTCTTGCACACGCAGGGTGTTATCAGGTACAGGGGATCTAGAAACAGATGAGGAGGTGATGGGCGAATGATGGGGGCCATCTAACAACGTATGGACTCACTGGCATCAGATCCAATTGTTAGTATTCCTGAGGGAATTGAGTAGAATTTTCTACAGCCACAGAGTAGGGAGCAACACAAATTATAAATAAAACATTTATTTGTAAGATGTAAACTTAACACAACACTTTTAGGTTAGTTTAGGCTCATGGTGACCCTGTGTGACAAAGTAGAACTGTCTGCAGAGGAGGTCCTTGGCTGTCACTTGTATGGAAGGGAGTGGCCAGGCCTTTCTCCCCTGACATCACTGGGTCAGGATAGAAATAGATGAAAACACGTTTGTGCCATTCAGAGATCTGCTCAGCATCTCTCATTGCCAGTGAATTGATTCTGACTTAGACAGTAACCCTCTAGGAGCATAGAAATGCCCCCTGAGGCTGTTAGTCTTTACAGGGGCATCTTTCTCCCACACATCTGCTGGTTAGCGACCCAACACATACAATACTACACCACCGGGGCTCAGCATAGCATAGTATTAAAATCAGACCGTTCAAGTTCCAGAAGAGATTTAAAGATGACCCAACTCAATCATCTCATTTAACAGATTAGGAAATAGATGCTGAGAGGACAGACCTCCCAAGAAGGAATAAGACATCAAACCAAACCCACTGCCATCAAATTGGTTCTGACATATAGTGATTTTATACAGGGCACAAAGCTGTACATCTTTTGGGGGAACTGATAGCCTTATCTTCCTCCTGCAGAGCAGCTAGTGGGTTTGAACTGCCAACCTTGAAGTTAGCAGTCTAATGCTTACCCCACAGTGCCACCAGGACTCCTTACAGTCACTAGAAATACCTTGCTAGACCCATAGCAAATGGTCCCAAAGCAAAACTAAACCTCAACCCATCGAGTCAGTTCCAACTCTCGAGGAGCCTAGAGGACAGCGTATAAGAGCTCTCTAAAGTCTCCACGGCTGTACATCTTTACAGAGGCAGAGAGCCCCATTTTTCACCAGCCAAGGGCTGGTGGGTTTGAATCCTCAACCTTTTGGTCGGTATCACAGCATTTAACACATTGCACTGCTGGAGCTCTTTCTATTACGGGCACTGTATTCACATGGTCTGTTGGAGGCATGCTATGCAAGGGGTCCTGTGGAATCGGGTGACAGTTGAGTTTTGCATCAGTGTGACCAGGCCAGGCTTCTCAGTGGTTTGGCAGTTTAGGTTTTATCATCCCCCACGATGCGATGTGACCCAACCTAAAGTAATGAATTCCATGATTGGGTCTGCTCTGAGCAGCCAAACAGTTGCAAAAATACTAGGTGGGGGTGCAGGCCCCTTGCTCAGGCCACAGTCTTGAGGCAAGTGAAAGGAAGTTTATTCGGATGTGTGGCACTGTCCTTCGTAAGTACACACCGTGTAAAGGCTTGCTTGCTTCTTGCGGGGTCTGGATACTGCTTTTGGCTTACTGAGCTATTCTTCTTTGAACTTCAGCCAATGGCTTGCCATATTGCCCGCGTGCCCTGGGAGTCTTCAGTGGCCTGCTGTCTGACCTGCTCTCCTTGGCTCATTCATCTCTGCAGTTACCAGCCGGTTGCCTTCATGCGGATCTTGAACTCAGCTCCTACAACTCTAGGAGTCAGAAGCCTCCATGCTAACATCTGATTCATGGACTTAGTACAGAACAGGCGTCTGACTTGAGCACTTGTACCACTGTGGGAGCCATTTTTACTATGTAAACTTCTCTCTATTTAAATACATATGTTGGTTTTGCTACTCTGGACAGCCCAGCCCAGCCCAACGCAAGTAGGGAAGCATCAACATGGAAAGTGCCACCAGAGTGGGCAAAAAAACCCATCTTAAACCTGCCGATGGATCTCTCTGAGTCTAATTATGAGTGTGAGTCTGAATATGGCTGGGGAGGAGTTGCTAGCCAAATGGTCTCAGCCAAGAATCTCTTAGAAGCTCCATCAAACACCAGTCTTCTTGAATGCATTTTATTTTAGAAAACAATCAATCTGCCTTTGACCCCATGGTGAGAGGTGAGAGACTTCATAATCCCATAGGGAGAAACTGATGGTTGGCAATTGTGTTTTTGGTGCATTGTTCTTACTTAGGAGGATCACTGAAAAATACTCAAACTGACACTCAGTACCCGCTAGTCAATGTCAACTTTTAGTGAGCCTATAAGACAGGGTCGAACTGCCCCTGTGAGTTTCCAATGTTGTAACTCTTTATGGGAGTGGAAAGCCCTGTCTTTCTCCCAATTACTGTGACAGATATCCTGTTTAGGAGTACAATATATGTCGAACAGAAGCTCCTGCTGAATGAAACTAGGGAAAGAAGTTCGATTCTGTATAGGAAGTTAGTAGAATTGTAACCGGGATCTGCTTAGGTTTGTTTGTGCAATCTCCTCAGGAGAGATCACATCTAAGCGGTTTAATTTTCTCTCACTCAAGAGTTAAAGGAAACATCGCATCCCACGTGTCTGAACTCAGCTGTGTTTCTATGTGGCACGAACTGGCTTTATTCAGATTGATTCAGGCAGTGCCATTAAATCGATGCATTGCCACCTACTCAATCTGATTGGGTTGTTAAAACAAGTGAACTAATCAGAACACTTCTTAAAAATCAAGTCAGAGAATCTGTGTGTGATTGACCTCCTCCCTCAATATTGGCATTCTTATCAGGTATCAGCCCCAACCAAGGAGGCCAAAAGTCTCATGTAGCTTGGCCCACACTAACCCACTTCTCCATGTTTGCTCACTTACACACCCAACCCAAACCATACTCTGTGACCGTCATGGGTTGGAATTGCTAGTGGGCTCTGTGCATTTTTTGTGCTTTCAGCAAGTAGAAGAGTCTTCTATAGAATAAGAATAAGGAGCAGTCTGAAAGAGCGGTCAGAATAAAGGAGGTGTAGAACTGGAGGGGAGTGAGATGGGGTGCTGATGTAGGTGGGCCCCAGATGGACGTGAGCATCGTCACTTTTGCTCTGGATGACCCAGGCCTCTGGAATACCCCTTTGAAAGAAAAGCTGCTTCTATATTTGCCACGTGCTGACTCTCAGGAGCCAGGTCTTTCATCAACCAGAGGAGTCAGGTAAAACGACCATTAGCCAAAGCAGTCTTAAACCTGGGACTTTATGTTCTGATTCATGCTTTTAGAAAGACCCTGGCTTGTGGCCTAAGTGGGTACAGTGTCTCTCCATCAAAAATTTGCTCCAGCTTGTGTCCTGTCTTTTGCAGAACCGAGGAAAGTAACAGAGTACATTTATCTATTTATATCATGGCTGTGGCCTTATGAGTCCATTAGAATAAAATAACCACCCCCAAAACACTGACTAGATAATAGCATTATTAGGATAAAAGGCCCCAAATTATAAAATAGTCAGCAGGATGGATGATAAGTTTGGCATTAAAACAGAAAAATATTCATCCATGATTCATGAGAGGTTGGACATTGTGTGTGCAACGGAGAAGTCCTGACAGCTCAGGGCCCAGGTCCATGAGGATGAAGGGTCGTCTGTTATGTTTTCTGGCCACTGCAAGCTTTACTGACCCAGGATTTATGGTCTGAGCAACTCACTAGGCCAGAGGGTGACAAGATGTTAAGGCCTGAAGTGATAGTATGTGTAAATCCCAATCCCTCATCCAAGGCATCAAACAATTGGTTTCTGTTGGTCTGGAGCCACAGAGCAAGGAGAGTCAGGGTAGAAGGATGTGTAATGTGTGGCTATAAATTGCCTCTGTGTACAGCCACCTCCTTTGCCGTGAGACCTGCAGAACTGGATCGTGCCAGGCTGACATTACTGACGACTTTGATCCATGTCTACAGAAGAATCCTGATCAAAAGGAAGACAATGCAGAATAAAATTCCAAAGTCTCATCAGATCAGTCTTTCTGGAGCCATAGAGGCTAGATGAGCTCCTCAAACTGTGGTCCTAAGATAATTTTCAAAGCTTACACCAAAAATATCCCCTGAAGGCTTCTTAAAACCAAACAGCGATTTAGCTGAACTAGCGAAGAAGAAGTTCGGGCCTTGAGTGTTAGGCTCTTTTGAGAGCTCTCTATCTGGGGTCAAATCAACAATAGCGACAACTTAAAAGATTAGATAGGAGCCCTAGGGGTCAGTGAGTTTGGGTCAGTGGGGGAATAGCTCAGACAAGGGGTGGGTGAAGGGCTGCCCCGCTGGGAAAACATTGCCAGTGTCGCTGCCGTGCACGGGGGGGGGGGGGGGGGGGGGGGAACTGTCGAATCGGTGTTTCTTAACAACAAGAGCAACAACATAAATTATTATTATTTTTTTAAAGTTTTGATCCCTGTAGCAGTAGACGGAGTGCCACTTGGTGAAAGGTCTTTCTTTGTTATGTGAATGACGTAATCTCCGCATAGGGTGTACTTAAGCTGGAATGTGTTTGTGATATAATAGGCACAAGGCAGCCAGCAAGCACAATGGGGCAAGGGTGGCTGCCTGTGGAAATCATCAGGGAACCTACAAGCGGTGGCCTGGAGGAGCCAAGACAAGCAGGAAGGACACAGAGAGCTTCCTCCAGAGCCAGGGCCCCGAAGTCACACTTCCAAACTCTGAGAAAATCACTTTCTGTTTCCACAAGCCACTCTTGCTTCTCTTTGTGACCCTTCTCCTCAGCAGCACTGGGAAGTAAGCCACAGCATAAGGTGGGGAGAGCAGTAGCCTTGGGGAAAATATGCGGCCGTTTACGTGAAGAAGTCAGGTGGACTGAGCCCAGCAAGGAGTGTATTCGATGTTACAGGCCAGGATCGAGTCGTAAGGAATTTGCTCTTTCCATCACTTCTTTGATGGTTTAGGAAGGTGTAATTGAAAAACATTCAAATGTAAACAGTTACTGTGCTTAAAACGAAATATTCTTAGCTCCCGATTCTTCCTTCCCCAATCCTTTCTTTCCTCGCTCCACTCCATCCCCCCACCCCCAGACAGAAGCCTGCTGCTGCTTGTTCACATTTGGAAGTTCAAATTGAGCTCAAGGTAGCCAAAAGAACCCAGATGTTTCCCCCCAGGTACTCCAAAGCTGCAAAGGGAACCCTAACACGGTCCCGACAGCAGGACACCGCAAACCCAAAGCCTTTCTCCTGGAGGCCCCTGTCTTAGCAACGGAATGATTGTTTCTCTCAAGGCTCAAACTGGTTCCTTTCTCTGTACCCTTGTAAGGGGTATTGTTGCTAAGGCTCTTCTTATGCTTTTCATCAGAAGGATTCATGCCAGCAAGTCTTACCAGCTGCTCAGGGCCATCTCTTAACAAGGCAGAGGGTGACACTTTACTCTTGTTACCTGTTCCTGCAAAGCAAGCTCACTGCAACGAGGGTGTAGCTCTTGTCTCCCCACCCTGGTCACCGACCTTGAAGGTGGTAGTCGTGCAGGGGTCCGAAGGGGCTGAGTGAAGAGAAAGGTTGATGAAGAATCCCCGCAGTCAGCAGGAGGACCTTACCTTTTTGAAGAGAAGGCTCTGATCTGGAGTGGTCATAGAGGTGGGATGGTTTGAAAAAAATAATACAGCCTGACTTTTGATAAAAGGAAATCCTGATGAAAATTCTGACTCTGCCAGCCATGTATTAGCTGCGTGATTTGGGGCAAGTCCAGAAATTACTGCCTGCCTTGGACGATTGCATGATAACAGAGGCACGACTCCCATAATGCAGTTTGGTGATTGTTGCCATGATTGAGAGCAAAGGAATCCTCTTGGAAGAGACCAAGATTACAAAATACGCTGCTCTGAGACTTAGGCTCACAGGGAGTAGGCGGCCATTTGACCCTGAGAAAGCAATCTTTAAAAAAATCATTTTATTGGGGGCTCTTACAGCTCTTATAACATTCCATATATCAATTGTCTCAAGCATATTGGAACATATGTTTCCATCAGCATTTTCTAAACATGTACTTTCTGTTTGAGCCTTGGTGTCAGTTATAAGACGATCTTTAATGGTTATTAGAAGAACCGCAGAGATTTGACCTATGTCATATTAATGCTTGAGAGCAGTTCTAATCAATAACACTTTATGTGATAATCAAACTTGTACTACATCTGTGCGTTCCAAATCCTAAAAAGTGGTGTGATGGTTCCTGGGTCTTCTCTTACTTCACAAGGAGAAGCAACATCAGCTCTAGTTCAAGCTCATGATTCCTATGAGGTGGAGGGCAGACATACCTCTACTCTCTAGCCTTTTATTAATTCTGACACCAACAGTCCCTCCCACAGCACTCTCTACTTTTCTGTTGGGTTCAATAGTTCATTACAACGACCAACTAGAATTCATAGACCCAACTTAGAGTTTTGGGGTTTATGAGCATACCAAAAAGCCAACCAACAAATGAAAACTACAATCCAGTGTCATGGGGTTGGCTCATAGCTGCCCTATATAGGGATTCCAAGACTATAAATCTTCATAGGACCAAACAACCACATCTCTCTCCCAAGCACTGTCTGAGGAGTTTGAACTGCTGACCTTACAGTCAGCAGCTCAACATCTAACACACAGTGCCACCCGGGCTCATATTAGAGAAGTAGCAGGCTATAATTCAGGCTTAAAAAAAAAGATTCAAGAGACAGTTCCTTGTTCAGGACAGCTTATTCTCAGCAGTTTCTACTGCTAAGAAAACAGCAGGCCTTTCTCCATCCTTCAGCCCGTCATCCCCTCAGTCTAGTCTTTGATGTGTTATCACACGTGTCACCAAGTTCTTAACTTTGTACCAAGAAGTGCCAAGGGGACCCCACTGCAACACTAAGCCTTCACCTGAAGACGCCTCATGTTCTCACTCACTTGGTTGGCAAACCCACCTGTAGATATTCACCCAGGATGCTGGAAAACCCATCATGCCATCTGACCGTGATCTGCTGTTTCTGTTGCTGCCATTGCTGTGCCACCACCTCTCCCAGGTTTGTGCCATCCTGGGATGACAGCCCCATCTCCTAAGTCTAGGAAGCTCTTGGCACAGACATCTTTCCAGCCATTCTTTGAGGTCCCCTCCTTAACCTCCTGAAATGGTTCCCTTATGTCAGTGGTTCTCAACCTTCCTCATGCGGCCACCCTTTCATATAGTTCGTCATGTGGTGGTGACTTTCCAACCATAAACTTATTTTCATTGCTACTTCATCACTGTCATTTTGCTACTGCTATAAATAGGGTGACCCCAGTGAAAGGGTCATTCTACTCCCAAAGGGGTCAGGACCCACAGGTTGAGAACCACTGCCTTAAACTTAGTGGAATAGAAAACTGACCAATTCTCTTACTAGGACTCCATAGCTTATTTTTATGAAGTCACCCTGAAAAGGATCTCCGCGCCTTATTTGCATTGTTAGTAAGCTGTCCACCCCCGCCCCCCCCACCCCCGGGCGAGCCAGAGAACCATATTTACATAGTCCAACCCATTCATGATGTGGGATTTACAAGATCATGCATGACTAAAAGGGTCGTACATATAAAGTAATTCACTATGAATATAGTAACCGATAGCCACATAAAAGGGGGTTTAAGAAGTTAATGGACACATTCCATTATTTTTCAATTCTATTTTTCATAAACTCTTTGAATACTCTTGCTTTTGAATACTTCAATGTGACGGGTCATAATCGAGGATGGAACTCTTTACTTAGATTTATAAGTAAATCATTTAACTTTAGATAACCATGCCTACTCTATGGGACAGGATAGCTCTGGAAAGTGGTTTTCAACCTTGATTGCATATTTGAATCAGCTGAAGAGCTCTAAAAATACGAAGGAGCTCTTTGAGAAAGACACAGTCCCTGCTGCAGGGAGCTCCAATTGGCTGAACCTCCTAGACCAGGAGACAGACAGAGCCACAGGACCACAGACAGCACAGCACTGAGGGAAGTGCTTGCTCCCTACTTTCCACTGTTCTGTCTCCCTGGACCATGAGTTGGTCAGAGTGGCAGTTACATGCTCTGTTGCCAATTTGAGACTTAAGAGTGAAGGGGTGCTGTCAATCATGTTGCAGCTGTCAATCATGTTGCAGCTTGTTGACCTCATTTCAAGTCACTAAGGAGATTAAGAGCTCCTTGGAGGCAGAACACCCACTCGTTTCCTGCAAGACATTCCTTCTGACAAGATACAGGAGCTACACTAGATTCCTGGGAACTGAAGAAACTATGTGGAAACTCCTGCCAGCACGGAGATGCTTCTACTGCCACTGGATCCACAAGACTTTCCATCCACTGCCCTGTGATCTTCCTGCATATGGTATTATTGCATGGTTGCATGAGTCTAAAGATGAATTTATGGGCTAGTATTGGACATATGGGCTAATATTGGACTTCATCTGAATTGGGCTGGGATGTTTTCTTAATGCACAACTACTCCTTTATATAAAACTCTTTCTTACACACATATGAGTACCTCTGAATTTGTTTCTCTTCTCCACCATGGGAGTGGGGTATTAAAGAAACAAGTCATAAAGATGGAGGGCGGTGTTTGTTTGACCTCTGTCTCATGGTAGTGTTTTTGCTTTGGCTAGCCAGAAGTCAGATATGGCCAGGCAGTTTACTGGGTTCTTTTCTGGAAAGAATATGTGAAGTAAAAGTTTTTATTCTTTTACTTGGTTGTTGTCTATGGTTATTCCGGTTTGAAATGATGAAAATGAATGTTGTTAATGTATATTTGGAACTCAGGGTACAAAATCACCCCTCGAATTTCTGGAGCTCCTTAGTGAAAGTGGCTGACAGTGGTCAAAATAGCTGAAAGAAAGTCTGGCTCTGCCTTGATGCTGTCAGAGGGCTAATCCCATATTTTTTATCAATAGAATAGTTTAGATAAGAATTAAGATTGATAAGAATGGAACTTGACTGTTAGGAATATGATTCTACTTTGTTTTCACTGATTTCTTCTGCTTATTGTTATTGATATAATGATTGATAGAAAAGGTTATTGGGAAGTATGAAAATAGAGTTTGTAAGCCTTGCCTTCAGCCATTACATTTTGATGTTTAAATGGGTTTAGGACATGCTTGCAAAGAAGGCTCTGAAAGGACAAGCCCCACGCAATGCTTTGGAGTATTCAGGACATTTGCTTTCCAAGAGACTTGCCTAGGGGGCTGTGGATATATTGAAGAAAAAAAGAACACTTTGGCTTTTTGAATCTTGAACTTGAGTTTTTTTGGTCAGAAGCTGGACAAAATCTGAAGCCCTGAAAAAACTCTCCTGCCTAGAACTGCTAAAAGGAGCGTGTGGGCAGGCTGAGATGCTTGCCAGGTGACCACCTGGATCCACTTGTTGAGTGGAAGTGAGAGAAATGCTGCAGTAAAGAGATGGGTTGAGTCTGGCCACTGACACCTGTGGACCTGGCTTACAGGAACTAGAAAAGAAGATGAAAACAAGTTGACTGGTCTGAAGTTCATGACCTAATCCAAGGGGGCTAAGGTTATTGAGAATTTGTGATGGGGTCCATGTTCTAAAATCAAGGCATCCAATGGGCACCCTGGTAGGCTAAGTGAGGCAGCCCACATTGAGTTGACCAGAACCTGACCAGATGAAGAGAAGATTTTTTGAGCATGTGAACTGGTGCATATTGCTGCTAACTTTATGGATGCCCTGTCCTGATTTGACTTTGCTTATGGTTGCAGACTTCACAAGATTCCAACTGGAAGATTCTTCATGTCAAAGATGACTGTCTCCTCAGAGTGCTGGGTTGATGTCAGTGGGCAGTATAGACATTGGATACCCAAAATGGGGAGGATAAATGCATGCAGTGGTTGGCTTGCAAACTTTCATAGGTGGAGAATATATTCATAGGATTTTAGGATTAAGGTGAAGGTGTTACTGTATATACTTGCGTATAAGCCGAGTTTTTCAGCACATTTTTAATGCCATTTTTGTGGTAAAATTAGGTGCCTCGGCTGATATTTAGGTGGACTTATATTCGAATATATACAGTAACTGCATTTGTTAGACACAGGATATTTTTGTTTTGTTCACTTATAGAATATTATGTTTAGATGAGAATGGCATATATGGAACTGTATGCATTTTAGTTTTATCCTATTAGGTACAGATATGATTTTATTATTGTTTGTTTGAAAATTATATATGGTTAAAGAGTGTGTGAAAGTGTCAAATTGACAAGGGGTGGTCTGTGGTAGTTACATGATCTGTTGTCAATGTGAGACTTAAGAGTGAAGAGGTAGAGCTCAGCCTGTCAACTGGGTCACAGCTTGATGACCTCATTTGGAGGCACTAAGGAGATTAATAGCTTGTTGGAGTTATTATGTTGGTGGGCACACACTCACTCCCTGGGAGACATTCCTTCTGACAATTTACAGGAGCTATGCAAGAGCCCTGGGCGCTGGAGGAGCCATGTGGAGACCCCTGCCAGTGTTGAGATGCTTCTACTGGCACTGGATCCATAAGACGTCCCATGCGTGGACCTGTGATCTTCCTGCAATTGAATAGAGAGAGTGTAGATTTACTGTTGATGTGTTGGGTTATGGCTTAGAAGACCCCAGATGTTACAGAATCACTCATTTACTATCACTAAGCTGATTCCCATTCATAGTGACCTTGAAGGGCAGAGCAGAAGTGTTTCCTAGGGTTTCCGAGGCTGCAAATTTGTAAAGGAGCAGGAAAACCTCATCTTTCTCCCTGGGTGCACCTGCTGGTTTCTAGCTGTGGACCAATTTGCGCAGCCCAATGCATAACCCACCATGCCACCTGGGCACTCGTGTTACAGAGGAGAACCACGCCAGAGGGTTTTCTTCATTGTAAGCTTTTCAGAAGCAGGTTGCTAGTCCCATTTATCTTGCAGTGCTGCTGGGTGGGTCGCAGCCACCAGCCTCTTGGTTACTGACTGAACACAAACCATTTATGCCACCTAAGGACCTTGAGAGGGGTGACTGGGAGGAGTAGAGAGGAAGGGATGTGGATCACGGCTCCTAAATGGACAATGGGAGACCTTCTCACTTCTGAACAACCCTGCCCCCCCTTGTCTATGTTCCTTATTCCTTCTCAAAGGGAAGTTTCCTTTCCTACTGGGGACAGAAGAGTGTATTATCATTATTACTATCAGAGAAGGACAAAGGGATGCCCTGTACTTCGGCCTCCTTATAGAGCAAACAATATCATTGATAACTTGAAACACAATTAGACCAGAAGGGAAATGCCTGGTTGGGACTACAGGACCCAGAATAGGTTTTTAATGAAAAACACATTTTATTTCTAAAGTAGTTGGTCTTATGTTTATTCCAGAGAAAGTCCTCAGGGTGCAGAGGATTGAAAAAGGTAATAAAATGATAATTGGGGGCCCCAGGACCCTCACAAAGGCACCGGTGCTATAGGTGATTACTTCATAGGAAGTTCCCTGCTGCTTTGGCCGTCATTATGGCTGGTGCCTGGCAAGCCCTACTCTTAGTTCAGTCCATGCGTGAGTATATGCAGACAACCCCATTAGAAGTTTGGGGATACTCTGTGTTACAAGATGTGTTCTAGCAGTGGAAACAGAGGAAGGTGGCTTCCTCTTGACCTCCCTGTTGGAGCTTTAGTGAGTGATCACTTTGGTATAAGCAAGCCGTCTTCACAGCAGATGACTCTCCAGGAAGATGTGCAGAGGCCAGACCCAAGGCAGATGTACACGGTACAGTGGCCTCCGACTGCCAAACAGGGCCATGCATGCCCATGAGCCACAAACTCTCCCTTGGCCAAGTTTGAAGCAGGTTACCCAGCACTCTCAGCCCAACCCTGACATTTTACTACTACACCGTGTAGAGAAGACATGTTAGAACGAACAGGTAGGGATGATAGAAATTCAGTGCTACAATGCTTCCATGTGGGAGACCTGGGTTCGATTCCCAGCCAGGATGCCTCATGAACAGCTGTCCCCTCTTGTCAGTGGAGCCTTACATGATGCCCTGATGCTGACGCTGATAGACTTCAGCAGAGCTTGTAGAGTGAGATGTACGACAGGTAAAAACAAAAACAAAAGGCCTGATGATTTACTTCCCCAAAGCAGACTGGGAGAACCTTATGGATCACAGTCAGTCGTTGGTAGGGTTTAGGACCAGACAGCATTTTATTTGATTGTACATGTGGTTGCCACAAGTGGGGGGCTAAATCCACGGCAGCTTACAACAAAAACCAGGTAAAACATACCTGCAGGGAAGGAGAAGTTTTCCTTTTAAAGCCTAGAATAACTCAGAAGTCCCAATCCCGGACTCCTTGTCAGTGGCTTCTGTTTTTGCCGCAAGAACCACACGGCCATGCTTGAGAGAAAGGCAACCCCCAAAGAATAATGCCTGAAAGCAAGATTTGACTAATGTTGACCGTGGACCCTCCATAGTAAGAAACAAACCCCTTAGCACCACTGTCCAGTAGTGGCCATGATCTGTTCCTGATGTAAAAACCAGTGACTTCAGAACTGATTCTGTAGAAACCTGTTCCATATCATTTCTCATTTAATGCTCGGTAGTACCTCTAGTTGTCGGTCGGAATGGACTCGATGTCACCTGCCAACAGCTCTATGAAACACTTTTACGCACAGTACGATCATTTAATTATATACGTCTAGCAGAAACGGTCATTGGCTTATTGACACCGCTGTGCAACTAGTAACAGATTGAGAATTTGAACCACTTTGGTCTGGAACTCCCGCTCTAGGAGGGGAGGAATGGGCTGGGGCTCCTCCGAGTGGTCACGAGGTGCCAACAGCAGTTTCTGCCTCCAGTGGTACCAGCTTCAGTTGCTGCTCTTTATTGTTGCTGGTGGGAGGAAGACGGGGCTTTCGGCTCAGGTCAGGAGTCGGAGGCTCTGAAGCTCCCTGCGGCAGTCCTACCCTGTTCTGAAGGGTCTGTCTGGGTCAGTGTTGACTCGATGGCGGTGAGCTAGGTTTTGGTTTTAATAACTGATGGAAGAAGTTTCCTCCATTCTGCTCCCATCGTGTTCTTCTTGGATCCCTGCCATTAAAATTGTAATCCGAAGGCCCAAATTCTACCCTCATGCCACCCTCGCTGGTCTGTCCTTCCTTATCTGGAGCACGAAACTCTTGTCTTCTATTAGCCTACCTGGACTCACCTGCACGCCATATAGGCAGGTCGCCCTTGGAGTCTACGTATCAAACAACAACGAAATTCTCTCCATCCTTTCTGGGTACACCCTTCTATCTCCCAGAGTGAGATGCCCCGGCCTTTCCTCCTCTGACCTCTTTTCTCTTGAAACACTCTGCAGGACCTCCTTTCTTATTCTTCTTTGAACAAAGAGGGAGGCTGCTGGCCTGCCCATTCTCCTCTCCTCTTCTGCAAACCATTGTTTTGTGGATTTTATTTTTAAAAAGTATCTCACCAATGTTGAAATTCACACCCATTGTTTAAAGCATCCTTCTTCGTTTTTTAAGTGACACCAGTGTCTGGCGCACAGACTCTCTATCCTTGCGACGTAGTCTAAGGAATCACAACATCAAAATTGATCATTGTGTTAGGCAGGCAGGGTTGATTAGAGAAACAAATCCAGTGACGTTCAAAGTGTGAGAGAGAGCTTTATATCAAGGAGTAATTAAATATCAAGAAAACATCCCAGCCCAGTCCAATTCAAGCCCATAAGTCTGATACTAGTCCATAAGTTCCTCTTCAGACTCATGCAGCCACGTGCCACAGGGCAGAATGCAGGAACATCACCGGCTCTGTGGGTGCAGAGTCATGGGGATCTAATGGCGGCAGAAACATGGCAAGGTGCTGGCAGTTCTCCCTGTCAGCGAGCAGGAAGGTAAAGGTAGAGACGGGTGGGTGGATGGGGGTTCCCAGGGTCCTCCTTATGAGAAGGACCTGCCCGTAAGGAGGCACCCCCAGCCTGCGACCTGGTTGACAGATTGAATATCACCCCGCCACATTTCTTCAAGTTGACATGACATTGTGTAAATATCGTCATCATCCTCCCCGCTCTGCGCTCAGACCTATTCCAAGTTCTCTGTCCACGGAGATCTTTCATGCAAGCTCAGAGTAGTGTACCTGGGTGGAAGCCACATAGGTCTCGTCAGGAGCCATTTGGCATGAAATATTCAGGAACTAACTGGATAAAATTGGAATTCTAGTCCTGTCACAGTGTCTCTTTGAAAATGGATTCATTGCCTTGACCCTTAAGTTAGTCATCTGTAAATGAAGTAAACGGAGCCCCTTTGGGGGCAAATGGAACCTAAAAAGTTGGTAGTTCCAACCCACGCAAGGACTCTGGGAGAGGAAATACCTGCTGATCTGTCTGGGAAAGATTTTAGTCTCGACACCTTGTGGGGTAGTTCTCCTCTGTCACAGAGCGGTGCAGGGTCAAGATAGACTCATCAGCACCTGGCTGCCAACGTATCACCGACCCTCGCTCCTTTCTTGACTTCCACCTCACACATGTGAACTTTCCACAAGTCTCTATTAATTGACCTTGTGTTTCCCTCTCACGCTTTCTGTGTGGTATGCCTCGTTCTTGTATGCGTTTCTATGCATATGCATATCTATGCCTAATAATGCAGTCACATGCTGAAGATTTGGTGTACATCTTAAGGTTCTCTTGAGCACAAATTTCAATTGTATTATATTATTGTTATTTTTAATCATTTCATTAGGGGCTCATACAACTCTTATTACAATCCATACATACATCAACTCTGTCCAGCACATTCGTACACATGTTGCCATCATCATTCTCAGAACACCTGTTTTCTACTTGAACTCTTGGTATCAGCTCCTCATTTTTCCCCTTCCTCCCCACTCCCTCCTTTCCCCTGAACCCTTGATAATTTATACATTATTATTATTTTGTCATGTCTTACACTGTCCAATGTCTCCCTCACCCACTTCTCCGCTGTCCGTCCCCCAGGGAGGAGGTTGTATGTAGATCCTTGTAATCTGTTCCTTCTTTCTCCCTCACCATATTCCATGAATCCTGCCCTACACCCCCAATATATTTCTTTTTGATCTCTTTATTTCTGCCAATGCTGGCATTTCTCTCTTTTCTCCTGACTCAAAACTTTCAAACCAATGTTGAAATTTCTGTTTTCAGTAATCATTGTATACACTCAGTTGTATAGATATTATCCTATCACAGACAGCATTGAACTTCAAGAGAGTTCTTGAAATGTCCTTTTTATCGATGGATGCTGTACTATTTCTCTTGAATCTGGCATTTCCAGCATAGTAAACATGATGATCTGACTCAAGATTGCCAATAGCAGTCCATTTCAGCTCACTAGTGCCTAGGATATTGATCTTTATGTGTCCCATTTCTTTTCTGATGATTTCCAATTTTCCAAGACTCATACTACATGCATTCTGCTTTCTGATTATTAGAGGATGATTGTATTTGTTTGTTTTCATTTTGAGTCTTGTTCCATCAGCAAATACAGGTTCCCCAAAGCTTGGTTTGATCCATGCCATTCAGGTAGAGTCACTTCTAGGAAGGAGCTCCTCCCCAGTCATATTTCGAGTCCCTTCCAACCTGAGAGCCTCAGATTCCAGCACTACGTCTAACAGTGCTCCACTGCTGTTCTGAAGGTTGTCAGTGGTTAATCCTGCACCAGTAGGCAGGCAGCTAGTCCTCCCTACTCCATTTTCAGTCTGGAAGTGCTGCTGAAACCTGGTCACTGTGGGTGACCCTGCTGGTATTTGACACTTGACACATTGGTGGCCCAGCTTCCAGCATCACAGCAAGGCACACATTCCCCTAGTAGGGTAAACAGCAGACAAGAGGCGATCATTCCTTAAAACATCACACTCTGTATTAAATTGCATAAGATCTCTTTCAACTATCACTTTTTAAAATTTAAATAACTTCAGCTATCACGTTTAAGACTACAATGCATCTGCCCTACATCCTGGAATTTCCAGTGACATCATATGTACGTAAAAGCTGGACCGTGACTAAGGAAGGTTGGCAAAGAACAGGTGCATCTGAATAATGGCGACAACAAAGAACGCCAAAGATCTGGTGGACTGCCAAAAGAGCAAGCCAGTTTGTTTTGGAAGAAACACAATCTGAATTATCCTTTCACGTGGTGATGGACAGACTCTGTTTCATGTACTCCAGACATGTTATCACGAGAGGACATCATGCCTGGATGTTCAGTGAAAAAGACGACTTTCTCAATGGGAGAGATTGACACCGTGCCTGCCACAGTGGACTCAAACATGACAACCGTGGTAATGTGGATCCAAGACCAGGCAGTCCTTTGATCTGTTGTACAAGATGTTGTAACGAGATAGCATCTAACAACAACACTCTCTGGACTGCAGTCTCCTCAGTCTACCTCCAGGATGTCTTTCATTTTTATCTCCTGTTTTATCCTTCCACTGTCTCAAAGTTAGCGGAGATTTTCACCACGATGGAGCCATTATAATATCTGTGTAAGTAATCGCTTCACGTCTGGATTTTCTTCGTTCCATTTTTGTTGGTCTCCTTTTATACCAGAGATGGGAATCTTTTTTTCTATCAGGAGACATTTGGATTCAGGGGTCATACTGGTCAAACACTTACTTAGCTTTCCCCGAAAATGATGGTTGGAATGGTTTCTGATGCCATCGGGTATTTGTGATTTCACAGGCCTTCTACTCTTGTGAGGACAGTGCAGGACGGACTGTCTTCGGTTCTCTTGTACATCGGGTTTCTGAATCCGAACCAAATGGTCAGCATCTAGCACAACAACAGCAACTTATGACCCGAGGGCCAGATGTTCCCCTCCCCCATTTTATACCTGCTTTCTAAAGTTATTTCTGCCCTGGTCTCCACTTCTCACACACTAATTTATCCATCCATTCATTCCATTCATGTATCAAGTTCCCGCTTGGCAAATGACCCTATAGATAGGAAACTAAGTCAATGAAAGGATACACCATCACTCATTCGGCTATATGAGCTCACATGGCATCTACTACCAAAATGTAAGAGGTTCTGCAAAGTAGTGTCGTAGTCCATTGCAGCCTTGAGATCGTGCGGCAGGGCACACCCTGTGCCAAAGAGATTTAGAAGCCCAGCCCTTTCATTTGGTGGCTGCACCATCCGCTAAGGCTCTGAAATCCTCCACTGGCTCATCTGCGTTTGATCTGTAGGAAAGGGAGCACACGGAGTCATGCACGAGAGGGTGTGGAGACCAGAGCGGGAAGTGGCACGCATCCCTTCATTGAGAAGACCTTATACAGTTCAATGTGTAAGAAGAGGAGACGTCAGGAGAGCCTGTAACTGTGAAGGGCAAGCCACATTTTGGAAGGGCAGACAAGTACACTGCAAAGTGAGGTAGGACACGCCTATTGCTTACTGCTTCAAGAACTTCCAAACTTTAGACTCAGGACACCTTTCTTCTAGTAATGCCTTGTGCTGCACCCAAATTGAACGGCTGCTTCTTAAAATATGCCTTGTGGCTTCCCCCACCCCTTCTGTCCCTCTAGGCCTTTGTTCATGAACTTTCTTGAGTGTCTTCATCAAGACCCACCATGCAGTCTTTTCCGACTAGGTCCTCTCTCTCAAAGCATGGGAACCTCTCTGCATGGCGCATTGTTCATTCTGTTTGAGAAATATCCATGGCCATCGAGTCACCTCTGACTCCCAGAAACCCTCTGTCGACTTTCTGAGACATCTTTTCAGGAGCAGACTGATTCATCGTTCTTCCCTGGAGCTGCTGGTGGGTTTGAACAGTCAATCTTGGGACTTGGCCTAACCCACAGCACATCAGCCACTGATATAGTAAGGTCTTAGCTCTTCCACAATGTCCCACCGGGTATGTAGTTGAGTTGAAGAGCTGTTTATAATTATCTGAGGCTAATCTACCAGTTGCTCTACAGGATCACAAAAAACATGGCAATCTGCTTCCATGAAGATTTTACCCTTGGAAACCCAATGGGACAGTTCTAATCTGTCCTAAGTGGTGGATATGAGATTGAATCGACTTGATAACAATATTTTATTCATTAAACATTTAAAATTAAATAAACATTCTGTCCCTAATACCTAGACACAAAACAATTTTTGTACATTTTTAACATATACTAACAGTTCCAATGACAAATTGATTCTGTAAATAAAACTTTCCTTTCTTTGGAACTTGACCAAAAGTTGTTCCTCATTTTGGGAAACACATTTCTAACGACAATGCCATTATGTTATTGGAATAAAATACATCAGAAAAAGTCCAGACGTGTGTCCTTTTGTGGTGACTGCCTGGAGCAGAGCGGGCATCTGAATACCAACCACATCGTGGCCTCTATAATGGTCATGCCCGAGTGTCCACATGTTGAAATCCCGTCCTTTTATTTCTCCTGTACATTGTTGTAACAGAATGTGTGTTAGTCTGGGTACCTGAGAGCAACAAATCCACAGAAACTCATGTATAAGAGAGAGTTTTATATAAAGGTTAAGTGCGCATCAAGAAAACATCCCAACCCAGTGCTGCCCAAGCCCACAAGTCCAACATTAGCCCGTATGTCCAACACCAATCCACAGAGTCCTCCTCCATCTCACAAAACACACACCATGACATCGACTGCGGGAGGAAAGCCAAATCAGTGAACATGTAAGCATCTCAATACTGGTAGGGGTCTCCACATGGCTGCTCCAGCACCAGGCTGTATTAGGGTAGGTCCATGTAGCTTCTCCTTGGGGATGTCTTGCAGGAAGTCAGCCTTGCAAGCTGAAGCAGGGAATTTCTAAGGCAGCTGCACCTTGGTCTGACCATCACAAAACAAGGGACCAGAGAACTAGAAAGGTGAGACTCACTGAGCCATTTATCCTGCTGCCCTTCAATTAACCCCACATGTGTTTATCGGCCAGGTTGGCACAATAAACTAACTACATCAGAATTGTAGGTGTTTTTAAAAATAATAGCTAGGTTATATTATTTATGAATTTAACATGAAATCATAAAGGGAGTACCTTAAAATGTGCATTTTAAAAGAGACATTAGGCAAAATTGGGTTGCGGACCACTGATGTTAAGATCAGTACAGGGCAGCCAGGTCTGACCAGCTGAGGCTACACCAGGAAGCAGGGGAGTCCAGCCCCATTCCTGCCTGGGGCCAATGGACACACGGTGGCGGTCAGACTCGCTCTCCACTTTCATAGTCCTTTACCCCTTTCTGACACTAACCAGACCTCCAGGACATTCTACTTTTCTGCTGGGTGATCATCATTTCAACGGCCACCAGGAACTCATAGACAATACTCAAGATCATGGGGTTTATTAGGGAAACTAAGGTCTTACCTAATGTTAAGGGTACAGTTCTTTTGTCGTCAATGCTTCTTCTCAGTCATGTGAGCAGGAATGTCTCTCTTTGGTCTTTGGACTGTCAGTCATGGGGGCCCTTGAACACTGCCTTGGTCCTTGGGTCCCAAAACTGCCATTGTGTCACCAGGGCTAGGTGTTGCTGCTCTGTCTGCTCTGCCTCAATATCCTGACACAGCTCCTCGGCTCCAACTCATGGTCTTAGTGCTAAGGACGCTGGTGTCTGTTGTCTCTGCCACTCCAAATAGTCATCTCACACACATCTGCTGGGGGTCCTTCCTTCCTGATGGCCGCAGAGTCATCTCTCTTCTAGCTCTGACACGGCTCACTTACAGATCCAGGAGAATGGCAAGATTGACTAAACTGCCTCCGTCAATAACTCACACACACTATTTACATGATCCCACCCAATCATTTGATAAGAGTTACACACACATGGCTAGAAGGGCCATGTAGAAGGAATTAACTACATTTCAGAGGTTACATAGAATTAATTGTGTTTGTTTTTCTAATTGTACATAGGTGTTCTTTGATTATATCTTATAGACTTATAAAGGTTTAACTTACATAAAAGCCCATACTTGTAAACTATCCACACATCTACTAAAAAATACAAAACCTTTCTACAATTCATTAGCATTTGCCCAATCTCTTATAGTTAACTGAGTAATTTCACTTAAACTATTTCCTTTGGTTCTCAAAATCATCCCAGGAGGCAGCAACTGGTCCTTTTTATTATCCTCATTATGTGCTGATGAAATTGATAGAAATAAAGATTAAATGGCTTGATTTAGGGGACCTACTACACAATAACACCGGAACTTTTCTCTCATTGACGTCTTCTTGCTTTGCCCCTTACACTGGATGGATGCCATTTGGCTGGTGCAGAGCACACAGACAAGCAACACTGGCTTCAGGTCCGCTCTTCACAGTAGCTCTGAGCTTCTATCTGTGGGCACAAAAGGAGGTAATGCATGCAAAGTATTGAGGACAGAGCTTGACACAGGCAACGTTAACAAAATGCGGAGGAGCTGCTTCTGACCCTTGGTGACCCTCTATGCTTCACAGTATGCTCTCTACAGGGTTTACAATAGTTGCAATCATGGAAGTAGAGTCCCCAATGCCACTGAGTGGACTTGAATTCCTCAGTGTTAGATTAGAAGCTGAGCCCAGCTCATTTGAATCTCCTAGGAACCTTAGAGGAAGGGTATTCAATACCTACCAGTTTCTTTCCAAATGCCATAAATATGAGAAGGTACCATTGTTCTCCTTTTAGAGACAGTAACTGCCGACAGGTCTAGGTAGTCATGGAATGCTGGGTGCTTCTTGAATATGCTTAAAACCCACCCGGTTGTCACGGGGTCAATTGCAACTCACAGCGATGCTATGGGAGGAAGGAGGAACTCCATAAGCAGTCCATGCTGTCCCTTGGTCCCACCTGGTCCCACTGATGCCTGGTAAGCTCAAGCTCCTGGCCTTGTAGTTAGCAGTCAAGTGCTCGACCACTGTGCTACCAGGCTCATGTGCAAAATGTAAGTGCAGGTCTATGCAGAGAGCACCATGCTTGGTCAGCGATCAAGGTGTATGGAAGAAACAATTGGATAATTCTCATGCTGTTTTGTTTTTTTAAGCAATCACTCTCTCTCCTAAACCTGAAGCAATTACCATTTTACTTTTGTTGGGATGCGTTTATCTATTTTAAATAGTTCATAAAAATGAGGTCATGCAATATTTGTTGTTTTGTGTCTGTCTTATTTCTCATAGCATAATGTTTTCAAAGTACATCTATGTGGTAGCATGCATAGAGACTTAATTGTTCTTTTTAGCTGAAAAATATTACATTGAATGGATGTACCACATTTTAAAAGACATTTATTTGTTGATGGCACTTGAATTGGGTCAATTCAAACTCATAGTGAGTTGTTGTGACATTGATATCCATGTATCTACTCACATCCCTGCTCTCAATTCTTTTGGATACATATCCCAGGATGGGATTCTGCATTGTACGGTAAATCTATGTTTTTGTTGAATCTCAGTACTGTCTTTCCGAGTGTCTGCACTTTTTAAATAATTTAACTAGCAATGGATGGGTGTTTCCACATTTTCACCAGCACTTGTTGTTTTTCATTGTTTTGATAATAACTATTTTAGTGAGTAGAAACTGGTATCCCCTTGTGATTTGATTTTACATTCCGCAATGGCTATTGAAGCTGAGCATTGTTTTATTTGCTTATTGGTTTTTGCATATCGTCTCTGAATAAATATCTATTCAAAACCTTTGCCATATTTTTATTGAGTTGCTTGTCTTTTTGTTGAGCCATACATTCTAATAGTAATGTTATTGTTATTGTTTTTAATGTTGCCTTGGCTCACCATGTGAAAACATTCTTCATCAGAAACCTCGTTCTTATATGCAAGCATGCCAGTTTATGAACATGTTGGGGTGGGTTGCTAACTCCCCACCCAGCAGCCCTGGAGGGAAGATGATCAGACAGGAAGATGCCACAGGAAGGCTCCGGAGAGGTACCGAAGCCCTACCGTCCGTCCTTCAGTTCCTCTCCTGCCCGTCTCTCAACCATTGGTCCAATCTGAGTGAACCAAGACAGAGAAGTCGGGAAAGTGTAAAATAGTGCATAAGGAAGTAAACACACATCAAAGGCAACGGTCTTTTGCTATGCCTACTGAGCTGTTTGAGAAACTGAGAAAATTAACATCTATATGTAAATATCCTTGTTATGGTTTTGACCACTTTCAATTCTGCCCAGTTTCCCCCAACACACCATGACATACATAGATTCGCATGCACACATGTTCTGCATTACTTCAATACATTCATTCTGAATTAAATTGTGGATGTAACACTTTTTCTAAGTATTCTCCCATATAGTTCACCTCCGTTTTTGCTAACCATTTCACCAACACTTTTTAAAATGTGGAGTTGGCTATAGATCCAAACAAGCCCCTAAATGAATTGCTTTGGCCTGGGAGGCAGGACATCTGTGTTTTTGTTCTGGCTTTGCCTCAGAAACCTTGGATAAATTGGGTCACCTATTTTGATTCTGGTTTCCTTGTTTATTAAATGGCAAGGCAGGACTAGATGAACTCCAACAAAAGAAAGCAGACACCCTATCTCCTAGATTAAGGTCATAAACCTAGAGGCTTTTCAGATATTTTCAAATGTATGAACTTTCTCCACTGAAGGCAAACATAGTATTCATCTGAGAAAGGTGTGGTGAAGAAAACAGATGGTGCCCGGCTATCAGAAGGAACACTGCCTTGGGTCTTAAAGGATCCTCTTTAAACAAGCAGTCATTAACTAAGTCCACATGAAAGAAGTGCACCAACCTGTATGATCCAAGGATTATAAATAATACAACCCAAATCCTAAGGAGGGAATGGTATCAGAACTCAAATTGTGAACCTCTGGTTCGCAGATGGCAGCGGATGACAATGGAAGCCTAAAACCCATTTGCAGGGTCCCACATGGCTGATGTCTCTGGCTTATCTCCTCTGACTATGCAGTTGAGCCCTGTCACCAGACAGAGAGCATCGTAAAGTTGATGTGGCAGATATAGTCAGGTTACAATGTAATCTCTTATCATTTGACCTCCCTTTTGGACCCATTTTAAAGTGGTTTCAATGAAAAAACAAAACTGAAGGAGAAAACACAGGTGAATGAAGCCTAGAGTAAATTCCCTGTGACCATAGACCAGGAGCTTGACTATCATGCAGAATGCATTGGAAAGTGGATTATTACAGATGCAGTTAGGTTAAATTTATCATTCAATTTTCCTTTAAACTCATTTTAAATTTGTTCATGTTTTTATTATTTTCCATTTTCTTTTTAGTGAAGTTTTCTCCATTTTACTTTGTTATTTTTGTTAGGTTTTTAAATGTTTTTGTGCATATGAAATCCAGGGTAGGGAGCATATGAGCAAGAACTGATAATGCTGAAGGAGGAGGTCCAAGATACACTGAAGGCATTAGCATCTAACAAGACTCTAGAGATGGATGGAATTCCAATTGGGATGTTTCAAACAGTGATGCAGCTTTGGAGATGTGCAGGCATCCATGCCAACACACTTGAAGGCAACTATTTGGCCAACTGACTGGAAGCGATCTCTATGCATGCTCATTCTAAAGAAAGGCGAGTCAAAAGGAGGTGGATGTTATTGACCATGTCCTTAATATCACATGAAAGTAAAGTGTTACTGAAGATACTTCAAAGACAATTGTAGCATTGCATCAGCAGGCAATTGCCAGAATTCAAAATGGATGCAGAGAGTATGTGGAACAAACGATATCATTATTTCTTCAAACCAGAAAGTCTCTGGCATCGAGTCGACTCTTATTCATGGGACCCTGTAAAAACCTGAGGGGTTTCTGAGACGGCACCAGCTTACCAGAGTAGAAGGCGTCTTCTTTCCCCCTCGGAGTGGCCGGAGATTTCACACTGGCAGTTGGCAGCCACGTACATAGCCGTGATGCCACCAGGGTTTTTAGTATGGTTTACACTTGAACTCGCTGCTACGGAGTTGATTCCGACTCATAGAAACCTTTCCTAGGGTTTGCAAGGGCATCGTCTCATCTCCCTCCCGCGGCACACCTGGTGAGTGGAAGTGCTGACATTGCAGCTAGCACCTCAAGTTCTAAACCACTACGCTGCCCGCACTCTTCTGGTCTCCAGAAAATCACATTCACATCGGTGCCTACTCACAGCAACCCTATGGGCCAGGGCAGAACTGCCCCTGTGGGTTTCATAGACTGTCACTCTTTACGGGAGTAGGAAGCCAGCTTTCTCCAGCGGAGCTGCTCCTAGTTTCAAACTGCTGACCTCGCAATTAGCAACCCAACTCTATGCCGCTGACTAGGCCCCTTCTCTGGCTTGTGGGTGTGAAATGAACAGCCAGGAGCCACAGGAACATTGTGATTCCAACTGCAGGCCAGAGGAACTCAGGATTCAGAGAGAGATTCAAAAAACTGGATTTGAGGACTGGTCTGAGGAAGCTTTATAGGTTTCTAATTAGTCCCTAATCTTTGGAGATGGCGTCTTATGTTGTTTTCAGTGTCATCTTATTTGAGCAACTTTAGTTCTAGAGTCGTTTCCCCCCTCCTTTTCTATTCTCTTACCTGATTTTTGCCAAACTAGAGGCGCTCTGGAATTCAGGATCCCACTGAACCACACTGTTTTTGAAATCGTTGCCCTAGGACTGTGGTCACACTGATATGTTCATGGCCTTGAGAACTCAACTCTTGCCCCCTTCTTTATTCTTTGAAGTGAGTCGTTGTGTCAGTGACATGCCATTAGGATAGTATTGGGGCATTTGCTATTGTTCGTCTCACAGTCAGAGGTACAGTGAAATCCAAGAGAACTGCATGCTGCTCAATGTGGTTGCCTCATTTCCTGGTCTCATAAGGCTCCTGTCGTTGACAGAGTACAATCTTACAACTTTTCCATCACTCTTAATATCACCCCAAAACTCCAAACTCATTGCCATTGAGTCAATGTCAACTCATAGTGACTCTATAGGACAGAGTAAAACTGCCCCTGTAAATCCCCAAGACCTAGTCTTTACAGGAGTAGAAAGCCTTGTCTTTCTCCTACATTAATACCTCTAATAGAAAATATTCATTTTCTTCTCTGACAGGTTTCCACCTTACAGGGGTTCTAGCTTTTTCTAGGGCCTTCACAACTTTTTGAAGGGGCTTACAAATGTGTGGAAAAACTGTATTTCCCCCATAACTTTTTGAAGCCCTATCAAAGATATTCTACAAGTTACTAACACAAGCACCCCAAGGAGGTTCGGAATGTGAGTAAACCACCGTCAGTACTGTTGACATAAGGAGCACACTGGCTGTATTGTGAGGAAGTGTGGGCAAGGTGACTACACAGATGTGCCACCTTCAAGGCCCATATGAACAAGTAGATGCCACATATGAACAAATAGGTGCCTGAAACACAGACACCTGGCTTCTAATAAATAGCTTTTTCCATCCCAGCTGCAGACAAGAGCACAAGTCAGAACCTGCTCGAGAGCACCAATCAACAAAAACAACAAGAAAGCGCACCCAGAATTCTCACAGCTGGGGGCTTGCATTCAGAGCATCCAGTTTGCAAAAGGTTCTGGACCAGAGTGAAAGCCCAAGCCCACTGGCAGCATCCTCACATGGCAGAAGCCTCTGGAGAGGCCCCTCCACACACTGATTCAGGGCGTGAGGAGTCTTGCTAGCCACCAGCAAGCACTGGGAACTGACTTAATGCAGATGGGGTCACGTTAAAATGTACCCCCCTGTCATGTGTCCTCCCTTTTAACCCATTTTAAATTATTCTAGTTATTATTATTTTCTCCTTTCTTTTGGATTGAGATTTTTCTGTTTTATTTTGTCGTTTTTGTTAGGGGCTGCGGGTGGGCTGTATGGTTTTCTGTATATGAAATTCAGGATTGGTTATTCTATAGGGACAGTAACGGATTAATAGTTTCTTAGGGTTATGGCAGGAAGGGTTTGAAAAGCGGGGAGCTAATAATTAGTACAAGAATGAAGTACATGTTCTAAAACTGGTTGTGATGACGGCATAACTTTTAATATTATTTAAATCATTGAATTGTTTGTTGTATGTAATGTATGTCAATAAAACTGTTAAAATAAAAAATGGAAAATATACAAATCACAAAAGATGACTGATTAACCCAAATGAAAAAAAAAGTAAAATGCTTTTTCTTTTGATTATAGGAAGTAAAATCCTTTAACTGCAGGTAACCAAAGCTTACTTCCTTTTCTTCTTTTTAAGTTTTCACATGTACAGTTTACTGATATCAATTACATCAATCCAGTTATACAATCCTCACCAAAAACCATGGCCAAATTTCCCATCACCAGAAGCAGAAACTTGCTACTTCATGAAACACGGATCCTTCTTTTTCACCGTGTTCCCATCCTAAAGCTTACTTCTGGATTGGCTGTGGGCCACGATCCTCTAAGATGTCCTTAAAGAACTCAGAACTTTCCAGGATTAAGGAGAAGCTCAGGCGCAATCTTGCTTGCCTATCGCCATTTGCACCAAGTGTCTGTCCAAGCTCAGTTTCTGGCCTCTCCTCTCCTCTCCAAACTGCCGACACTGCTCTCTCTCCTGTCTACCAAGAACATTTCTCTCCGGGGGAACATAGCTGATTTTCTTTAGTCATCAGGCAGCACCAGCCCAAAGCCATTGTGTGTTGTCAACTTTCAGTTATATTGGGGGCAAAAATGGATGGCATTACGGTACTGCAGAGAATAAGATATAACCCGAAAACCTGGTTTTCAGCCTTCTTGAGATAGGGACGTTAGGGATAATATCTCGGTTTTTAGTCAACGGCCGTGGTCGCGTTCTCCACCGCTCTAAGACTTTCTCCAGTTGCCTTTTATTGTTTTTGTTGAACAGCGCCTACTCCCTTTAGAGTCATCGAGGGAACGTCACCAACATGTGCTTGCCCTCATTTGGCTTGATGATTAAACTGCTATTGCGTTTGCGTAGCCAGAAAGGTTCAGAGAGCATTCCATTAACTTAGCCCTCTTTAACACCGAGCAATGTTCATAACCACTTCTTTCTATGCTCATATTTTCTTGTTTCATGCATCTACTCGTATATATGTAAACCCTAACACAAGCAGCAGGAGCTCCAAGAGAGCAGGCCATTACGCATCAGTCGGCTAACTGCAGCATCAGCGGTTCAACCACTCTTTGGGAGAAAAACAAAGCTGTCTCTCTCATAAAGATTTCCGATCTTGACGGCCCTATGGAGAAGTTCTTCTTTGTCTTATGGGGCCGAGGTGCAACAGAATCTGATTATTGGCCAAGTTGTGTGTGTGTATTTGTGCAATCTGATCTCTTATCTCCATTATTTCTTTTTTTATTACACGAAGTGGCTTGGGTCATAGTTTTTCCTCCATCTGCCCAGCACATCTTACTCACAGAGGGCTAGGCATATTCTTTCAGTTGTCTGTGGCACCTCCTTTGCCTCCCCAAGCCTGACTGTATACCAGTGTCATCTGAGGAACATTTAAACTATACATGCTCTTGGGAGCTATCTTAACACTAGTAAGAAGAATCAGGAAAGGGTTGATAGGTGTTGTGTTGTCAGTTCTGATTCACAGCCACCTCATGTGCAACAGAGTAAAACACTGCCCGGTTCTGCACCATCCTCACACCTGTCTTTCCGTTTGAGCGCACTGTGGCAGCCACTGGGTCAATCCATCTTGTTCAGGCCTGGGGAGCAGGCTCCACAGTTCTGAAATGCAGTCTCTTCACAGGTTGTACTTCAGTAGCTGGTCTGAGGAGTAGATATTTTCTAAATGCAATCTTCCCTCAGTCCAATTTTCTCTGTTCTTTCACGACCACCACCCCTTTCTTCTGTTTCTTGCCTAGGCTTCCTTTTTCCATTAAAAAAAAAATACTTCATTGGCATATCCTGCACGTATCGTGCAATTTAATCATTCAATCACATTAAGAAGGTTTGTGCAATCGTCACCACCATCACGTTTAGAAGCTCTCCTCATGCTCATTGGTAATTGCCCATTTCCTCCCCTCCTCCCCTGCCATGCTCCTGACCAATAACTGTCTCCTTAGCTCTACCTGTCCCATATTTCATATACAGAAAAAACACACAAACGAAACCAAAACATTCAAAGCAAAAAGATAGGCAAAAACTCAACAACAATAAGTAGACAAGACAGAAAAATATCAAAGAGAAAGCAGAAAACATTTGAAACTGAAACAACTTTAAAATTGGTCAAAAGGGAGATCAAATGATAGGGCATTATATTTTAATGTAGCCACATTTGTCTTTACAATGGTCTCTGTCTAATAGCAGGCCGTTCACCTCCCTGGTCTAGGGTCAGAGGGCTTCCTTGGAGAGCTTAACCCATGTAGGGGCCCTGCAGTGGACTTTGGGCGTCCACTCCCATCCATAGACGTACACAAACTAGGTGGTCACAATTTAAGCTCTGACACTGTTCCTTCCTTTGGATTTGGGTTTTATTAGTATTTTATTTATCCTGTATCACATGGCTGGTGTGCTTCTTCCACATGTACTTAGTACGCACTTTGACGCTGCTTGTTTAAAGACAAATCCTTAAGATCTCAACACTGTTCTTTCTGATAGCTGGGCACCATCTGGTTTCTTCGTAGCACTTTGCTATAGCACTGTGTCTTCAGTGATCTTGCTCGTGTAGGCAAATATCGAGTAAGGCTATGTCATAAGAAATCATTGTTCTTAGATTGAGGCTAGAATTAAGTGTGGTTTTTTCCTCTTACTTCCCCTGTATTTCGTTTTGCCTTTGTTTGATGTCAATTGTGTTTGTCAAATGTGCCTGGCATTTTGCCTCATACCCTAATGCCATCCCCCATTGCAATACGGTCAGCCTACTTCAGCTGTTCTTTGTCTACACCAGGTCTAGGGACCCCAAGTTGTGTAGTTGAAAGCTATTTAAGCATTTTAGGGATCATCACCTCACCTCCTATATCCAAATATTTCACAACGTTATATGTCTTTCCAAGGCTACTTCTGTATTGCCATGGAATGATTAAGTTATTAATCCCATGTCTCATGTGATGGTGCCTCTTACCATTCACAGTAGAGCTGTTCTTCATGTTTGCCTTCTTTTACAGATGAAATTGCCCTCATGACCCAACGGGGCTGAAATCAACATGCATAATAATTTCTAGATAAGAGATGATGGAGAATCTATCTTTTCGGAAGCCAGCCTTGAACCCCCAGAGACAGTCTGCGAACTCAGGAAGAAGATACCTTATCTATTTCTTTCTCACTCTATGCTTTTGTTGGGGTTTGAATGAAATAAAACAGAACCATCATTCCTGTTTTATTAAAATAACACATTTAAGAATAATTCTCAGTTTCAAGCCCCATCCTTTTCTCCACTCATGCACATATTTGGACTTTTTATTCCTTTATCAACACGCAGTAAATGCAGACCATTATGACAGTTTGCAGACATAATTTTAGACAAATACAATTTCTTATCAAATAAGCCTGCAATAAGTATTTGATGAACAGGACTCTTCGATATAACTCCCAACACTAATTTAATGAGAAGGATCAAATGAATTTTTTTATTCTGATATCTCCCATGAGACAAATGATACTTTGCAGGCCTATTTTTAACAAATGAATTATTGACTTAAACTGGCACAATTAATCACAATATAATGGGATCAGGGGATGTTAGTGGCTCATTCATCATAGCTGATGATGAGTACCGACTCTTCCGAGAAATGAAACTCTTTAATCACTCCTCGATTAACAGTTACATGCTTTCAAATTTCAATCATGGGAAACTGGCAGTGTCGACTGGGGAGGAGCCTTTGGGAGAGGAAGGAAGGGAAAGGAAGCATGCCAAGAGTGTTCCCGAAGTCAGGAATTTAGTTCTTGCCAGCACTCTTCGGCGAATACGGAACAGTCATTCCAAAGGGAAGGAGGTGTTTGGTAATGGATTCAGAACAGGGATGGCAATTAAAATTCTCCAGATGTAGGCTCCACCATTAATATCTAGATGACTCCCGACAACCTGCTTGACTCATTTAAACATCACCGTCTTCATCTGCAAGTTGAATGTAGTAAAACTTCTCAACATCAAGCTTTTATGAAGACCAAGCCAAGTCAAGGGAAGCCAATTGTCATCAATTCAGTTCTGATTCATGGTGACCCCATAGCGATAAGAGGAGAGCTCGACTCCATTGAGTTTTTCAATGACTGGTGTTTTGGAAGTAGAATACCAAAACTCTCTTCTAAGGCACATCAGTGTGGACTTTACCAGTCAACATGTTGGTCAGTAACAGAGTATGTTAACTGTTTGCACTGCTCAAAGGACTCCTATGAAGATTAAATCAAATAACCAACATCCTCATATTTTAAATATTTACCAAGCAGTGATCCTTATGCTTGTGGTAGAGGATGTTTGTTTTCATTCTCCAGGACCCATATCAATGAACTTCTTTTGGCAAATTGTAATGAGCTATACAGTAAAGTGGACAAGCCAGATAAGAAAATCAGAAGGCATTCAGATAAATTTGTAAATCAGAAAGTGTGCAAATGTCGGCAGTAAGCCCTGCTGGTTCAGAAAAATGGGTAAGACGTGACCTTGGCTTCTCAGGAGCTCACATTCACACCAGGGAAGCAGTGAGAGCATTTGCACTCATGAAAAAGGAAAAAGGCAACACGGGGAGAACTATAGAAGTATTAGTGATGTGCACCTGGATAGAAAACTCAAATAGTATGGAAAGGCACGAGCTTGTGTCCACGTATAGTGGCCACACTTTTGCTCTATTTAGTCCAGGGGTATGTGCATTGTGCAGTGTAATCATGACAATGATTCACTTTACTCCCAAACATCATCTCATTTGAATATCATCCCTTTTTACTCTCAAAAGTGTCTAAGTTTAGACAATAAAATGTTGACCAATATAATATCAATCATTTTAAATCATTTTTGTTATTGCCAACTTTCTAACATATCTCTGTGCTCTTTCATTTATCATTGTTATTGTGGTAGTGTCATAATTGGTGTCAATTTGGGACTTGAGAGGATTAGGAATGAAGGGGTGGAGTCTAGTCTGTCAATTGGGTCATAGCCATCGAAGCCTCTGTGTGGGCATGGCCTTCTCCTGAGAATTCTGGGAACTCCTGTATTTCCTCCCGAGAGGCAGGAGATACACTCCCTTGGAGACTCTCTACTGACAAGACACCTGGCTCTACACTGACAGACTGCATGCCCTGGAAACTGGAGGAGCCGCATGGAGACCCTGCCAGCGATGAGATGCTTATGATGTCACTGGATTCAGAAGACTTCCAACCCACTGGTCTGTGATCTTCCTGTATTCGGCGTCACTGTATGTGTTTCATGAATCTGATGAGGGCTTTATAAAGTGGTATCAGACATATGGGCTAATTTTGAATTTATGGACTTGATCTGGACTGGGCTGGGATGTTTTCTCAATGTACAATTGCTCTTAGATAGAAAGCTCTGTCCTATACACATGAGTCTCTATGGATTTGTTTCTCTAGTCTACTCAGACTAACACAGTTATACGAGAGGGTATAAAAAATACTCTGAGAAAAATTCCATTTTCCATAAGCTCTTTGAATCCTTCCTCATATTCCATGCCTTGACTGTTTTTCTTATTCTTTCCTTCCAATATGGCTAAGTGAATAGTCTGTTTCTTTTTTCTTTTTGAAATCTTTCCTTTGCCCTTGTACCTCTCAAACATCATACTTCTATATCGCATTCTATAAAGAACTTGGTTTTCCATCATTATCATGATAACATTAACCTTCCACTATAGCCTCCATTTCTACACCCCCTTCTAACTCTTCACTGTTGCTTGGTTTACTTTTGCAAAACAACAAGATTTTTTTTTATGGTAAATGAGGTGGTGGTTTATATCTCAGGTAATCAACTTTGAGCTCAAAAGTCCAAACCATCAATCAAACCCTTCATAAGTCCACTTCCATCTGCTCTTCCTCCTCCTGCCTCCTCCACAGAGCTCCAGCCGCCATTTGACCGGATCAACAGTCATCAGCAGTCCAGCCTTTTACCCCACCCCTTTTTCCCCATCCTCCGCCCTTTGACAACACGCAAAGTCTGTTCTCTTTGCTATGAGAGTCTTTAGCTTGTTACCATTTCTCTCCCTTCTTGTATCAGTTGTCTCATATAATTGTTCTTGTGTGATTGGCTAATTACACTCAGCATTTTAGTCAGCATTATGAATGCTTATTTTCACTCTGATAATTTACTTCTTCTTGCATGTAGGCGAGAGTAAGTAAAAAGTATTGCTTCTAAGGTTCTTCTAGCTCATACTTGCACAGGTTGATTGTAAACAAAACATGTTTAAACATGTTTCTGAGATCACTGTATGGCTGCAGACAAGTTCTGTCAGTAACACATTTGTCATTGTGTTGCTAAGAAAATTCACTGCCTTTGAGTCAATGTCGACTCATAGCGACCCTCTAGGAGTAGGGTAGAACTTGCCCCTGTGCGTTGCAGAGATTGTAACTCTTCACAGGAGTAGAAAGCCCCATCTTTCTCCCACTGAGTGGCTGGTGGTTTTGAACTGCTCACCTTGCAGTGAGTCGCCCAACACATAACCACTATGGCAAAAGGGCTCCTATTCGTCTTGCTAAGGTCCTTAAAAAAGAAAAGTCCAATCAAAGCAATGGTTTCTGAGGACATCTGCTGGACCAATTAAATCCAAGGCAAAGAAGATAGCTCAGCAGGTTAGGGAAACATTTTTTTTTGGAGGGGGAGGGGAGTGTGACCTCCCAGGGAGAACCTTGATAGAGTTTCATGAAAATCACATGATGATCAAGGAGACTTAATGAGAGGAAATTTTAGGATAATTTAAAATTCCTTTGGCGAGGAAAGGGATATTTAGGTTGTACTGAGCAACATCTATACCTTTTCAACCATGACTGTCCCATAAGAATTTCATTGAGAAGTCTTACCACACTCACCCTATAGCCCTGATCTTGCCCCACCCTCAGACTTCCTGAAACGCAAAGAACATTGAAAGGCAACACAATTGGAAGATGCCCAAATTACCATCTGGACACGGTAGAAATCAGAGCGCCAAATTATTCAGGAAAGAGCTCCAGAGATGAAAACACCACTTTCAGAAGTATTTAGACCTCGGTGGAGGAGATGTTGAGAGACTATAGCTGCACATTTTGTTTAATAAAAGCTTCCATGATCTTGTAGCAATAGTTTTTGACTCGACCTCATGAGCGCCATTGTTTGTCGTCAGTGTGTCCCCCTTAACCTTAACATGTCTTTTTGCAAAACTTCTTTTTTCCATCCTTAAAACTTAAGGAAAATGTCTTCTCTCTCTTGGTCTTTTCACTGAAAGTTCCTGCAAAATCAATTATTTCAGCTTGCTGCTTTCACAGAGAACAAGATTCCACTCTCCGGCCATCACTGCTTTGATTCCCGCAAGCCTCCCTGTAAGGCTGAGTTTCTTAAGGGTCAAGCCTGCAGTATTTCGGGATTTCTCGAGCCTTGCACCGTTCCAGGGAGATGAATCCATTGTTGTCATTTATTCGATTCACAGTGACCCTCTAGGACCCTGTAGGAAAACTCCTACCTTGAGCCATCTTAAGCTCTAATGGTATCTACTTCTCATGCATGTATGTACCTGAGCCTGCATCCTGAAATTCCTCTCCATAGGCATCTGTAAATAAGTATGTGTATCCTGGTAGCTGCTGTTTCCACTTCTGTCTAGCCTCACGTCCTCAAAGCGTGTCTGCTTTTCCAGCTGCAAAGGCGGAAAATCCTTCAGAGAGCCACATCTTTCTCTTGAGGATTGGCTGGTGGGTCTGAACTGCTGACCTTGACATTGGCCATCCACTGTTTATTCCACACCATTACAAAGCTCCTTATAGTAAATGCTTATTGCAAGCAGACTTCCAAGGTATAGACCCTCTAGACAGGAAGATATGCATTTAGTCAAGGAAACAATACATGCTGAGGGGAAGTGAGTATAGACTGTATCTACAGTGATGATGAGACCAGAAGATTAAAGGAAAATCATGTATTTATTACTTCAAAATGAAAGCTACATATATTTATATTGATTTTACATGTATATACATATATTCATTCTATCTATCTATCTATCTATCTATCTATCTATCTATCTATCTATCTATCTATCTATTTATCTATCTATCTATCATCTATTTAGCTACATTTGCTGATAAAGATCAAAGATTGAAGTTTTCAGTATGGATTTAAACTTAAAGAAGAACAAAGTCCTCACAACTGGACTAATAGGTAACGTCCTGATAAATGGAGAAAATACTGAAGTTGCCATGTGTTTTGTCTACAATAATTGCTCATAGAGGCAGCAGTCAAGAAATCAAAAGACGGGTTGCATTAGGTGAATCTGTTGCATGAACCAAGACATAGACTTTTCACTTGCCTCACATGCATGTGAAAGTTGGACACTGAATAAGGAGAACCTAAGAAGAATCGATGCATTTGAATTGTGGTGCTGGAGAAGAAGATTGAAAATACCGTGGATTGACGGTTAAAAGAGCAAGCTAATCTGTCTTGGAAGAAGTACAGCTGGAGTGCTCCCTAAAGGTAAGGACCGTGAGACTTCAGCTTAAATGTTTTGGACATGTTGTCACGAGAGACCAGCCTCTGGAGAAGGGCATCATGCTTGGTAAAGTAGAGGGGCTGTGAAAGGAGGAAGACCTTCGATGAGGTGAATTGGCACAGGCGGCAACAATGGGCTCAGGCATAGGACTAAACCGTGTTCTTTTCTGTTATGCATGAGGTCACTATGAGTCAGGACCAACTGCATGGTACCTAATAGCAACAGCATCTATCTTTCACCTCTCTCCTTGTTTGGTTGGTTTATACTGTATCATTCACCTGTGCCATAGCATAAGTTGGTTGCAATATATTATTCTTTATTTCCTTAATCTTACATTTTAGGAACAGCACCCCAAAATGAATAAGTGACATGGCACATAGATGTCCTCTTCTGAGTTGAGGGATACCTAGGTTATTTGCGGAATTGTTCCAGCATATTATTTGAAGACTGAGTTTTCTATTATTTTGTAGGTTAAATAGCATTCGAACATGTGTATATGTGGATGGAAAATAAACCAGGTGGACTGTGCTTGATTGTTTTCTTGTTGACTTAGCTAACATCCTAGAACCTCCTTCTAAGTTGTGGCTGTAGTGTACCAGTTCTGACTCATAGTGACCCTATTCGAGAGCGCAGAACAAGTTAGAGATGACCAAAAAAATTACTTCATGACATTTAAGAGGCAGAAGGTCAGGATTTCCAGCTTGGTTTCGGACTCTACAATGCATTGCCTAGGTATTCTTTATAATGGTTCATCTTGCATCAGTAAATATACAACAGTGATTTCAGACTTCTAATCAGAGTTTGCCTACTAGTCTACAACATGCACTTTCCCCCTCCATGGTCTACTTTAATGATTGGATGGCCGTGGCTTCTCAAAGTAACCCATTAATGATTTCTCTGTTCCTCTAGTCTCCAATTCAGATATATACCTCACTACTCTCACATTTCACAATTTTAGTTCATTAATAAATCCCTTATTCCATAACACATCTGATTGACACTTGACTAAGTCACATTGATACCCAACTGCATCTATCATTAAACAGAGGGGGAGCAGGAGGAGAAAGAGAGAGTATTGCAGTAGAAGACTGTAACTTATAGCACCACATCTTTTATAAATCAAATAGAAAAAAAGCAAATTATTTAACTCTAGGATAATATAATTAATAAAACTATATGTGTAAATATTGATCTAAGTACCCTGCAGGGATTATTTTTTATTTTCATCTTCAATAAAACATTTACTAAAATTGATCTAAATTATGTCCCAAAGAAAAAATTTTGAAAGTAATTATGGAAAGCAAGGACTTGAATCGATGGCTACGTCTTGAGCATCTGTTACAGATGTCACAGATGAGGGTATCGTGCTGAACAAGAAGAGATACAAAAGTTAGAAATCAGTACAACTCAATAAGCCTTTTCTTAATACTATGACCCAGTGACTCTGCTCGCTGCTGCAGACATATGAACATAAATAAGATGTGATCCCCGTCTTCCAAGTGCTTTCAGTCGGAGAGAGGGCAAAGTGGAGCACATTGTCAGCAGGGAAAAGAGTGTGGGCAACACCTTGTAATTGAAACTGAGCATTGAGTGCCACAGGTACAGTGCTGGGAGGGGAAGAGAATTTCAATCAGGCAGTGATTAAAATAAGAATGACTATGAAGGAAAGGACCAGGTAGTGACAAATCTAAAAAGAAATAAATAAAAAGCATTGGATCTTTGTCCAGCTAAAATTTGGAGCTGCTAGTGTTTCAGGAAGGTTAATTACTATACTGTAGTGAGGTAGCAGGATGAAAGAAAAATTGAACGTGAGATTCTGCTAGAAAAAAGGGGTGGATTTAGGGTAGCTACAGTGGAACCAGAAAAAGGTGATTTATCTGCCAATGTTGAGAAAACTTGGAGGGCTGCTTTGAGATGGGGGGGGGGGGAGTAGGAGTCAAATTTGACTATCCTCATTTAAAATCTTGGTGACTATTAAAAGGACATCAAGATCAGAAGAAATAGCGTTTTAATGTAGTGTTTTGCAGTCTCTAAAATGTGGTTTCAAACTTTCAAGAAGGAATTTAAATCAATGCAGCTAAGCTTTCTCTTCTAGAATCTTGTAACATTATTTTGTTTTAAAATTTATTTTCAAAAAATAGCAACGTAAGCAATGGGAGTGATTGTGTATTATACACTAGAGAAGGTTTCAAGGCAAACTCCAGGAACCTGGAGGAATTTTATTGCATAAAGTGTAGCTAGAGACCTAGCTTGCCAGGGGAGTAAGCTAAAGACCCCAGTCCCTTCGTTTACCCCACACAGTAGAGGTGCTGAGAAGCAGAAGCTAGAGTGTGGGCATGCTGAGGGACGGCCTGGAAGGACTCCCCTCTAGATCCTCTGTGGTATGAGCAGTGTGCTAGAAGTTGCCCCAAGATCAGCTAGTGGAACATCTTACTTGGGGCACAGACAACAGAGAGTAGAGAATGTTTCCCAACAAATTTTAACCGTCTCCACAGACCTAAGAAAGACCTATCATCAGTAGAAAGGCCAGCCCACTCTAAAGTATTTCTAACCTGGTACCTTCATATCCCCCTGCAAGTGCTCAATCCCCTACTGGTAAAGATACTCAGGGAAACCTGTATTTCTCTTTATTTTGGGTGATCAATGATTAGCTCCTCCTCCTGAATCAATGAAGTAAACCATTCCAGTTCTTACTACCAAACAAGCACACACCTCCCATTTTTGTGGTTGCTGTGCAGTGCCATTCAGCCTGTTCTTGTACAAGGAGCTGTGATCCAGCCAGAAGGCTGCAGTCTTTGATTGTCGTAAGCAAATGCTTCAAATCCTCTCCACTTTCAGCAAGCACAGTGTGTCATCTATGTGTTGAAGGTTGTTAATGAGTCTTTCCCTGAATGTGAAGCCTCTTTCGCTCTTCCTATAATCCAGTTGCTTAGATTATCTGCTCAGGATCCAGACTGAGTGAGCATGGGGAAAGGATATGAGCCTGATGCCCACTGCTCAGTACCTTTGCACAACCGGTAAAACCCACGGAAACTTCATTCTGCCTTCCTATGCTTTCAGCCAACGTCTACCTGATATCTGTCCAGCAATGGCAACCCTTGTGCCTGAACATCTTCTGAAGCCAGTTTGAATTTCAGGCAGCTCCCAGCTGATGCACTCCTGTAACTAGTGTTGAATTATCTTCACCAAAAATGTAATTGCATGTGAAGTTATTGATTTTTTTGAGGGGGGTTAATTTCCACATTCTGTTTGGTCCCCTTTCTTTGAAATGGGTACAAATATGGATCTTTTCCAGTCTGCTGGCCAAGTAGCTCTACTCCAAATTTCTTGTCAGAGGTGAGTGAGTGCTTCCAGTATTTCTTCATCTGATTGGAAGGATTTCAATTGGGATTCCATCCATTCCTGGAGCATTTTTTGGCCAGTGGCTTCAGTGCTGCTTGGACCTCTTCCTTCAGGGCCATGAGTTCTGATTGCAGACGGCCTCTAGAGGGGTCTGAATGTCCACCGGTTCTGTTTGGCACAGTCACTGTTTATTCCTTCCATCTTCTTTTGTTTCTTACTGCAAAGATCAATATTGTGCCCACAGAATCTCTTTCAATATTTCAACTCAAGGCTTGCATTTTTTCTTCAGTTCGTTCAAGTTTAGAATATGCTGAGCAGGCTCTTCCTTTCGGGTTTCTTACCCCCAGGTCTTGGCACACCTCTTAAAATGCGTGGTCTTCTTGACATGCCCTTTGAACCTTTCTGCTCAGCTCCTCACTTCATTTCCTTCTTTATCCTTGAACATTTGTACGATTATGAGCGCGTTTCAGAGTCTCTTCTGACTGGTGGTTTGGCTTCTTTCCTTTCCCCTCCTATTTTTAAATGACTTGTTGCTTTCTTTATGTCCGATGTTCTTGCTGTTATCCCACAGCTCATCGGGTCTTCTGACATACAGTGTTCCATGGGTCAAAACTCTTGTGAGATGTTTTGAAATTCATGTTTGATTTGGAAAGCCAACCTCATCTGTTGCTCCTTGTGACTTGTTTTTAATTGTCTTCGGCTTCAAACTGAACTCACGCAGGAGTAGTTGATGTCCTGTGTCACAGTCAGGTCCTGGAGCATTCCGGCTGCTGATGCTGAGCTTCCGTCATTTCCTGTCATGACTTCTGTGGGTTATATTTCTATGTAAACCATGTGGAGAAATCCCCGTGTGTGGGTGTCACCTATGTTGTTCGGCAAAAGTGTTCTCAATGAAAAGTCATGAGTTACTCTTGTAAAATTCTATCATTTTGATCTCCAGCTCCATTTCTACCACCAAGGCCATATTTGCCAACTACTGTTCCTTCTTCTTTGTTTGCATTTTGCATTCTAGTCGCCAATAGCTATCAATGCATCTTGAATGCATGCTTGCTCAATACCAGACTGAATAAGTTGTCAAAATTCTTCAATTTTTTCACCCCTAACTTTAGTGCTTAGTTCTGTGTATCTATTCTCCTCTGGCCCCGTTGAACCAGGACACATGTGGGTGTGTTTAGAAAGTGCCCCGATAATGCTGCAAAATCTCCCCATCTCACAACCCTTAATCTAGTCACATCTGCACTCTCTCAGTTTCCACATAAGTTAAGATGTACAGATTCCAGGCATGAGGATCTGATGTATTTGAGTGCCATTTTTAAGCTTGTTATGCATAACAAGGAATTTACTAAACTTATAACTATAGGGTATGTGATAGGTAAGATATTTTGTCAGCTTGGCTGGGCCAAAGATCCTCAGTCGGTTGGAAACTAAGAACTGATCACCTCTTCTGGAGATCTCAAGGAAACAAGTGTGCAGTTTGAGCTTGCTCGGTGCTGGATCTGAAATTTGCATCTGGCTTGTCAACTTCTGCTTCTCTGAACTTGAGCCAGCACCTTACCATATTGCTTTTCAATCCTTGGAACCATTAGCAGTCTGCCATCTTATCTGCTGACTTTGTATTGATTCACCTCGGTAGCTAACAGCCTCTCCTCTGATCTATTGGTCTTGAGTTTATCAGCCACTGCAGCTATGTAAGAGTCAGGAGAAGCTTCTAGTCTGACATCTGACCAATGCACTTCAACCTTGTGTACTTCTACATCTACATATGTATAAGTTATATATACCATCTTTGTATATACCTATAAGCTTTACTGATTTTGCTTCAATATATGTGGTTTTATTAGTGGTCAAAGACAATAAGGCCATTGATTAAATGTTTAAAGAAGGCATTTTGGCACTGTACATCAAACTACTTAAAACTGTTCATGCTTTTCCACTTTCCACTCTCAGGTGATTTCAACTGGTGATAATAAAGAATGTGTACAAAGATTTATCCCCAAGGATGATCATAATAACATTATTATAGTGCTATTAATAATTGTTAAACATTTTAAATAACTTCAAAATCTGGGATCTTTTTATAGTATGACATGCCCATATTAAAGAAATATTGAATAATCTTTAATGATAGTGAAAATGCATAAGACAATATATTAAGCATGCAAAATAGGGAACCAAACTGTATGATTCTAGTCTGGCTAAACAAATATACCCACATATGAAAACAAAGCGTAAAATGAACACAGACATGAAAACTGGAAGAATGTACCATATAATAGTACAAGTAGATAACTCTAGATAGTGAGTTTATGAGGAATTTTCTTATATTTCAACAATCTCTCCCTGTTTGTTTGTTTGTTTTTTGCAATGACTATGTTTCATTTTAATTTAACCTCTGTTATAATCACTTGAGCAAAGGAATGAGATGAGCTGAGCAGCCTCGAGAGAGGAGAAAACCGGATGGCGTCTTTAAACTTGACAGCTAGATTAGAAGGGTGATAGGACACCAACGTGGAGCTCTCCCATCAGGTGATCTCCGTGAGCCCCAGCGTCTGGGTGACAAGATGAGGTCAAATGCAGACACAGCCATCTGGATCTACTGCAAGGAGACGCCCCTGAGGAGCCAGGCGCCCCCTGAGGAGCTTTCTGGCACTGCAGCCCAAGAGTAGGGATCCAGCATGAAGGTTAATCAAGAAGTATTGCTGCACAATCATAACTACCTTTATAAAATAAAAATAGCAAAATGTGAGACTATGGTTTCTTGATCTCCACTTGGCCTAGATACTTAATTCTGAATTCTTCAACTCATGCCATGCTAAAAAGATAGTTTTGACATTCATAGCGGCTTCATATTGAGTTCTTTTTGGGTGTTCTTCTGAGGTTGAGGAGCAAAAGGAAACCAGAGTGGGGCGCTATCAGGCTGCCTAGTGATGCGCAGGGTCAGGTCCCTCAGGGAAAGGGCCGTTGTAGTCTTCCATGCATGCCTTTGTCATCCTAAAAGACTGAGAAGGTGTATAGTCATGAGGAGAATAAACAATTCTCAGAACAATTTTCCTGTCCTTTTTGCCACCGTAGAGTTTTCAATTTTCTCAAAGCTTTTTCCTAGAAGATCCCAGATTGTCCTGTCTTTTGAGAAAATCTATCAAGATTATCTCCTCAGAATCACCAAAGACAGTCACTGTAGCCTTTGAGCCGACCTCGTTCTTGAATTTAACCGGCTCAGCGGATGCCTGCAGAAGTCACAGTTGGGACTGGATCACTTTCTAGCTGGGGACTAATGAAGAGCACAGGAGGGGTAGTCAGTTACCATGGGGTAAGCTCAGGACTTTGAAGGCACCAGCAACGCCGAACTAGAAGATGAGGCTTTCTGCTCTCGTGAAGATTTACGGTCTCAGAAACCAGCAGGAGAGTCTGGTCTGTCCTCTAGTAAGGGTCTCCATGCGTAAGGACCCATTCAATTGTTAGGGAGTTTGGTTTGGGATTTTTGCTAGAGATCAGACCACATGTATTACCGAGCAGTGGATGTCTGTAGTCATCCGCTGATGGTGGAGACATGTCTCAGTGCGTTCTACTGGGAGTACACTTCTACGTGGATGAAGTGGAACTCCAATAACAATATACGTTCTGGCTTTCTTTCCTATTTGTTCCTGTGTGGTACCAGTGTTTTGAACCCAGACATGTTTCTGTCTTCCTCTCTGTGGCGTGATCTGCACGACTCGTTTCTCAAATACAATGACCATAGACTAAAAGCTGTATGTCAAATGGAATGTAATCCTTAGAATGCTCATGATTGTTACATATCATGTTGTTTTTCTTCCTGATGCAATTCTCAGTGAGGGAAACTTTTCAAGATCGCCTGTCCCCAAATCATGGAAATGAAAATGCTGCACTCAGAGCAATCGGTGTCTCTCGGTTCTCTAGCTAAAAAGACTTGTACATAACGGAGTCAGATTCAAGTCCAGTGCTGTGAAAGAGAAGATGCCATGGGGTATGATAGTTCTTGGGGACAACCTAATAACAGAAACACAGACCAGTGGGTTTAAAGCATCTGCGTTGGGCCTTTGGGAATGTAGTTTTTCCTTCTCCCCAGAGTGAAACTCTTATTGAACTCACCAGGGGCCTTTTGCAATAACTGCAGAACTGACTGCTGGACTCTGAGGGGAAATAATGAGAGTCTGGAAGCTAGCAGGCCATGGAGTGCCTGAACCGGCTACCTGGACAGAGACCTGAAGATGGAACGCAGGTCCAGAACAGGACTTGCTTGAACAATTCTATAGTTCGAATGAAGCTAAGAGAAGGGAGCTGGGGCAGAAGGGGATCACGTTCTTTTTGTAGTTCTCAAGTAACAGAAAGATCACAAGTGGATGGATTCAAAGCTCAGAAATGCATTCTTCTCACAGTTAAGGAGGTTAGGCATCCAAATTCAGGGTCTGGCTCACGGGAATGGTCTTTGTCTATTTTGGTTTCTAGTAGCCTGGTCGCAGGCATTCCTTGGCATTTCTGGATTTATAGTTTAATCTGTTTTCCGCATGGTCAGATAGTGTTGCTTTCTCCTGTGTCTAATCTTATCCGAAGTGATTACAATTGTAACGATTTAGGATAAATCACTGATAGTACCTTATTAATATAACAAAGAGATTGTTCAGAAACTGGTTACTTCCACAGGTACAGGGGTCAGAATTTCAACACATACATCTATTGGGGGTGAGGTAGGGCACAATTCAACCCATAAAAGGGCCAGATGCCTATGTGAGCATCACCTTACGTGGACAAATAGCTAAGGAGCAAGCAGACCGATGTGCACCTCTGTGGATGCTTCTGAGGCAGAGACTATCAAAGAAGATTTCTGATGGAATAGTGGTTAAGTATGTGGCTGTTAACCAAAAGGTCAGTGGTTTGAGTTCACCAGCTACTCCTCAAAAGAAAGAGGAGGCCATTGGATTTGGAAAAAACATATAGCATTGGCAATCCTATGGAGCAGTTCTACTCTGTCCTGTGAGTTGGAATGGACTGGAAGGCCATGGATTGCAGTGCATTATGTTGTATGTCACTGGGGGCTCATGAAGAGGATGGAGTGGTGCTGCAGGCCTGGCCATTTGTACTCTGTAACAGAGCCTGCATTTTAACTCTGGAATTGGGAGTGTTATTCGTGAGGACCTGGTAGCCAGTCGACCATATTTATGGTCATGTCAGAAAGCTAGGATTCAATGGAATGGCCTTAGTTGACAGAGGAAGAGAGGGGAATCCAGGGGCCCAACCTGGAGCTGGCCGTAGCTTCGTTCACTGGTTCCATTTTACAGCTTCGCGCAACATATGCAGTTTACATTATGATATCCGGCACATGTAGACTTTGGCTGGGATTATCCTCCAGAGTTCAGGATTTATGATTGTGCAAACAGACAAGGAAGTGAGGAGTCGCCCTGCCAGAAGAACAAGCAAGGGAAGCCTTTACTCTGTTTCTTCTGGGTCCTGTTAACTCTCTCGTCACCACCAGAAGAACAAAGGCACACTGGGCAGGAAATTAATCTTCTAAGCGTCTGCTCTGAGGCGGGGGGTGTGGCTGCAATCTCATTGGATTTCTCTGGAATGGGATACTTCAAGTGAGGGGGGGGAGCACTGGGCCCTTTTCTTGGCTCTAAGAAAGTGAGGTCATTTGAGCAAGAAAAATTGCAGACTGGTCATTTAATAGCAGAGCCCAGAAATCTTATAAATGCGTTCTCATTAGAGAAACAGCAGTTTATGACTGAAGTCGAAACAGGGTTCTTTGAAGAGAAAAAGAGTTAAATTGGAGTAAAGGCTATGAGCTTGCGAGTCGGCGTCGGTGATGAAGGATGGAAATGAAATGCATTTGGGGTTTCTTCGGTCATTGTGTAAATATTTACTAATGTCAAGGTGATGGTTGAATGAGGAAACATGGTCTAAGGAATGGGCATATAACATGGATTAGATAAAATTATTTAATTGTTACATAATTATATTGAAACAACCTGAAAATGACATCATAATTAAGTTATTTGATATTGATTTTAAATGTAACTATTTTTTGTCATTTCAAATGTAGCTTTGGACTGAAGAGCACGAGGCTTCGTCAAAGGCCATGGCTGGGTCTTCTTGCATTTTCACTATCACCGATACCAGAAGATATAATGGAAGAAAGCAGATTTTTCATCGATCACTTTTTGGCTAAATACTATTTTTCTTTTTTTAAGCCACTAAACTTATTTTATTGTGGTGAACTAACCAAACATTTGCCATTTTGATGTGTATCATTTAACAACATTCTATTTACCACACTGTGCAACAATCACCACTGTATTGAAGGTTTTCATCATCCCAAACAGATATTTCATGCCTCATAAGCAATAACTCCCCTTCACCTTCCTCCTCAAACTCAAAGTCAAATTCTTTGCCATTGAGCTGACTTCATCTATTGTGAGCCCGTGTGGGGTTTCAGAAGTTGCAACGCTCTAAGGGAATAATGCTTTGTCTTTTTCCTGCAGCGCAGTTGGTGGTTTTGAACTACCAGCCTTGTGGTCAGTTGTCCAATTCCTACCTGACAGCACCACGAGGGCTTTTGCTTTCCCTCTGGTCCTTGATAACCACTTCCGACATGAAAGAAATCCGGACTCACAGCAACTCTGCTGACTTGCCGAGAGAAGCGCAATACATCACCACAATCGCTCTAGGGATACTTAGTAAGCACGAAGAGGCCTCTATTTCTATGTATCTGCCATTTCTGATTGTTGATTTGGACCCTGATCCAGGCCCAGCAGGACAGAATGCTATCTGGTCTGGGGGCCTCCACCATGACCACCTGTAGACTGAACTCTTTCATTGACTGATTTCAGAAGCAGCTCATTACCTCATCTTTCTGTTGTCTCTTCTAGATATTTGATATAAGTGGGAACATATGCTACTTGTCCTTGTGTTTGTGACATATTTTTCGTAAAATTACATGATAAATGTAATTCATTTCAGTGGCTTGTGAGTGTGTATCTCATTCCTTTTAATATAAAAATAACAGGTGTTGGTGTGGGTGTGGAAAAAATGGAAAACCCCCATCCTGTGCTAGTGGAAGTGTAAAATGGTACAGCCAATGAAAAAGTAAAACATAGAATTCCTATGGGCCCAGCAAGTCTATTTCTAGTTATATATGCAAGAGACTTTAAAGCAAACCTTCAAATATGTGCCTGAATACCAAGATTTATTCATTACAACAACCCAAAGGTGTAAATTACCAAGGCATACATAATTTTTGAATATTTTTGTCTTATTTGCAGCTGATTACTTTGGTAACATTGTTATTCAAAGTAAGATTCAACCTCTTTGACTCCATTTATCTGATATATGTATACCACATAATATTATGATACTACTATGCAGAAATTATCAAAAATATTATGACTGTCACATGCAAGTAAAATTCTACTGAAGATAATTCAAAAACAGTTGCCACAGTACATTAACAGGGAACTACCAGAAACATAAGCCAGATTCAGAAGATGACAAAGGTTATGACTACCGACATCACATGGATCATGGCTGAAAGACTAACAAGGAGGTGTTTCCTTTTGTTTTAAAAGACATTCAAATATGTGGATCACAACAAATTAAGGGTAGCATTGTGTAAAATAAGAATTCCCAAAATCCTCATTGTAAAGCGCCTCATATTTAAAACCTAAACACAGTTCAAGAAGCAGCTGGTTGGAGAGAACAAGGGGGATAGTGTATGGTTTAAAATCGGGAAATGTGTGGCTTAGGCTTCTATATTTTTGCCATAGTTATTTCATTTGAAAGTTGAGCAAATCATCTTTTCAGCACGATATAAAGAAGAACACAGCATCAGGTTTAGAAGAAGGCTCATTCACAACCTCTGACATACAGATGACACAACCTTGCTTCTTAAAAGCCAAGGGGATTGAAGCAGTTGCTGATAAAAATCAGATTGCCGTCTCCAGTATGGACTGCTGATCAATGTGCAGCAAAACCAAAACACTCTCAACTGGACCCACAGGATTAATGATAAATAGAGAAGAGATGGAAATCGCTAAGGATTTTATTTTAGTCGGACCCACAATCAGTGCTAATGGAAGCGGCAGTCAATCAATGGATTGCATTGGGCATATCCGCTGCACAAGACTTCTTTAAAGTATTAAAGATAAAGATATCACTCTGAAGCCTTTGATGTGCCTAACCCATGCCTTGATATTATCGATTCAAATATGTCTCATGCACATGTGAAGGCCAGACAATGAATAAGGAAAACTGAAAAGAATAGATGCACTTGAATTAGCATGTTCACAAAGGAAATAAAAAATACTCCAGAAGAACAAACAATTCTATCTTGAAGGAAGTACAGCCAGAATGCTTAGCAGTCAAGATGATGGGACATTATCTGTGCTTTGGACGAGGCCCTGTAAAATGACATTATGGTTGATCAAGAAGAAGGCCATTGATGGATTGAAACTGTCTATGATGATGGATTTAACCATTACAGCAGTTGAGAGGCTGGCACGGGTCTGGGCAACGTTTCATTCAGTAGTGTGTAGGTCACTCATAGAACTGACTCCAAAGCGCTTAACTAACAACTGCTAATATGTATTGAATACTTCTTGTGTGCTTGGTATGTTTCAAAGGGACTCAGAACTTTTGTAGAACCTTGGAATTTTTCCATTAACTCTTTGAAGAGCCTTGTATATTGTCTGCCACTTAAATTCTGCAGCAAATGTGATGTGTATCATTGATCACATACTTTGCCAGAGAAGAAAGCCAATAAAACTGAGATCTGTAGGCTTCTAATCACTTGCTGCCTGACATGTTTCTCCCTGTTCATTGATTAGCTTGCTCTCTCTTCTCCTCCTTCTACATACTTTCCTTGAATAATTATATTCAAAAGCATACATTTATTGACTTCCTAAAGGCTGCTACTTCTATAAGCTGGTTGCCTTCAAGTTTATTTTCACATATGAAGATCTCATGTACGTCCAGGTAGGACTGTGCTCCACAGAATTTGTAATGGTTTCTTTTCCGAGTGGACTGAACTCTCGCGTGCTCTACATCTCTTGATCATCTAGGTATTTAGCTCCCTAGATGATCAATGCCACCTGGATATTCCACGGGCTCATCATACTGAACCTGCTCCAGGCTGCTCCCATCTGTCCTCATTATTCATTTGATGTTTTCACTCTTCATGAAATTACTCAAGCCTGAAACCAGGAGTTATTCTTAGATATCTTCCTTTCTTGACCTGTTCCACACCCAAGCGTCGGCGTTCTTCCTCCTTAATGCCTCTCCATGCATCTCATTCATCTAATGTTTCCATAACATTTACTTGATCCCTCCCTCTTAGCCTAGGGATTGTATTTCTAGCCTTCACATTGTGATCTCTGCTACATCATTACTCATACCACACTGCTCAGAATTCCCAGGGCCATGATAGCCATTTCCCTTTATCTACTTTTTTTTTTAAGTAGCGGAGTGTTATATGCTTTGAAAAATTTTGAAAATCAGATAAGATCAGGGAAAGAAGGGATCATACACCATATCTTTGGCTTACTCCTTTTGCCCTTAATGGGCTTCTTTCACTCATGCACCGATAGATATTTATTGCGTGCCAAGTATATGTTTCACACTGCTGGAAACTTGGGAAATAGGCCAAGGTATAAGGAGAAAGTGATGCTCTGGTTGCCATAGTACATACTCTAAGTATGGTTGCTCTCAGAGTAGGTATGTGAAAAGTAGTAAGTGGATGTAAAACAGCTATGACAGTGATAAGAACCATTCTGCCTGGAAAAGATCCGGAAAAGCTGGGGTGGCGAGGGGATTGTCACTTAAAATGACCAACCTAAATTGATATGTGGTCAGAGCCTTGGAGGAGGTGAAACAAGGCAAGTGGACATGACTTGGAACTAAGACGCCACCACTCTGAGGTAGCGCCTGGAGGCCAGTGCAGCTGGAGGTGAGTGATCCCAGAGGAAGTGCTGGGAAATGAGTCCAGACAGGCTGGGAGGGGGTGAGGTCAGGGCCCACCGAGCATGGGGTGCCCCTGGGTAAACCTGTCCTCTCAGCAAAACCGAAGCCACCTGAGAAGTTTGAGCTGGAGATCGTCATGATTCCATTTGTGCTTTAAAGGTGCCCTGTGTCTTATTGACGGATGACTAGAGGGAGGCCCAGGGGGTAGCAGAGAGACCATGCAGGAGACTACCCTACACAAGCAGGGGAGAGATGATTGTGGCTTAGAGCAAGAGAGTAGCAGAAGACGAGGTACAAAGTGATCCGATCTAGGATTGATCTTAAGAGAACTGGAAGAGTGCTATTTAAAACTGTGGGCCCATGAAGTAGACTCATAAGCACCTTTACAAAGCATAGAGACGCTCTCATGATCAGATCCCGCAATGTGGGTCCAGTTCCGTGGGCTTTGCCCATCCCTGCACATCCACTAAATGTCCCAGGGATGTTTGCAGTGTCCAGAATATATCTGCCCCCTCTCTGGTGTCACACCTTTGCTTGTGCTATTTCGCTTCCTGGGCCTCGACCACTTTGAAATTTTATCCTTTAAATTCCAGCTTAGACAACATACCCCTTTGAAACTTTCCATTACGCAGAGAGATTTATGTATTTTTTTCTTTGCTTCAATTTAATTCATAGCCTTTTTAAAATAGCTTCTTGGTATATGGCAATAAGTTCTCTTTTTTCTCCTCTATGTCAGTAAGTTTCTAAACATCTAGACTGAGTCATCTCATTGTGTCCCCTCAGGATCTAATGCGATGCAGGCATGTAATACCATTTTACCTACATTTATTGAATCAATAAGTGAGCTTTAGCTTCAAAACTCATTTCAGAGTGTGAGTGGTATTCAGAGGGAGCCTAACTTTAGTAATGAGCCTCTTGGGCCCATTTTTCCCCTAAGTTTTTCCATGATGTGAGTGGCATTTCAGCAGGTGACACCAGGGGAACAATTACAGGCTTGCCTTTATGAGAGATTTGCACATAAAGTGTCCACAAGCAAGTTCCTTGTGTCGGAGGGCGAGGGAGGGGGAGTGACACCCTAAGAGATGGTTATTCTCGAGCAGCCATTGGCTTTTTCCAAATCAAATTGACGTCAGTGAGTTTGGTTTGGGTTTGAATTGCAGCTAAATGAAAGCATGTTGATTTTTTTGCTATGAAACTTTGTTTTCTGTTACATGCATATGAACAGCACTGCATGATGCAGGCACGTCAGTCTTCACTCTGTGGGGTGAGATGCACAGGGGACTCTGGCCCCAGAGTTTGAACACACCTGAACTGGGGAGTTTCCTTGAGAATGTCTACCTCTTCTTCCAGTCTAAATATTAAGACAGACCTCATAGCGGAGATGTTATTTGCAGACTCTTTTTTAAAAATTTAAATAAAAACAAAACAACATTTGGACCAAAAACTTCCATTTCCCAGCAGGACCCACAAAGTCTATGTACAGCAGCATTGCAATCTGTCAGCTGTCAGTTGCTCGCAAAAGCTTTGCTGGAAATTAATATTTGAGCACATTTTTAGTAGTTGTTGACTTAAAACCAAGGAGGAATGGAGTGGAACAGATTTGAAGTAGGATCTGCATGTTCTTAAGAACGAGAAGCAAAAATTATGTTTCTATTCTATCAAGGCAACGTGTGAGATACTTTGCATTTTTAAAAGCAGAATGTGATTCTGACAACTCTGTGAAGCATTTTATTCTCATTCTTCAAATGAGACATTAGTGGCTGAAGGTCATAGCGAGGTGAAAATAGAGCCAGTTTGAAAACGAAATGCTATCGAATTCCAAGGATCTTCTTACTATTCCTTCTACCTGCTGGCTTTGTTTATTTCTTAGAAAGCACAATTTTATTGCATGGGCACCTACATGAGTACTGTCTAAAGAAGTTTCTCTCTCTCTCTCTGGTGTTTAAAAATCACCTTTAAGTAAGTCGACCTATGTCGTGGCTTGATCTGGCTACTTCTGCTGAATGCCTGCCCCTCTGGTGTAAGGATGAGAAGTGCAGCATTGTCCTACATCCTAAATTGAATCAAGTGCCACCCTTTCTTTGAAGCTGTTTGGTTATTTACTGACTCTTTTGCCCAAGGTTAAGAGGTAATACTTCTCAGTTTAACTACTCAGCTTCTAGAAATAGCTATCGTTGTTAGTAGCTGCTCTTGAATCAATCCCTATGGCAACCCCAAGCCCCAAGTAACAATGTGTTGCCTGGTCCTGCACCCGTCCCTTATGGATTGTGTATCAGCTTGTTGTGATTCAAAGGGTCTTCGTTGGCTGACTTTTAGAATTACATCTTCAGCCTTTCTTCTAGTCTCTTGTCTAGTCTAGTCTAGTCTAGTCTAGTCTAGTCTCTTGTCTAGTCTAGTCTAGTCTAGTCTAGTCTAGTCTAGTCTAGTCTAGTCAAGCCTTTCTTCAAGTCCGGAAGCTCTTTTGAAACGTGTTCAACGGTATTACGGCAGCACCAAAGTTTCCACTGACAGATGAGTGGTGGCCGCAATCAGTGTGCACTGGCTGGCTCTCGAACCGAGCACCTGCATGAATGAGGGTAGTTCTACCACTAAACAAGTGCAACCCTCTAGAACTGCCTAGGTTTTTTTTTAATGCAGGAGAAAAATTCAAACCAGAATCATTATACAGCAAAGTCAAGGCAATGAAAGCTCGTTTTAATTCACAGAGCAGATTGACTGAACATTTTTTTAGTTTTTCATCTGGAGGACCAGATTTAAATTGAGTTGTGTTAGAAACACTGATATGTTAAAAAACATATATATATATACCCACACACACAAAGTTATGTGTACACACACATATACACACATCATCAAGGAGACCAGTTCCTTGTAGGGGTGCAGTTGGCAGGCAGAGCCCCAGAGAATTTCAAACTTGGAAAAAATTATCTTCTTAAGTCATACAAAAATAACTTACTTCATATTTCTCAAGATCTTGGATCTTCCTTTGGCTAGTAAAACATGTTGCTGTTTTGGGTAATCTAAGTTTGAAAATTGAGAAGCCAACTATCCCTTGGGTTTAGTAAATGTAATCTTAAGACTAAAAATTAGCAAGTGAGCTAGTGATGCCCCAAAGCCATTTCTCCTTCCCTAGACATTGGCCTGACTTTTGGGGGTAGCCATTCTTCATCGGTGTGAGTTCTCCTTGTGTGACTCCACTGCCTGCATTACTCTTGTTAATTGAATTCCCTCATGGGATGAAAGCATTTTCAGACCTTACTTAAGAACAGAAGAGTCCAAACGCATAAACTGTAAATACTGATGACAACAGAATCTCATCCCTTCTGTTGTTATTTATTTGGAGATTTTTGCTGGGGCAATAGTTTTACATTTGACATTTATATAGGTCACAGTGAGCTAATAGCCATCTGCCATCTGGGGACTCTTTTGTAATGCACATTACAGAAAACTATGGAAAAATTCTTTGGCATTTCAGATTTGCACACCAGCTGAGATGGGGCTGATCTTTACAATATGCTATTCTGGCTTCTATTAGTAATTTGCTGGATCTGAGTACTCACACGCCTCCATTTGGGCATGGTGCCCGAAAGCCTGGGCTGGGCTCAGTCAAAGTTAATATTTTGGTCATTCTCAGATACATCTTGGTCTTAGGTAGTGGAAATGAACTTTTACTTCCATGATTGGGACCTCTGTGAATCTTATATGGGTGTTGGCTTGCAATACAGTTTCAAAATCATGATGACAAGTTCAAGTGTGTTGCATACAGACACTTGCTGCCATTAGAAGAGCGCACAACATCCAATTAAAAGACCTCAGTCCATTTAAATCCATAAACCATCCTTTGAACCATTGAAGCCTCCATTTTCTCATTTATGTACGGAAATGTTTACCTCACTTGTTTGAAATTACATGAAACTAAAAATATGAAATGTGTAACTAAATGGTTAGTAAGTAGAATTGGTCTTAAAATTGTTGTGCTTTCTTTTTTTTTGTTCTAGTTTTTATTATTTTCTACTTTTATTTTTTAAATCGTTTTATTAGGGGATAATACAACTCATCACAATCCATACATACATCAGTTTTGTAAAGCACATCTGTACATTCATTGCCCTCATCATTCTGAAAATATTTGCTCTCCACTAAAGCCTTTGGCATCAGCTCCTCATTTTTCCCCTCCCTCCCGCTCAACCTCCCTCATGAGCCCTTGATAATTTATAAATTATTATTTTGTCATATCTTGCCCTGTTCAACATCTCAGTTCACCCACTTTTCTGTTATCCACCCCCCCCAGGGAGGAGGGCACATGTACATCCTTGTAATCAGTTCCCTCTTTCCAACTCACTCTGTCTCTATTCTCCCAGTATCACCACGCACACTGCTGGCCCTGAAGATATCATCCGCCCTGGATTCCCTGTGTTTCCAGTTCCCATCTGTATCAGTGTGCATCCTCTGGTCCAGCCAGACTTGCAAGGCAGAATTTGGATCATGATAGTGGGGTGGGAGGGGGTGGGGGAGGAAGCATTTAGGAACTAGAAGAAAGTTGTATTTTGCACTGGTGTTACATCGCAGCTTGACTGGCTCATCTCCTCCCCTAGACCCCTGTGCAAGGGGATCTCCAGTGACTGACAAATGGGCTTTGGGTCTCCACTCTGCACTCCCCCTCATTGACTATGGTAAGATTTTTTTGTTCTGATGATGCCTTATACCTGATCCCTTCAACACCTCGTGATCGCACAGGCTGGTGTGCTTCTTCCATGTGGGCTTTGTTGCTTCTGAGCTAGATGGCCGCTTTTTTTACCTTCAAGCTTTTAAGACACCAGATATTATATTTTTTGATAGCCCAGCACCATCAGCTTTCTTCACCACATTTGCTTATTCACCCACTTTGTCTTCAGCGGTTGCGTTGGGAAGGTGAGCATCATAGAATGCCAATTTAATAGAAGAGAGTATTCTTGCACTGAGGGAGTACTTGAGTGGAGGCCCAATGTCCTTCTGCTACCTTAATACTAAACCTATAAATATAGGCACATAAATCTATTTCCCCATGCTCATATATAAATATTTGCATATGTACATGTCTTTATCTAGACCTCTATAAATGTCCTTTGCCTCCCAGCTCTTTCCTCTATTTCTCTGGACTTACCTCCTGTCCCACTATTATGCTCAGTCCCCACCTGGGTTTCAGCAGTACCTCTTCATTACATTACCCTAGATCATTCCCTACCAGGCCTCCCACACCCACCTCACTACCAATTTGGATCACTTGATGTTTCCTGTCCCTGGGTTTGTTAATACCATTTCCTTTCTCCTCCCCCTCCCCCTATACCATCCCCCCCCCCCGCCCACCCGGAACTGTTGGTCCCATTGTTTTCTCCTCCAGATTGTTCATCCAGCCTATCTTATTTAAACAGACCTGCGGAGATAGTAATATGCACAAAAACATGACAGAGAAAAACCAAGCAGCAATATACAACAAAACAACATGCTTTTTTATTTGCTCTCTCTTACCAATAAGATGGAGATTCTCGGGGAACAGGATGTAAGTGGGGACTATCTAAGAAGAAAAGCTTCCTTTTCATCTATGCTGACTTTTCATAGCTATCATTAACACCTTGGCCAGTGAGTCTAGGTACCTCAAGGTGACTAAGAGTTCCTTAGTTATGTTAGAATGACTAGTATATAGGTGTTGACAGATTCAATTCAATCCTTCTTAGAGATAGAGGCTCAAAGGCTCAGTGGTGCAGAAATGCTCTATGAATTCATACTTCCCATAATCCATGAAAAAGTCTGGGCTACAAGGGAATGCCCACAGAAGAAGTAGGCGGAGAAGCTATTAAGCAGTAGCTACAAGAGGTATGACACACAGAAAAGAGAATAATCTCTGGCGGTGTCTCAGTTATCCTGGACTACCATAACAGCAATAACATAAGTGGGTGACTTTAAAGAACCAAATGTATTGTCTCCCAGTTTGGGATGCTAGAATTGAACATCTTGACATTGTTTTTAAGGACGAGTTCTTCCTTGTGAGTAGCCCCAGGAGTTTCAAGTGTGTTCAGCAAGTCTACCTTGAAAGAAGCACAGCTAGAAACTAGAGGCAAGAATGGCAAAACTTTATCTCATATGCTTTTGACATGTTATCAAGAAAGACCAGTCCCTGGAGAAGTATATCATGCTTGGTAAAGTGGAGGAACAGTGAGAAAGAAGAAATCTTGCGGTCTTACGGATGGACAAAATGACGACAATAGGCTAAACATAAGAGCAATTTTGAAGATGGTGAAGGATCGGGCTGTGTTTCCCTCTGTTATATGTAGATTTGCTGAGTTGGAACCAACTCAAAAGCATCTAACAACAACATGTAGCAGAGGAAACACTGATGAAGGCTATCCTACATCAGGATCAAGCAGACTTAATGTGTCTCCAGTCATGCTGGATAGCTTCAGAAGGACAAGCCCCACTCACGTTCGCATGACTTGACTCTATCGATTCACATTCTCAGTGGCCCTACAGGGCAGCATCAATCTGCTCTAAGGTGTTTTCAAAGCTGTAATCTTTGTAAAAGCCAAGTGCCACCTCTTTATTTGGGGGCAGGTTTGAACATGAACTTTCGGTTAGCAACTTAGTGTTTAATCCCCCTGCCGATAGAGTTCCCTGATTTAAGTCAGATCATATGAAAACACGAGGCCAATTCAAACTAAAGGACGTTTCCTAAAATCTCAGACCTGTGATCTTCTACGTCAATATGCTGGAATGCAAACAAAGGTCAAGGACTGAGCAGATGAGGGTCAGTTAGAGAGACATGCCCACGGTGTGCAAGAGGACGTCCTGGGTTGCGTCCTGCTCAAGGCAAATGCCCTAAAAGACACTATGAAGAAAATGGAAGGCATTAGAATATGGACATAATATTAGATAAACTGTATATTAGATAGATATATTGCATTGGCGTTATACTTTGGGAACTCTGTAATGGAAAGACATAATTTTTGTTCTTTGGGAGCACTTACTGAAGTAGAGCAAATGGGCACAATGTGTGAGACCTACTTTCAAATGGTTCTGAAAGAAACCCAATGTGTGGATATTGGTAGGACTGAGGTAGCATAAAAGATTTGCACTTAACTCTGGTGTTGTAGTGGATTATGAACCGGGCTGGTAACGGAAAGGTCAGGAGTCAAATCCATCAGCTGCTCTGCAGGCGAACGGTGAGGCTTTCCGCTACAGTCAAGCACTGAACCCCATCAACCTTACACAGGGTCGCTATGAGTCAGAATGGACTTGATGGCAGTCTGGTTGAATTTTTTTAACTGAAGAATGGCAGCTCAAACCCACCCAGGAGTACTGGGCAAGGAAGGGCTGGGCATTTGCTTCCAATAAGGAAAAATCATTGTTGGTGGGTGTTGTCTGTTCAGAGCCCATGAAACACAGCTGAACTACTTCACAGGGATTTCTCTTCTGTAATATCATTGGAGGCAGATCACTACATCTATTCCCAGTGGAATTTTAAAAAATGTATTGAAAAGCAAAGATGCCGCATTGAGTATTCAGGTATGCCTGTCTCAATCAGTGGCATTTTCAGTTGCCTTATATGCAAGTGAAAGTTGGACATTGAGTAAAGAACACCAGAGAAGAATCAATGAATTTGAATTACAATGTTGTTAAAGAATATTGAAAGCACCATGGGCTACAAAAAAAAACAAAACCCAAATAATTCGGTCTTGGAATATGTACAACCAGAATGCTCTGTAGAAGAGAGGATTGGTGCGATTTCGTCGTATGTACTTCAGACATGTTATCAGGAGAGGACAGTCCCTTGAGAGGAACATCGTGCTTGGTAAGTGGAAGGGCAGTGGGAAAAGAAGAGAACGAACAGAGACCCTCAAAGAAGATGGATTGACATGGGGGCTGCTGCAACAATGGGCTAACCAGTAGCGATCGTGAGGCTGGCGCAGGACCTGGTAGTGTTCCAAACTGCCTGCATCTGACTACAACATCTGCAGAGCTGCTGGGCGAGTTTGAAGCCCCAGGCCTTTGGTTTGCAGTCACGTGCTTAATGACTGTGCCGCCACAGTTCCAAGCTATTGCCTATGGAGTTGGGTTCTGTAACACATGGGATTTCTGAGAGCAGAAATGCACCGAACAGCAACTAAGCATAGCCATAAGCAGGTATCTAGATAGGGCTCTACTGTAGCACGCACTAAAAATTCAGGAATCTGGTTCAAGGGTGTCTGGTGGTTCTTTGTACTGTTCTTGCCACTACTGTAACTTTTAAATTATTTTAACATCATGTGGGTCTGTTTTTAAATACAGAGTTTCTTTATGGGAAGTTGTCCAAGGGACAATGCAAATACTGAGTCATTTTATTCCCTGAGTGAATTATCATATTACATCATTTTACCAAGTAATAGTACCAATTTCAACGTTGTATGTTATAGGAATGGTGCTAAAGTGTAGCCTTTGACTCACCCTGTTCCTTCATGTTTTCTCTGCTCTGATAAAGTTTAGATGGCATTGAATCATCCATGTGATCTCTTTTGGGAATCCAGAGCTTTCTATATTGCGCACTCTTCCCTTGCGCAGTGTGGACTATTTAGTGGCTGTCCTGTAGGGCTAACCTTCCTGATTTGAAGTCTCTCTCCCCAGTTGCTGTAATTCTTGCTTTGTCCTTCTCTTGGCTTTCCTCCTGCCACAATCAATACTGGGATAGCCATTTCCAAGCTGTTTTCATGGTTTGCTCAAGGAGCCAGAGTGCGGCAGTGACCTTTAATGAGTAGGAAGGGCAGCTGGCGTTCATTCAATGAGGTATAAACTGGCCAGCATTCTCCTCTTACCTCAGGCACCTTTGTCTCATTGGCCCTGGAAATACCCCAGCACCCACGAAGGCAGGGACTCAGAGCGGCTTTCCAACCACAGAGCAGGCATGCTATCTTTAAACATTGGCACTTTACATTTCTATTCAGCAGTGTTTGCACACCGTTTAAAGGAGCTATAACTCAAACGTCATGGTGGGCACTGCACCTCGTTCCTGCCACGCTAGAATGAGGACATGGGCATGAGGGAGTTCCTCTCTAAGCCCAAGGCTTGTAAAGAAAATAATAAAATGAAGCCAAAGTCCAAACCAGCAAAAAGCAATTGGGACATTTAATTTTATTTCCTTTATTTTGAATTTAACAGTTAGTCACTGTTTCTTATTAAGAAAGTTCTGAGTGGGGAACAAGGGCCCTTAAAGAGAAACACGTTGTGTTTTGGCAGAAAAACCTTAATAACTTAGAACATAAACCCTTGTCAAAGGGAGCAGAAGGCCCTGATGTTCAAACAGCCAGGCTGGACGCAGTAACTCAGACTGGAACTTTCCATTTTGTTCTCTCTGCTCAGTCCAGGAAGCAGGAGGCCTGGTGTCTACTTCTCATAGAAATGAGCTGGCTCTATTATGTCTAAGGAGGGGCCTGTTTCTTTTCCTAGACTGAGGCCAGCCGTGAGCCTGATGAGAGTCCTTTGCAGAGGTAAAGGGCGGAGATGGAAGGCGATGGCATCAGGGGATCAGGTAGGTTTCTTTTAAGATTTTGGAAGATGCTGATTGTCCGGCATAGTGGCTCATAGAACTCTGCATTCTCCCCACCCCCAACATTTATCTAGAACTTCCACATTCCAGGCATGATGCTTGAGTCTGGGGATACTGGGGTCCAATAAAACCCTCATAAAACATATAGACTATTGGGGTGACTGTCTTATAGATGACTACAACACAGCATAGGAAGTGCTGCTTCTAATGTTCCTTAGGTATGTACCAAGAAACAAACTCACTGCCATCAAGTCAAGTGCAAGGTAGAACCCCCTGTGACTTTCTGAGACTGTGATGGTTTACAATTATAGAAAACCTCCTCTTTCTTCTGCAGAGTGACTGGTGCTTCTGAACTGTTGTCCTGGTGGTAAGCAGCCCAATGCGTTACCACTATCCCGCTGACTACTTTGGGACATAGTAGAGGGCAAAACTCATTCTGGCTAGACTAAGGGGGGAGGGGAAAATCAAGGAAGGCCTTTATGAAAAGGGTGATAGTTGTGCAGTCTAAAGAATAGGGAGGATACTGACGGGTGGCGAAGAGGAAGAAGGTCGTTGGAAGGAGAGGGAATGTTCCTATTGGTTAGAATTGGAAGTTGAATGCAGAAAGGCGCCCGCCCGGAATAAGACATGCAGGAAAGTTGGGTTAGAACCAGATTTTGTGGCATGTGGGCGCCATGCATTGAACTGATGACCACAAGGTCAGCCGACCAGACCTGACAGTTGCTCTTTGGGAGAAAGATGAAGCTGTCTGCTCCAGTAAGACTTGAAGTCTCGGAAACCCAGAAGGGCACTTCCACCCTGTCCGATGGTGTTGCTGTAAGTCAAATGGCACTGGATGGCAGTGGGTTTTTTATGTACCAAGCCCGACTCCCTGAGTAGTATAAATTTTACTTCTCTGGACCTCAGTTTCCTTCCCTGTGACATGAGGAAGTTGGACTAGAGTCGGAGTTTTCTAATTCATAATTATTTATTTTCAAGTTCATTCCACAGCAGCTAAACCAAATCCAATTTTGTGGACTGCTACTTGCTTGAATTTATATTACAAAGACTTCATTTTAAGGGAAAATATGCCTTAAAAAGTTTTATTGGGGCATATTCCACACATCATCCAATCCAATAGCTCAGTCATCTCAAGAAGAGTTGTACATTCACCACCGCGATCAATATAGAACATTTTCTTCTTTCTTGTACTCTTTGTCGTCAGCTTCCCTTGGTCCGCCAGCCCCTGCCACCCCCTGATGACCTATTAATCCAGTTATAATCTCTGTGAATACACCCATCATGGGTTTCACATACCCCAAACCAGACAAAACCAAAGAGATAAACATACTAACAACAATAACAAAATAAAATAGAAAAAAACCTCAACTGAAAAAAACCACACCCAGAAAATATTTGAAAATATTGTGATTTTAAAATGGGTCAAAAGGGAGCTCAAATGATAAGGTGTTAAATTTTAAGCTAACCACACCTGCCAGAGTCCACTTTCCAAAGCACTCGGAATGATAGCAAGGCCGTCACACCCCTGCCTATGTTCAGAGGGGATTCACTGGACGCTTATACCAGGTGTATTTCATCTTCAATTATTTTAATAGAAACTTCTAAAGGGGTCAAAAGAGAGGTAAAATCAGATATTACATTTTAACCTAACTGTATCCACTATACTCATCTCTACAACACTCTGTCTGATAACGAGGCTCTTGGCATGCTTTGACTGTGATCAGGGGGGAGTCATCAGAGACAACCCCTGGGGACCCTGCTAATGGATTTGGGCCTTCCGCTGTCATCCAAGGCCTTCTGTAAACCAGGTGTCCACAGTTTAAATTCTGATACTATTCCTTCCTGATAATCTGGATTATATTATTTAAATCTTTGGGTCACACAGGCTAATAATGTGTTTCTTCCATGTGGACTTAGTTGACCCCTCACTTAGATGGCTTCCTGTTTAAAGATAAATCTTTAAGACTCCCAATGATATTCTTTGAGAGAGCCAGTCACCATCTAGTTTCTTCACCACACTTTTCTATAGCACACATAACTTCAGTGATCTCTTCATGAGGGTGAATATCAAGCGAGGCCATGTCATAAAAACTGATTGTTCTTAGACTGGGGCTAGAATTAGATGTGAGCTCAAAATTCATTCATGTATCTATGGTTTGCATATGTTCTGGCTAACTTTAGAGATCACTGTCATCTGATGTTAGAGAGTGTTATCAATAATCTCCCTGGGACCTAAGGTAATTCTAATGATAGTGTCATTAATTTAGTCAATGGTATAGAATTTAAAACATAGTTGTATTGGTCCTGGTAGACTATATAAACAGATCTAGGGAGATACATATGTGTATAAGAAAGAGCTTTATATACAAGAGCAACTGAATATTGAGAAAACATCGCAGCCCAGTCTAGATCAAGTCCATAAGTCCAATATTAGCTCATATGTCTGATACCAATCTATAAAGTCCTCTTCACACCCACGAAACACATATAATGATGCTGATTGCAGGAAGACCACAGGACAGTAGGTGGGAGATCTTGTGGATCTAGTGGTAGTGTAAGCATCTCAGCACTGGCACGGGTCTCAATGTGGCTCCTCCAGCTCCATAGCTCTAGTGTAGCTCCATGTGTCTTGTCAACAGAAATGTCTTACAGGGAATGAGCATGTCCCGCCTCCAGGAAGCTATTTGTCTCCTTAATACATCCAAATGAGATCATCAAGCCATGACCTGACTGAAAAGCCAAACTTCACCCCTTCATTCTCAAGTCTCAAATTGACACGAGATTATCAGATTATGTAACTACCACAAACTAGTGAAACACAAACAGCATGGTTAGCTCTTAACAGAAAGGTGAACTGAGGGTATGAGTCTACCCAGAGGGTCCTGTGGGGGAAAAATGATCTAGAGATATTCTTTCAAGAAATAAGTTGTTGAAGACTCTATAAAGACTACATTCAACACACACACACACACACACGCATGCACGCACGCACACACACACACACACACAGTCAGCTTCTACTCAATGCCAACGGTGTGCCCCTCATGCTGCGGAGTCTAGTCCTGATCCTACTCTAGTAATAATTTCCAAAGGTTCACTGAGAAAAAGATCTTTGATCACGAAGAAGAATTTATTTCCAATCTTATTCAAGTTCAATGGTATCTAATTCACTTTCTACGTTCTTCAGAGGTCTGGAAGCCCCGAGGTTGAAGAAGGGCTGCATTTCTCAGGTTAATAGGAATCTTGTATCATAGTTAATGAACTCTACTGTCCATTCGCATGCAGACTGGTGATGTGATGCAATTATTTTGAACGACGAAACAATTTCCCAAAAGGTCCTCGCTGCTTATGCTAACTGTAGTAGGGCTCAGCATGCCCTCTATAGGTGATGGGTGGAAGTGTTTCTACCCACGGATCTCCTGTGCAGTTATCCGAGCCTGCTACTTACATGTTGTTGATGTTCCTCCAGGAAGTCAAAGTTTAATAAGTGTCTGCGACTCAAACTACTCGTTTTCCATACACTCGGTGTCCTGAAACTGAGTGGGTGGAGGGATTATTGGAGCTCTAATGTCTCTTCGAACACTGTTAATAACAAATTTGGCTCTATTAATAGGTTCAAATAGTAGGTTTTAGTCCTGATATTTGGGATCCCTCCATGGGTTCAGAGTTCTGCTTTAAATGACTCAGAGCACATATATCACCACCAACATTTTCGGCCTCTCATGCTTCCTGGGATGCTGCTCTCCCAGTTGCATGTCCTACCACCTGACAGGAGCACCCTGTACAACAGTGAACCAGAAGAACTTGGCCTCCCCTACACATTGTACCTCCAGTGTCCACTTGGAACTTGAATCCCACAAAATGACCTACAATATTTTTGTGATCCTTGATTTCAACATGCCTTCCCTTCCTTGAAAAATATGGAATCAACAAAAAATCCAAATAAAAAATAGGTTGGTCTTAAAGGGTTGTTCATCTTGACTGCTACTAGGTTTAAGAAACTCAAAGCAACTCCACAAATGTGAATAGGATAATATGGGTCTCTTGGTGATGTGTGTGGTGAGAAAAATTAGATGTTTCTGCTTACCAGGAAACTCTCTCCGCCCTCAATTCCAAGTCCTGTTACCTGATGAGGAAAAAAGCTTGAATGTTTGGGGAGAAAAAATGAACAAAGGTGTGTTAGCTATGTGCTTTTCATTGTTGGTTAACTTGAGCATTATGAATCCAACCCAGAGGGGGATAGATTAAATACCACCTAAATCATAAAGCCAGAGTTAGGATTTTGCAAGAAATATGATCAACGTTAGGTGGATGATGGGAGGGCTTACAGATTTCTCAAATACAACTACGGGCTGGTAAGAAGTGTGTGTGTATGTGTTTCCGTTTGTGAGTGGGCACACCTGTATACACACCTGCAAGATCAAGTAGTTTGGAAGTCAGCTTGAGTTTAAATTATTTAAATTAAACAACAAGTGCAGCTTCAAATGAAGAACTGACTCTGCTCCCATCCGGGTTATTCATGGGAAAAACTCATCCTGCCGGGAAGCCAAGGTGGAGCCAGCAGACACTGAGACCAAATATACTGCCACTTTTGGTCGTGAACAGAAATCCAGAGAAGAAAAAAATCCCTCATCTGCTCAAAGAGGATGACAGTTTATGAAATTTGCAATTCACACAAAAGGATTGGCCAAGGTGACTCAAATTCATTCATGCAAAAAAAATTATTGAAACTTACCAAGTACCAGCTACTGTTTTAGGTCTAAAGGCTACTGCAATAAACAAGATAGAAGGAACATTCACGCCTCCTCTTGGGAAATGTGAGTTTTGCCTTGGACAAGAGCATCCAACCATGGAGCTGAGTGGGGCAAGACACTTAATCTGAGCTCTATTGGTCGAGGCCTGTGCCTTACCCTGTAACCATCTGGGCAAGGAAGGATTGGCTAATCCTCAGAAAAGTTTCTCCTGGGTGCATGGAGATCATGAAGATGGTCTGCCTCTGCCCTCGAATGACGTGCAAGAAATATTAGACAAGTAAACATTTTGTAATGAAGAAACACAAAACCAAACTCATTACTGTGGAGTTTGCACTGATTCATTGTGACCCTCTAGGATAGAATAGGAAACCCTTCTAGACTGTAATCTTTATGGGATGGAGCTCTGGAACCACCATGATGCAGTAGTTAACTGGTTGATTGCTAACTGAAAGGACAATAGTTCAAAATCACCTATGACTTTACAGAAGACAGATGTAGCAGTCTATAAAGATTATATTCTTGAACGATTACAGTTAAACGTGGTCATCCAGAGTCTCTGTGAGGTGGAGTTGACTCAATGACAGTGGACTGGATAGTGCTGTTGTTGGTATTATTTTTAAACTTTATGGGAACAGACAGCCCAACCATTTTCCTACATAGCAACTGGTGGTTTTGAACTGCTAACCTTTTTGTCATCAACCAAATCCTTACCCAGGGCTCACATTGTTCTAAGGGCCATTGGAGACAACTCTGGTGTCCATGATTACCTCTCTGGCCTTTGGCCCACTCTGGTTTTAGATGTCTTAGTGTTTCCAGCTCCCATTTCAAGCCTGGGCTCTGCATCCTCTGTATTCTTTCTCAGGGCTTGTTCAAGGCCTCTCGGGAGTTCTTTGGTGTATGGGGGGCTAACAGTGAGAGGTAACTAATAGTTCTGGGACCAAAGCTTAACTGCCAGGGGGCATGAAAATGAGTGGAAACGCACAGCTAGTCTCTCAGGCAGAGAGCACTGGGCTTACATTCTGCACTCTTCTGAGGAATCTAAGTGGAATCAAACTCCTTTTGCCTGCAGCAGAAACTGTGATATTACATTTTTATATTGGCTTCCCCCTCCCCTCTCCCTGACCTTTCTGCTTTCTGAGATCACCTCTCAAAGAGACTATCAAGAAAACCATCTAAATGTCCTCTGCTTCTGCTTCTAGGGAAACTTAAGCTTTGAAGACAAGTCTGATAGAGGAAATAAACAGGGGAAGCCAAGTAGTGGCTGTGAGTCAGGAGTGAGGCACTGCAGCTAGAGAAGCTTCCATGAGGAGTTAAACTGGGGAACTGGGATCATTAGGAGCCTCTTCAATGAGGACCTACCTAACCTGCCACTCAGCCCTACGTAGTTCAGGAGGAGGCGAGACCAGTGGGGCAGTACCTTTTAGCTCCCCATCCACCAAAGAGCATCATTCCAAACTCCCTCCACTCCCCCAAATCAAACCCATTCTTGTCAAATTGACTTTGCCTTATAGTAACCCTATAGGATGAAGGAGAGCTGCCCCGTATGGTTTCCATCATTGAATGCATTATGGAAGCAGACTGCCACATCTTTCTCCTCGTGGGTTCAAAGTATTGACCTTTCGATTCGCAGCAGAGTGCTTAACCAGTGTGCCATCAATTACAACCACTCCCAAGTACCAGCACCATCCAGTGGAGAGTGGCCTCATTGGGCCACATGGATCTAGCATGTGTGCATACCTCTCTGGGAAAAAATGTCCAGCCAATACACTCAACTCCCCCTTCATGGAGAGACACTTGAGAGCAATACCCAGGGCCAGAAACGGACATAGTACATGGTATAATGATTGACATCCAAGAGCCTGCTGACAAGAAAGGGTTTGTTACATCGTATGATGGTGGTGGGTAAGCATTGGTCACAAGGGTGATGGTGCAAACCCATCAGCCATTCGGGGAGAAAGGTGAGCTTCCCTTCTCCCATAAACATTATACAGCCTCAGCAAACCTTTGTAGTGTCTCTGGGAGTCACAATCAACTCGATGGCAGTGAGTTTGGTTCTATAGTAAGACAGGCAGGAAATGTAAGAGCTGACCTAGCCTTGAAGGCAAGGTGGGAATTTGACATAGAAGGATGATAAAATAAGGACCTCAGGTGTGTGAGAACCCTGAGATTGGCCCAGATACAGGAAATCTCATGTGCATGGTCAGAGAAGAGCCACGTATCCACTCCCACCCTTCCCCTCAACAGAATTTCAGAGGGACTTTGCAGAGAATGCCTAGAGAGGATGATCTAATCACAGAAAAGCCTTACATTGTAGCAATACTTCATCCTTTGCCCCTGATGAAGTCACTGTCTCTAATGCTTGTCCGTATTGGCTTCCGCACTCAATAGCCAGGCCAGAGCATATAACCTGTCCTGAAAAGCGATATAAAACCAACCGGTGCCTATGTGCATACCCCACTTACCGGTGCCCTGGACCATATTGGCCTTTGGAAAAAATTCAGTAACTGGGATTCAAAATTAATTTTCTATCCATTGTTATTCTCAATTTCATCCCAATGTGCTTGCCCCAGGGTCTTCCTGATGACCTCATTTATTGCCCAGCCTGGGATTCTCAGTGTCTATGATGCCTGACATTCAGCCAGTAGTACTGTTTAAAATAGGTACGTTCAATGGTCACGTTGCAAATTTAAGTCGTTTTCTACAACAAGTTGTTTCTATCTGGTTGCCTGTTTCTCTGGGCTTATATTTTGAGGCATTAGAAACTATCTCCCAACTCAGTTGTCTGATTACTCATCATTTGTTATGATAGCCCCTAAACTTTCCAAATATCTCTGAAAGAATTTTTTTATAGCATGAAAAGCTCTAAGAATCTTAAACTAGATCCTTAGAATGCAGCACAATCACACAAGGGGGCCTTTGTCCATGGTCAACTGTTTCCTACTATCTGCACTTCTTCTACTGCTAAGTCAGAGCCAGATTCTTTGCTGCATTTTTTTTTCTGGCTGGAGCACTGTAAGGTGTTTGACTTTATGCACATTGCATTTTCATAGAGCAGGACTTATATATTAAGATATATTGCTTTACCCCACTGGTTTTCTCGTAAATTCTTCACCATCAGAGAGATATACGTGCTTGAAGCTGAGGAGATCTCCACGAAGTAGCCTTACTTAGGTTTGTACGCTCCCTTTGTTTTCTTTGGTTTGTTTTAAACTTGATTTTTAATATAAATGTAGCATATGGTCATGTTTAAAAAAAGCAAACCCTTCTTACTATTCAGAGGGTAACTATAGTTAAATCTCTTATATAACTTAATGTACATTTTGTTGTTGTTTCTAAGAAACATCTAGTGGGTTTCCACTTACAGGGACTCTATGTCCAACAGAACAAAGCACTGCCTGGTCCTGTGCCATTGTTACAGCCACTGTGTCAATCTACCTCACTGAGGCCTTTCTACTGTTTGCTGACCCTCTACCAAGTATGATGTACTTTTCCAGGGACTGGTCTGTGCTGATAACATTTCCAAATTATGAGACCAAATGTCACCATCTTGCTTGCAAGCATGCTAGCGTACTTCCTTTAGGTAAGTCAAACTAAACAAACACATATAGTGGCCACATAGAGTAACCCTGGGAAGTGCAAACGGTACGTGCTCCCCTCCTCACTTCTGCAGCAGCACAGGCAGAAGGCCTGGCAATCCCCCCTAAAGACCACAGAATTCTCAGAGGGCAACACATGTGGTTTCCATGAGTTGGAATAAATTCGATGGCAAGGGGATTTTTTGGTCTGATTTATCATTAATATAACTTGCATTTCATCATATATACTCTTCTACGATCTGCTTTATTTCCCTTTAAATAGATTGGGTCTTTTCACATTAGTGAAAGCAAACTATGTCACAACTTTTCCTATTTTCTTTTCCCATATTTCTCTCATGAAAATCTCAAGTAGCCAGTAGGTGGGGGAGAAATGAAGAGAGACTCAGCAGAAGTGCAGGGTTAGAAGGAACGTTTAAATTCCTCGGGAAAGAGGTGGAAGGTGGAGGAATGTGTTTAGAACTGGGATAGGCTCTGGTGGGTCTGAGTAAGGAAGATAGCAATATTAATAGACACTACATGGGCGTTCTGATCACCACTGAAATGGGACCTAACTATGACATTAGGCCGTCTCTAATTCCCTTTTCTCATTAGTGATACCATATCTGCTTAGTAGCAGCATTTGCATGGTACAGCATTAGGCAGAGGGATGAAATATATAACTATAATATATAACTATTATATATAACTATAATAGATAACACTAAAGGCTACCATTTAGGGGTCCCCTGGTTTTCAGAGAATGCCATTCAAGGCCTAAGATGTATACCCACGCCAGTGCTGCCTCAGTGGTAGTACTCTTACCTGTGGAAGGCTGCAGTTACATTCCAGCCAGTGTACCTCATGCCCAGTCACCATCCCTTTTTCAGGGCAGGGGAGGATTGCATGGCTGGGAAGATGTTAGAGATTGAATTGGATCTTCCCCCAAATATGTGTTGTAACTCCTAACCACTGTGGTGGCTCTAATCCCATAGGGAGGTAAGTTTTCTTTATTATGTTATTGAGACAATATTAGTACGATGCGTGTTTTAAGTCAAATTTCTTTAGAGATATAAAAGAGCTTTTAAGCAACCAGGAAAGCAGGGCTGGGGGAATGATACCACACGAAGACCGCCAAGAGCAAGAAATGCAAGTCGAAGAAGCAAAGACCTTCTCCCAGGGACAACAGGAAGAAAGCTGTCCCCAAGAGGCGGCACCCCAATTCCTGGTGCCCAGCCTCCTAATCTCTGAGGAAGTAAATTTCTTCTCGTTAAAACCACCCCCTTGTGGGATTTCCTCAGTGGCCCACTAATTAAAACAATTTTCAGCAGAGCTTCCAGATGTGGACGGACTAGGAAGAAAAGCCTGGTCATCTACGTCTGAAACCCAGCCATCCAGAGTCCTACAGATGACTCCCTCTGAACCTGTCGTGCGTGCGAGGTCATCATAAGCTGAGGTCCGCTAATACAAATGACGCTTACTCTCCAAGGTGTATGCGTGACCTCAAGTGCGACTACGCAGACGGTATTACCCTAGTTCTACAGCCACAAGGATTTAGGCTGAGGGTTTATGGGATGTGCCCAAAGCCATGAACTTGACTTGTGGCAGCAGATCCTGACTCCAAACACAAACCCGTCAGTTTCCACAGAACATTGGCTCCCATAGTGGCAACATCCTTTTTAAAATTTCAAAACAACAACAACAAAACCCTTTGAGAAGAAGAACGTGTGTTAATAAAACAGGAAAAGGACCATTAGGGAGAAGGGGAGTGGCAGAAATTGTAACATTTTATTGGCCTGAAAAAGAAGAGCATGATAAAGTAGAGAATCAACTTTACCTGGAGAGCGTCAGCATAAAAGGGGAAGGCTCGGGACCCGAGGGACTGACAGCAGTGGGTGACCGCGACAACAGGCCAAAATACAGCAGTGATGGTCAGGGTGGCACAGGACCAGGGGGTGGTGCTTCTCTCATACATAGGGTCACCGTGAGTCACAGCCAGCTGACCTGGCACCTGACAGCAACAACAACAAACCTCAAGGGATCTGCCTGCTGCCTTTTAATGAATCCTGCAACCAAGCATATCAGGCCCCAAGCTCTACAGGGCAGGGTCTACTGTCCCAGAGAAGTGACGTGTGGACGCTTAGCAAAGAATCTCAATACTGAGGACTTTGGCCTCTCTTTAATGTGCCCGTGTGCCCGTGTGTGTGTGTGTGTGTGTGTGTGTGTGTGTGTGTGAACACTGTGATGTGATTTAGATTACAACGGGGGTTGGCAAACATGAGAGTTTTGTCTTTACAGTCTTGTTGATTTGTCAGCTCCCTACCCCATCCTTAAACTCTGATTTATCTGATTCTACTATGTGCTTCCCATTTAACGGCTTCAGTTGCTTGTCAAAAGAATGTGACCATATTTTACTTTCTAAAGGAAATCATATTGCTTTCATGTGATCACTCAAGAAATAACCCAAGAGATTTTACTCCTGAGAGCAATATGTGCACGTGTGCAAAAACCAATGGGGACAGGTCGATTGTCCAGCTTTCGGCTGGGAAAAAGAGGCGACACGTAGGCCAGGGGGCAACTCTCTTTTGTCGCGCACCTCTGGGGATCATGGGCGCCCTGCCAGCTTCTCTTGGGCACCAACTTCTCGGATCAGATCGGGCGATAGAAGCAAAGAGGCTGTCCGGCTGGAGCCAGCATGTGGGTTGGCACTTCTCAGCAGCCTTCTGCAGCCCCGGTACGATAATAGCCCAACTCAGCAGTGAATAACCTAATCAAGCCATTAAAGGAAACAGAAGCCCTCTGCCCTGTTTGATTTCTTCCCATAATGATATAAAGTGCAGTTTAATGAAGTCAAAGGGGTGCTGGGCCTCTCGGTGCGTCCGGGCCTTGGGAGGCCGCACGATTGAGTCGGCTGCTCCTGTTCATTACCAGTCGGCTGCTGGGCAGCCCAGAGAACAGGCCCCACTCACAGGCAGTTTTGTAGCCGGGGCTTTTCTGGGGTAGTTTCCCGGTTACTGCAGCCCCGCCTGCATTTTGTCTACATAAATTAGACCTTGTGCAGCATATTGGCCTGTCAGGGGACTAGGAAGAAACTGTATATTGTTTCTGGCATGCCTGAGCCCTTCTGCCCCTGACATCTGCTGCGCCTGTGACAGGGAATACATTCTTGACTCATTATCCGAGCAAGCGGGATCCCACCCTGACAGGACCATTAATCAGAATCAAGCCGTCCGGCAAGGAAAAGAGGGAGAGCGCCGGCAAGCACGCGAGTGAGAGGGAGACGAAAGAAAAGAAAAGAGACACTTTCTAACTTTGCCTTTGGTGTCATTTGGGGTCTGGACAACCAGCCATCGATCTTGGTGAGTGACAGTGCTGATGGATGGCATTATTTATGCTTTTGTGTATTAAAAGACAGCTCTGGCACTGGCTTGTCATTTTCACAGGGTTTTATAAAAAGTTGAAATTTAATTTGGAGGGAAAGGAGAGCAGAGATCAGAGGAGGTTGGGGAGTGACAGTGTGCAGAGACAAGAGCGGAAGAGGGGGTGGTTTTGTACAATAAAGCACTGGCTAGGGGGTGGGTGGTGGTGGACACTCCCAAGCCAGGAGGTGCAGGTTGGTGTGGCAGCCATGTATCTGGATAGTGTAAGACTCTCCGGGGCTTTGAAATTACATCCAGCATGTGTTAATCATTTTATTGAGATGAATGTTCTGCGTCTGACAGAGGAAAGATGCAAATGGAAAATGTATTTTTACACATATATGTGGAGAAACTTCAAATGGTTATTTTTACAACTAGAGCATGCCTGAAACTGGAACGTTATAAATATACCCTGTTAATGCTCTTCTTCGGCATGTCTTAAATCTCGATAACAAGTATTCAACTAATCACATGGATCAAATCACCACGGCTGGCCTATGCGTGTGCACAGATAATGAGTGGGAACACTGTGTCGAGTCGAGGACAGCGCAGAGAAGCCAAGCAACGGAACGATCTTGTAGCACAAACTTCTCTCACTTGGTGCATCCTGTCTGTGACCTGCAGTGGCTATACCTAGGCAATCACACACCAGTAAAAGGAACGGAAAGAGAATGGAATTTATTGAAGCCCCTTCATATTTATAACTTAGTGAAACGTTCTGAAGCCACTTCATATTCATAACTTTCATGTACAACTTTTACTCTTTGGTGAAATTAGATGCAGCTAGTTCCGCAAACATCTATTTTTGAACCGGGGCTTTGAACTGATCACACCTTAAAGAGCCTAGAGTTTTAAAATGTGGGCTACCCAGAATGCTAACTGGAACAGGAAATGTTGGGGGTGAAACCCCCGCTAGAATCCCAATATCCCTCTTCGAAAACAAGGGCAACATGCACGCCGAATAGCAACCACTTCCCCAGCTCAAAGTGGCAGCTGGGCAGGCCACATTGAGTGTGTGCTGCTGCCAGCCTCAGCCACGGGCAACCATCAGCTTCCTAAAAGGCTTCCTGGCACCTCCTTTGAAGCTCCAATTCTTTAAGCCTTTGGCCTATATTTTCCCCCAGTCTAGTTAACAGTCCTGATCATCCAAAAATCGAAAATTAGGATCTGTTCTGTGTTCCCTGCATCCGCTGCCACTGAACCAGTTCCAGTCAAAATGCATAATTTGATTTAAATTAATAACTTAAACAATGTCAATGTCCTCAAACTTTCCTCCTTTTTGTCCTTGTCATGCTGGTGACTCTCCACCTTCTCCCTGAGATTCCCACCCCCACCCCCACCCCCCGCTGGATGGCAGCACTGAGGACATCCACTGACAAGACATGCAAGCCCAGCCGTTTGTCAGGGAACCAAGGAGAGGATACAACCTTCAGCTCAAGCAGACCCATGTCAACCTCCAGCTCCAGCTGGTCTTTCTCTCTCTGGGTCTCCCTCCATTCCTGGGAGGAGCTCTCTGACTCACCAGCTCTGCTTTGGCCAGCATCTCCTTAGGGTTTGTTTTCAGCTCCGGGTCTTAGCTCTGGAGGATCATAAAGATGAGAGAGGGTCACTGCAATTGTTTTTAAGAAGATAGAGATGACGTAGCATAAGGCACATAGTCGGCAAAGGAGGCTATTTTAAGTTCGGTTCAGATTCAGTCTTAAAATGAGAGGGGCTTCGATGAGGATGGGTTAACATTGTGCTGACAGCAGCCCCTCCCCTTTAGGATGGGCCCGGGTTCTCCTTGTCCAAGTGAGCAATCTGCTCAGAGATGCCAAGTTCTGGTTCCGAGATTGATAGTTAGGTAGTCAAGAAATTGATGCAAGTGACCAAGCCAAGTGGAACAAGTGTGATAATCGCAGAGGCCCTGTAGGTACTTCAAAGGCTTGCCCCTCCAGAAGCGAAGCCTCTTTGGCTTTCTCTGAAGTGTGGCTGGCTCTGCTAGAGCACCTCTCTGGTTGTTTCAGAAACAAAAGGAATAGAGTCAAACTTATATCCAATGATGTGACCTCAGGGCACTTCAGTTAACAAGGAAGGAGCCCAGTTCCTTTGTTGATAACATGTAGAAGGTTCATTCAATTGTAGATATTGCATACAAAGTACTCAGTCCAAGAGAGGGTGGAAGCCCATGGCTGTGTCCAATCAATGGGCCTATTCTTATTGTCATAATCTACTGGTCAGAAAACACATGCTCACGAGTGATTTTGGCATTGGCCCAAGGAGTTGAATTCTGTACAATAACCCTCCCCCGATCTAAGTGTCCTTTCAGGAATGACTACGAATAGATCCACTCTGAATACATTTCCCCCAACGGAGCGTTTCCATTTGATTCTCTATAGCAGAATGTGTAGTTACTCCTGAGAAGGACATTTAGGAAAAGAGGAGACCAGAGACTTGAAAGAGAGAGAAGGCACAGATCATTGAAAGCACAGACATACATATTTCTTGTACTGCTACTTTAAAAGTAGGAAAGGAAATGGAACTCAAGCGCGCGTGGCCTTTGTAACAGCTTTCTTGAGCGCACAGCCAGGTGGGAGCTAAGCCCCAATGAGGGAAGGAGCAGTTAGGTCTGTTGCATCTGGATCTGGCTGTGTTCCAGTGTAAAGTTATCCAAGCTGGAACCTTGCTCCAGCGGAGGGAGGAGACAGGTTGAGAAAGCTTTACTTTTTCCAAGGGCAGATTCCAACATCCTCTTCACTTTGAAGTTCATGGTGGAACCAGGGAGGCAGAAAGACCCAGGAGGAAGGAGTCAAGAATTCTGAGTCATCATCGACAACACTCTGAACATCTGGATGAAAGAGCAGCACAGGGGGAAAAATCCTGTTGGTGTTCATTTTATCTGCTCCTAATTAAAAGGCATTTGTATGCATTTCACTGAAACTGAGAATGAGGCGAGAATCAGAACGCATTCAAGTGTATGTGAAGAGGGAATAAATGGAGATTAAGTGTAGCGTAGCCAACAGTGATCATTAAAGATTTTCAAAATGCCTTCCCTATATCCTTTAGTGACTCATCTCTTTTATTTTAGTAAACTAAATAATATTCTTCAAGGTTTCCATTAATCCTTCTTGTAAGTCCAACTTGATATTTCTCCTATTATGGGAATTTCAAAACTTGAGGAGAAAACACTACAGATGCCAGGCCCCTTCCCCTCCCCACCCCCCACCCCCAGCCCGTGGAGTAGGTCGGTGACTTCCTGCTTTCAGCAGGTGACCAGATCGCTACTGGAATGTACAAATGGGAATGTAGTCGGGCCGGGGCGCCCATTGTGGTCTTTCGCAAGGCTAGTCTTATGAATTTGAAAAATCAGTCATCTTCGAGTTGATTTGACCACTTTCATGGATCACTAAAGATTATATAATGTTCTCAGCACAGTGTCTGGGCATTTCTGGGTGCTCTATAAATGGTTTCTATTATTATTATTATCATCACATTCCTATAAGAGCCATGGCGGTGCAGCAGCTCATGAATTGGGCCGCTATCTACTGGCTTGCTATTTCCAACACACCAGCTGCTCTGCAGGTTTGATGGTTCAAACACACCAGCTGCTCTGCAGGTTTGATAGTTCAAACACACCAGCTGCTCTGCAGGAAGAAAGTGAAGCTATCTGATCCCCTAGATAGGTACAGTCTTAGAAACCCTATGGAGCAGTTGGACTCTCTCCTGTGGGGGTCGCTGTAAGTGGGAATTTACTCGGTGCCGGGAGTGGGTTATGAGAGGCGCGATCTAGTTCAAAAACAAAGCCTAGAGGTAACACATTTCACTTGGTGTGAACTGAGAGAAAAGGCAAAAGGCACGTGCCATCAGAAGATCGAGCACATCAGCTCAAGGAGATAGTCTACCAAAAATTATTTCCACATACAGTTAGGTGATCTCTTTCCACCTGCTATGGAGAAGCAGAGGGGAAAGCTACAGTCTTTGTTCTCAAAGTCCAGTGGAGGAAGTAAACCCATAAACACATATCCTTAGTTGTTGAGATCTCCCAGAATTTAGCGCAGCGAAGAGAATGCCCTCAGAACCCACTTGAGCTTGTGAACTGCCCCATGCGGGCCGCCCTTCGGAGAGCTATGAGTGGTGGAGTCATGTGTGACCCTGTGAAAGGGAACTCCTTGCTTTCGGCCCAGACGTTCTAAGCCCTCTGAGCACCCTCTTCGGGCAAATCTCTATCAGGCAGGCAGTGTGCTCCTGGGTCCCTGAGGTTCCTTTGGTGGACTCAGCTGTTTGTGGAGCCCAGGGGAGTTATTCATTAACAGCAGTAAGAAATGCCTGCCTAGCATCTGGCTTGTTGGGGGTTGGGCTTGGTTAATTCTACTTGGCACAACACCAGTATTAGTTCTGCTTGGATTAACACCAGCACTAATGATGACATAAGACTCTTACTTCATTAGCTTGATGAAGGGAAAATCTTGCATGTTCAGCCAGAGCCAAAGAATAGAGCACAGGTCCAAGAGTCAGGAGCAGAGCCTAATGAGTGAGACAAGCTAACTGGACAGCATCGAGGGGGGGGGGTGCTGCAATGGCGCGTTGACAGCGAAACCAGGGACGGAGACAGATGTAGTGGGGACGCTGAAGTACCAGGGAAGCTACAGGGCTTAGAGGCACACGGACCCAAGTCTCATTTCTTAAAGACAGTTAACAAAAACCAGACGTCCGCATTGCTTTTTATATTCACACGAGTTCTGATAATAGGAGAGATGGCTGGGCTCAGAGAAGAAAATTATCCGCAGTTTGATTTGGACTTCTTCTCTTCCTCCTTTGGCCTTCAACTGCCTTCATTTGTGAAGACTCACAGCTTCCCTGTTATCAACCCAGGATGAGAATAGTTAATAAACATGTGTCGAAAATCTTGCTGTGGGCTAGGGTTTTAGCACCAGGGTTTTAGACATAGCTCCCATCATGTGAAGCTCTAGAGACAGAGTTCTTACTGAGAAGGAAGCAGATCATGGAAGGGACTGTGGTACTATACATGAAACAGCCCTTGGCTCGGGCTTGGGAAGGGGATCTAGGTTGGACAAGGATATATAAGAGTTACTTAGAGGAAGAACATTTGGGAGGATGCTCCGGGTCCGAAACCCAAACTTAAAAGTTGCCATTCAGTCCATTCTAACTGTATTCCTTGGGAGTTTGCAATGGCTGATTTGGGGGCAGTAGATTGTCAGACACTTCTTCCCTGGTGCCTCTCTGTGGACTTGAACCACCAAACTTTCACTTAGCAGCCAAATGTCAAACAATTTGTTCCACTGTTAGTTCAGTGCTGGGTGGAGTACTAACTAGCTATTTAAAAGCACTTCAGAAGAGGGAGCCTGTGTGTTGGAGGGGCTAAGAGATCTTCCCTGAATCACGCAATAGCACTGGAAATGGTGAGTGTGAGGCAGGAAGGCAAGCTCGCTACATCATAACCTGTCAGTCTCTTAAACTCTGTCTTTTAAGCCTACAAACATGGGCCATAAATTCACTTTTGAGGTGAACTGTGAAACTCTCCTGGCCAATGATTCCCCACTTTTCTCCTTAGGCTTAAGGTATTTCAGCAAACTTTCTGTTTTGAGTTCAGACTCTAAAACACTTCTTTATTTCTTGTAACCTAGAAGTCACTATGCTAAAAAGAAAGTGATTGTGCTTCTACTGTTATTGTGGTCCATGCATGACCATGACCCCACCAGTGAGTGCCAGGCCCACAAGGTTACCAGGGATCACACTGAAACAAGAACCCTGTTTTTTAGGATTTGATTTTCTTCTCTAAGAAGAAACTGCCCAGAGTCACCCAGTATTCTGATCCAAAGTAATAAAGTCTTATTTATCTCCATTGTTTGCATAACACTTATGGCTCAACTGCATGTTTATGCAAATATAATTAGGCTGCTGGTTAAGTTATGGAAAGAGTCAACAAACTTGCTATGAATGTCTTGTCAGATGCCATTACGCGCTACCAGTGCCTCAGAAGATATCTCCTTTTTGGTTTACGTACTGTATGAAGTGAGCCGGCAGTCTTAAGTGGATCAAATAGCCCCACAAGTTCAGCATCTGCTCCAGATCTTAGCAGCCAGCAGAATTCATTAGTCTAGTGAATGACTGCAATATTATTCCAACACCAAATATCTAGTTAGGGCAGGATTTGAAAACTACAACTTAATTTCCCTAAACAATTAGAAAGCAGTTTACTGGTAGTTGAGTTTATTACAATTGACAACATTAAAATTAAAAGAAAAATTGTTTGTTGCTAGCTCCGCCCTTCACTGACCTGATGAAATGGGAAGAGACAATAGGCAAAGGCTGGCGCTTTGGCCCTATTTTTCTCATATTGGCAGGGAGCTGAGGCTTGAGGCCTGATGTTGCTAAGCTGCTCCTCCTATTTCTAGGCAACAAGGATGTTTTGGAGAAGGGAAGCAGCGATAGTCATAGAGTAAATTCTGGGGCTTGACATTTTTGCAACTTTTTCGTAGGCTGGGTTCTCTAGAGAACCAAAAGCAGTGATTTAAAAAAATTACATCGAGAGTGGCTCACACAGTTCTAGAAGTGGGTAGATTCCGTTCTTTTCGAATGTGGGTCATACAACAGGCTGAAGGCGTTTCCCACCACGAGTGATGGAGCAGGAAGCAGGAAGACACACTAGAAGCAAAACGACCTCAGGCTGGTAGAAGCAGAGTAGCATGAACCCAAGGCCAGCAAGCAATATGAGGGGGTACCCCCTAGAAGTACAGATTAGTTTTTCAAAGCTGTGTATTTAATTTAATTAAAAACAACATTATCACCCTCAAAGTACTCCCCATTACACTTCATCTGCAATTCCGTTCTTGGAAACATTTTTCAAACTCATCTGTTTGGATGGCTGACAGCACCTACTTGTTTGTTTGTTTTTTCACCTCTTCTATGTCATCAAATCACTGTCCTTTTATTTATCTCTTCATTTGCAGAAACAAAAAGAAGTCACAGAGTGAGGTCAGGTGAGTAAGATGCATGGGGCAAGAGAGTTATGCTTTTTGGTTTTATTGTCAAAAACTGGCCCACTGAGATGCCTACGTGACCAGGTGCATTGTCATGGTGGCAAAAATTCTCCCCATCTGTTACAAATCAGGCCTTTTTAGGTCACGCACTGTGATGCAATCCTTTCAGAATTTCTACATAGAAAGAGTGATTAACATTCTGACCTGGAGGAACAAACTCCAAATGCACTATCCCACTCACACCAAAACAGCAAGTGAGCATCGTCTTGATCTTTGATTTCACTTGGTGGGCTGTTTGGGGGCGAGGTGACGAAGGCCTCTTCACTGGCTGGTTGATGTTTTCTTTTGGAGTCCTAAGAATAGCACCATGTCTCATTACCAGTATTGACCTTGGAGGGAAAAAGTCTGGGTCACTTCAGAGCTGTTCTTTAAATATAGTGCGTGTTTCTACTTGATGCTCTTTTTGCCTTCTCAGTCAGAACCAGAGGCACAAATTTCACAGCGACCTTTCCCATTCCCAAATTTTCCATCAAATAATTCGCTGAACTGAATTCCAAGATAAACCAGATAACTCCCCATCTCTTCAGTGGTCCATCATTGTTGGTCTGTCTATGAGCACAAGTGCACAAAATTTGTCGACATTTTTGACCTTTTGGGAAGTTGATGGATGTCCAGAATGTGGTTTGTCGACTGACGTTTCACCTTTTTTGAAACGAGAAAACCACTCTGACCCTTGAGTTTTTCCCCTAGCCCTGTCCTTGTATGCTGTGTTCAACATCACTGCAGTGTCTGAGGCATTTTTCTCAAGCAGAAAACAAAATTTCACAGCTACACGCGCTTCTCTTAAATTGACCATCACAAAAAAAAAAACCCCAAAAAAACAAGTTTTAAGTGAAACTGCTTTTATGAAAAATTTCACTGTGACCAGAGAGAACCTTCCCAGGAGATGCCACTGGGTGCACTAACTCAGAGCAAGTTGCTGGATGCTTGCCTAGTGAGAAAACGCATACTAAGAAAGCTCAACCAAGCAGAGCTTTTTTCCTTTATTTTTGTTTTTCTTTTTCTTTTTGGTACCCCTCCGTATATTAGATCTCTGATAGTTCTCAGGGTTGGCAGGCAATATGCCAGGCTGTTGATTCAAATCCAAAGACCCAGAAGTCCATGAGACGTACGCAGGATGCTGACCATCAAGAGACATGGGCCTTCCCAAAGAGTCTTCTTAAATAGAAGTAGGTCACACCCTCAAGGAAACATCTTTTAAATTACATCAGGGTATAACCTGAGTAAAGAAGTTGCACTCCCCCCTAATTACCTTGTAAATGCTTTGCTGCCCAGAGCACATTCCATCATACAGTTGATTACATTGTTAGGTCACAACATGGAAGATTACCAGGCCCTAACTGCCTTACCAGTGAGAATTCTGTTAGAGTCACATTGGCACAAGTTGATTCTAGTCCATCTCGCGTGAACCTCATGTGTGCTGGAGGAAAGCTGTTCCATATGGTGTTTTGAATGATTCTTTGGAAGCAGATTGCTAGGCACATCTGAAAAGCTTGTTCCATGTCTCACTACTCCAAGACTCCCCTAAAGTAACTGCTCCTGATTTGCTGATAAGGATCAAGCAGTAAGTTTGGACATTTGTGTCAACCCCTGATAATAAAAACAAAATCTCAAACTCAGCTGTCATCATGCCGATTCCAAGTCAGAGCAATCCTAAAGGACAATGTAGAACTGCCCCATAGCATTCCAAAACCTTTACATCTTTACAGAAGCTGACCAAAGCATGTTTCCTCCACGGAGCGCTTGGTGGGAACTGCTTATCTTTCAGTTATCAGCTGAACACTTTAATCACTGCATCATCAGGACTACTGGCAATACGTTCAAGGGCTACCAATGATTGATGGAACCCTGGTGGCATAGTGGTTAGGCATTGGGCTGTGACCCGCAGGGTTGGTAGTTCAAAACTATCAGTAGCTCCACAGGTGAAAGCCTGTGTTTTTGGCTCTCATAGAAACAGTTACACTCTCAGAAACCCCCAGGGAATCATGGAGTCAGCATTGACTCAATGACAGTGGATGAATTTCCATGATTGGCAGAATATCTTAAAAGGCAAATTTTAATGATTACTTCAAATGGGAAGATAGGAATTGCAGTTTTAAGCCTGGATTCTATTGGCAATAAGAAAACTAAAATCCAAGTGGTCTGATTTAGGAGGTGACTGGATCAGTTTTGATAATGCATAGGAGTCAGAGCTTTCAAGGAAGTTAGCACAGTGATTAAGAGAAGCACAGTCAATTCTGACTTTCCATTTATAGGAAGCATTCTCAGATATCAGCTTCATAGACTCCTGGAGGCAATAGAGCTTCCAAGAAGATGGAATGTTAATTGAATGTCTATATATTAAACGAAAGACACATATCATTTTATTTAGTTCTAAAACTCTATGAAGTAGACACTGGTTTTAATAGAGGAACAAAAAGGAGAAGAGCCCAGAGATTAAGAAATTTATTTAAAGACACACAGCCAAATAAAAAAGCTGATATTCAATTGATCTGAATACAATGCTTTTGCCCTTTCTGCTACACCTCCTGAAGGACATAGGAGAATGTGCTTGATAAATTCATTAAAAAATATATGCAGTCTGTATAACAGTTCTTTATATGTTATTTCCTGGGAAGAGAAGTCAGAAAGCTTGATCTATGCTCTCTCCCACTAGTTTGTCTGTTGTGGCTAGATTCCCAACCTCAGCACAGATCCAGAGGCCCATTGAAGATGTTTCTGATGCCTGCAGCAACCATGGTGGGGTTATTCCTCCTTAGCCACGGTGTTTCTCCAAAGGCTATGCACACACACTGGAATCTCAAGAAGGTTCATGCAGTTCGTCCCTCAGAGGGTCTGGGAATGAGTTCAAAGAGTTGGTAACTGAAGTTCATGCATTCCCTTCTGTGGTAGTTACATAATTTCCTGTCAACTTGAATATATATAAACGTGTAGGGGTGGTGTGTTTCCATAAGGAGGGCCCTGAGATCACCCCCACCCCCATTCTCCTTCCTGCTGTTAAGTCACTTGGTGAGCTTCCTGATCCACTGCCATTGGATCCACATGACTGCATGCGCCAACCTGTGATATTCCGGAATTCTGCATCATTGTGACTGCATGAGTCTGAAGAGGGACTTGTGGACAATTATCGGAGTTAAGCACTTGAGTTGGACTGGGATGTTTTCCTATACATAATTAGTTCTTGATATAAGCTTTCTCATATTGTTTGAGTGTCACTGGTTTTGTTTCTCTGGTCAACCCAGTTTAACACAGCTTCAATGTAGGAAACAGTGGGGCCTTTCACCAGATCATCAGATGTGCTCATGGGTACCCCTGTGGTTGCACAGAGCATTTCAAGTGCATGATCCCGTCTTCACTAGGAAGATCCTATCATTTCCTAGTCCTTTAAGCCATCACGTCCCCACAAATCCTTCTACCCATCCCCATGGTTTCTGGAATTTGAGATTTCCTTCAGAAAACATCAAATCCCTATAAATTACACTGTCTCTGATGTTAGTTGTGAATCCAGTGCTGTGCCTCTTGTGCCCATTTTTTTCTCGTTCACAGAGGGCAAATATGAGGTCTGATTTCCTTAGCCAGTAAGGTGGAGGTGAAAGGATATTTGAATGACCTTTCCTTCTAGATTTCTATGAACTTTTCTTTAAAATATCTAAAATATCAGTCACATTGCATTCTACTAGGATGAATTTATTGCTAAAAATTATGTTTATTGTGCTTGCATAAAATACTTCTTTGGGTCTATCCAAGATAAGGATGATGACAGTATAGGTTTGACCTTACAATTATAAGAGAACAATTCTCTGCCGATCATTGTGCCCTTCTCTGTACCCTATCACAATATGGATTACTATTCAACATCCTGTTCCATAAATCTGACAATCACTTTTCCCGAATTTCTGAATTTCACCTTTGACTGAGGAATTTAGAGGGCTAACAAACATATCGTCATAATAAAATAACATGAAATTATGTTAAATGTCCAACTTCCAAAGTAATCTAGGATTATCATTCTCATTCTGTTTTCCATTGTATAGTCGTCACAGTAGAACTCGATTTTGAATTTGTGGTTACATAATCTGTTGTCAATTTGAGATTTAAGAGTGAAGGGGTGGAGTGCAGCCTGTCAATCAGGTTGCAGCTTGATGACCTCGTTTGGAGGCAAAAAGGAGATAAATTGTTGGCTGGAGGCATGGGACACATGCTCACTCCCTTGGAGACTTGCTTGCTGAGAAGCCACATGGAGCTACTCTGTTGCAGCCACAGCTCTTGGAGTTGGAGGAGCCATAGGAGATTCATGCCAGTGCTGAGAGGCTTCTATCACCACTGGATCCACAAGACTTTCCACTTACTGGCTTGTGATCTGCCTGCATACAGTGTCATTGCATGGCTCTGTGAGTCTGAAGAAGAATTTATGGACTAGTACTGACATCTGGGGTAATAATGGATTTATGGACTTGATCTGGACTGGGCTGGGATGTTTTCTCAATACTCAATTGCTCTTGTGTATAAAGTTCCCTCTTACACACATATGCTTGTCTATGAATTTGTTTCACAAGTCTACCCAGAATTTTTTTTGAGCCAAGAAGTATGAGTGTTTGGTCTTGCATATCTGCACATTCTGGACATAGGCAAAACCTAGTTTTTGGGGTGGGGGTTGCCTCCCAACAGTTTCATAATACTTGACCCAAATGTTGACCTAACCTAACTCTGCTTGCTCTGCCTTTTCTACAGTCCTTATAGCTTGGCAAATTGATTGCTTCTTGAACTGCAACAATGAAATGATTTATGATCTTCTGTCCCAAGACAAATCCCAGGAGCAGTGAAAAATATTTGTGCCTGACAATGGTGGCTCCCCACATCCTTTCAGGGTGTTCTATTTTTTTCTTTTCTTTCCTGTCAATCAACTAATGGAATCCAACATGGAAAACCAAAGTCTGTGACTCCTTATCCAAAGGGCTAGGTCATGTAATACTCCACGCCCCAACTTCCTGACCCGTCCTATCTCCTCTGCCTTGCCAGAGCCATGAGAATCCCCCGACAGCAAAACCTTAGAGAAATCTCACATATTTTAGTATTAAAAATTAGTCTGTGTCTCAGATGATGAACATCAAGAAATATTAAGGAAAAAAAACCAACTGGTGTTTAAGGAACATTTCCATCTTCCTTAAAATTATTGATTTCCTTCAAGCTAAAAATGCATTAGAAATAAAGTGGGTGAAAAATGTCTAGTTCATACAGAATGATTGAGTCCCAGGAAACAAAACCGTGGCTGACAAGGAACTATTATTCTTGTCTGTAAACTCTCTAAAGTCAAGAACAAAGAAGAAGCAATAAACAATTTTTGAGTTTGAGCGGTCGGAAACCTGGGTGGTCCAGAGCCACCCAGTGGTGCCTCAGGAGAAAGAACTGCAACGGGCTGCTGAAAGGGCCCATTGCTGTGTGGAGCTGTTGCCACACTGGTTCTGACCTGTATCTTTGTCTTTTCCCCTTTAAAGTGGCCTTTTGCTGCAGACTTGACCAGTGCAATATGCTCTTTGATTTCTTGTCTTTTGTTGCCTCTGATGTGGACTCTGGCCCCAAATGACATGAAATCCTTGGGGACTTCCATCTTTTCTCCTTCATCATGATGCTGTCTTGGGCCAATTTGTGAGGGATTTTGATTTCTTTATGTTGAGGTGTGGTCCATTCTAGAAACTATAGATTTTAAATCAGTTTTAGGAAGTGCTTCAAGTCTGTGTTGATTTCAGGAAGCAAGGTTGTGTCATCATATTGCAGGTTGTTAATATGCCTCCCTTCAATCACGCTGCCCTGTTCCGCTTCACCTAGTCATTTCTCAGAGTATCTCCTCAACGTTCAGATGGAATAAGTATGGACATAGGATACCACTCAGATGCACACCTCTCTCGATTTTAAACAACATAGTCACCGAATATTCTATTTGAACAATTGCCTCTTGGCCTATGAACAGATCACAGCTGACGACAAATGTGTTCTGCAATTCCATTATTCACAATACAACCAATAATCTGTTTGATACAAAGTTTGACTAACTTTACATCATTAATAAAAACCCAGCTAAACATCTGCCTGTGAGTCTTTTCTTTTACCTATATCCATCTGACATCAAGAATGCTTCCCTAATTCTGTGTCCCTGTCTAAATCTGACTTAAATTGCTGACAGTTCCATGTTAAGGTACTGCTACAGCTGAAATATACGAGCTATTAAAAATCCTAGATGCACGTTTCTATTCTGGAAAAATCGAGGTCGCCATGAGTCAGAAAGAACACGTAGCAGCTGGTTATTTTGCGTGTTCTGTGTTGAGCCACAGGAATGGGTGAGCTATGCGACACGCATCTCTCCTCCAGCCTTGAGCAAGGAGCTACAGATTAGTACTGAGGTACTACTTTATTCCCGTTGTAAGGGTGCAGATGGGCTGGAAGGGATAGAAAAAAACCCCACCATATATCAGATTGATTTTCTCTTACATATTGCACTAATTAATGTATCAGTCAGAATGGGATAACTGCCGTAACAAACCATTTCATCTCCATAACATCATGAAACAAAGCAGAGGCATATTTTCACTCATTCACAGTCCAAAGCAGGCGGGGGAGCGGCCGCAGGCTGTGCTACAGGTACTCATCCTGAGGCCAGAGCTTCTTCCCTCTAGTAGCTCTGCCATCCTGTTGGGCCTCAGAGGCTCCCACTTGACTTCTTCCCACATTAGCGGATGTGCGAAAGGAGAGAGCATTGAGGACTACGTACATGTCAAGTTTTCAGTAGATAAAGGAGTTGCAGCAGTGCATTGGCAGGGACTACCAGGAAGCCAAAGCTGGATTCAGAAGACATGGACCAAAGGATAGCATCACTGAGATCAGAAACCCCTTGGATGCAAGCAGAGAAAGATGTGTACCTGTGTTTTATTGACTATGCAAATACACCCAACGGTGTGGGGCATAGAAGGAGCCCTGGTAGTGGAGTGGTTCTTCATTGGGCTGCTAACGGGAAAGTCAGCAGTTTGAAGGCACTAACCATTCCTTGGGAGAAAAGTGGGGCTTTCTACTCCTGTAGAGAGGTACAGTCTTGGGAACTCACAGGCAATCCTACCCTGTCCTCTATGGTCGGCCCCAACTCCATGGTTGTGATTTTTTGTTTGTTTTTGAGTGTGGATCATAAGAAATTATGAGAGGGATTCAAAATTTTATGAGAAAATTCTGTTATCTTTTCATTTTTTTCCTCAAGCTTTTTAAAGCACCATGGTTCAATAATGGCACGAGGAATGGGAATGGCAAAGCATTTCACGGTGTTCAGGCAGACCCCGTGCATAGACAAGGTAGAGTCATGCACCTGGAACACGGGCACTGCGTGCCTTATTCAGGGGACAGCGCATCGAGATTGCATCCTTTCACCATGCTAATTCAAACTTTATGTGGAGCAAATCATCTGAGAAGCTGAACTGTTCTTAAAAGGGCATGGCATCAGAATTGGAAGAAGACCCATTAAGAACCTCCAATATAGAGATGACCCAACCTTGCTTGCTGAACGTGCAGAAGACTTGAAGGTTTACTGATAAAGATCAAGCACGATGTATATAGACTACATCACAACATAAAGAAAAAATTCTTCATACATGAGCCAATAAGTAGCATCATGATAAATGACGAAAACTTTGAAGTTATCAAGACTTTAATTTTATTTGGATCCACAATAAAGTAAAATTGATTTGGAAGCAGAAGTCATGAAGTCAAACAGCATATTGCATTGGGCAAATATGCTTCCCCAAGGGCCTTATATAAGGCACTAAAACACAGATTTCGTGTTAGGGATTAAGGTATGCCTGACCCAACCTGTGGTATGTTCAGTCACTTCACATGCATGGTAAATCCAGACAATGTATTGAGAAGACTAAAGAAGAGTCAACTCAGTGAATTATATTGTTCGTAAAAAATATTGACTATCCTATAGATTTCTAGAGGAATGGACTATCTTAGAGGAAGTGCAGTCGGCATGGTCCTTAGAAGTGAGGAGGGCAAGACTTCATCTCAGGGACTTTGTACATGTTATCGGGAAGGACCAGTACCTGAGTACCTGGAGAAGGCCCTCATGCCGAGTAGAGAGTCAGCGAAAAAGGGCATCTTCGATGAGATGGGCTGACACAGCGGTGACAACCATGAGCACACACAAATGCTTGTGACAAGGGCACAGTCAGTGCAGAGTCTTGTTCTGTTCCACATTGGATGGGTCGGAACAGGCTCGCGGGACAGAGCAACAAAAGAAGGATTTACCTTATTTCCCTCCACATCCTCTTGGTCAGAATTGAGGTAAAAGACCCACCCCACTGGAAGGCAAATAGAAAATACTGGAGAGTGAGGTACCCAGGAGGAAGAGAAAAACAAGCCACCAGATTGGTGAGCCCTTGCTGAGGTGTCTTTGTTGTATTCTTTAGATTGGTGTGGAGACATTCACATTTCCCTGACTCTTCACAGCCAAACACAAAAGACCAAGTGCATGTGGCTATGCGTGTGGTGATGTGCGCAGGCTCAACAATTCCATGCCTAGTGAATGGGTAAGACTTTCGAGACTTATATATAAAGTAATTGTCTGAAATATAAGTGTATTCCTTACAAAAACAATGTAAGCTCCAGAGTAAACTAGTTAACTTACAAGGTCTGGGGGCAGATAACCTAGTTTCAAACCCAGACTCTCTATTTAGACTGTCTTGGAGAAATTACTTCACACTCACTGCTTTCTAGTCAATTTTTGATACTACAGGACCCTCCAGGAGAGAGTTGATCTGTCCTTTTGAGATTATGAACCTGTAACTCTTTCCAGGAGGAGAAAACCTCTGTAGAAGAGTGTCTGCAGCCCAAAGTGAACCCATTACATCACTGGGGCTCCTTATAAATTTATTGCCATCGAGTTAACTTTGACTCATTGAGATCCTAAGGATCAAATAGGAACGCCTCTGTGGGTTTCCAAAGCATGACAGGACAAGAAATCTCATTTCTCTCCTGTGGAGTAGCTGATGGGTTTGAACTGCTGACCTGTGGCTAGCAGTCCAATTTGTGGCCCACTATGCCACCGGGCCCCTTTAGAGTTCCTTAATCCAGTAGTTTCCAAACGCTTCTGAGTACATGCACACATGTTACAGATTGGATTGTGCCCACTCCCAAAAATGTGTATTACAGCCTTGGTCTCTGTACCTATGGATGTTATGCTATTTGAAAAGAAGTATTTCTAAAGGGCCCAGGTGTCACTAACAGGTAGCCAGCCATTAAGCTCCTAACCACATGGTTGGCAGTTCAAATCTACCAGCTGTTCTGCTAGTGACTATGAGTTGGAATCCACTTTATGGCAATGAGCTTGGTTTGGGGAGCCCCAGTGGCATTGAGCTACAAATCCCAAGGTCAGTGGTTTGAACTCAATAGCTTCTCTGTGTAAGAAAGATGGGGTCTTATCTTATCATAAAGATGTAAAGACTCAGAGGCCTAAAAGGGGACTTCTCTGCCTGATGGGGTTGCTATGACTGAGAATGAATATGATATCAGTGAGAGTTCTCGGAGGAGATCTGGTGGCACCGTTGGGTGGGCATTGTATCATTAACTGTAAAGTCAGCAGTTCAAGACCAGGCTATTTGCGCTGGTAATGATTTACAGCCCTCAAAATACTCCATAGGGTCCTCTGTGAGGTGGAATCACCTGGGTGGCAATGGGTTTTGTTATGTAGATGAGTCTATACAGTTTCGGATGGGTTGTAAACCTAATTATTCTGAGTTCTAAAAGAGCAGGACAGCGAGACACACATAAAGTAAAGACAGACACTCTATGAAGGTCCACCTACAAGGAATGAAACACCAAGGATTGCAGCCAGAAATCAGCAACTAGGAGAGAAGACTCAGAAGGAGTGTTAGCCTCCAAATTTATGCAAACTCAGTTTCTATTCCTTAAAGTCACTCGTTTGTGGCTCTTTCCTATGACAGCACTAAAATGGTGTGATGTATTTATATTCATTTCATATTTTCATTTGTATCTATGCACACATGAACACTCATGTACATTTACACTTTCTGCGTGTCATATATATTAGCTGGTCAGAATCAACTAAGTCAATTTCCAATTAGTAATGGGTCATGATCTTCAATGGGCGTCAGTCTTCTCATCTGAAAATAGACTTTTTGTAACGGTCAAGCAAGCTAGTCTCACAGCAGATTTAACACACTGAACATTTAGTACAGTTAGAAATCATTATGAAGATGCTTATGATTTCAATGAGAGCCTGCCAGAATTGGTTGAGATTTCTTTTCATTAAGCAGCTTTAGCATGCAAATGAGGTGATAGGGAGTCACAGCTTTGGAGGGGGGGTGAGGTGCCTCCTAGTCCTCAGTGACATTCCTTTTCACACGTTCTAGAGGATATTTGCAGCAGATTTATAGATTTTCTCAAGGCAATAGTACATCATTTGATAGCTTGACTGCTGCCTCCATGAGCATTGATTGTGGATCCAAGTGGCATAAAACCCTATGCAATTTCAACATCTTCTCCATTGATCAAGATGTTATTTGCTAATCCAGTTGTGATTGTTGTCGGTTTACTTATGTTGAGTTATAGCCCAAGCAGTAGAATCATGTAGTTAGTCCTTTATTTCTTCTATTCACTTAAACCAGTGATTCTCACCCTTCCTAATGCTATGACCGTTTAATACAGTTCCTCATGTGTGGTGACGCCCAACCATAAAAGTATTTTCATTGCTACTTCATAACTGTAATTTTGCTACTGTTATGAATCAGGTGACCCTATGAAAGGATCATTCAACCCAAAGGGGTGACAACTCACAGGTTGAGAACCGATTAAAGTACAATGGCACTGTGATAGCACTGGGAATATAAAGATAAATCAATGTTGGTTGCTGTCTTTAAGGAGCTTTAGTATCTAGAAAGGTGCTATTTAATATAGTACTCAGTGGTGTAGTGGTTACTCATGGGGCTGCAATCTGCATGGTCAGCAGTTCTGCACCACCAGAAGCTCCACGGGAGAGAGACTGGGCTTTCTACTCCAATAAACAGTTACAGTATTGGAAACCCACAGGGGGTCATTATGAGTCAGCATTGACTTGACGGCAGTGAGTGACTTTGTGACTTCTATTTATACATATAGATTTAAATGAAATAAAATTAATAATTCATTGACACCAATCACTTTTTAGGTACTCAGTAGCCATAAATAGAGACCAATATATATATAACATTTCCACCATCATAGAAAGTTCTAAAATATAAGCAAAGGATCTTAGCAGATGTGTACCTATTCCTCAAATTTGGAGGCTGAGGTAAAAGAAAACACATGAAGTAGCCTTTGCCTTCTTAGGAGACCTAAGGACTTTACCAGAATTTCTCAGACAATGTTTCAGAGGTATTCAGAAACTCAGTGAACCAACTATATAACACTTTCATTTTTTAATTTATTGAACAATCTTATTGGCACATAATCTACATATGTAATTCAATAGTTCAAGTTTATCAAAAAACACTATACAATCAACACCACAATCAATTTTAGAATATTCTTCTTTCTTGAACTCATTGTTAGTAATGCTCCCTTTTCCCCAACCTCCCTTGCCATACTCCCTAAAACCATGAACACAGTTGTGATCTCTATATAGCCACCTATCCTGGATTTCACATACAGAAACACACACACACACACACACACAGTAACAAAGTAAAACAGAAAAGAAAAGATTATTTTCAATAGAAAAGAAAGTGTAAAACATTGTAAAACTAGAAAAAATATTAAATTGTTCAAAAAGTAGATCAAATGATAAGGTGTTACATTTTAATCTAAATAAAGCTGCGACCATACATTTTTTCCAATGCACTCTTGAAGATTTCCAGGCTATTCACATCCCTGGTCTATAGTCAGAGGGATTCACTGGAGGTTCAATTAAAGTATACTTCCCCTTTACTTTGTTTTCAAATAGAAACACCTTTTAAGTGGGTCAAAATGGAGATCAAATAAGAACATGCATTTTAAGATAGCTTTATCTGCCATAATCAACATCACAGTGCTCCCTGTCTGGTAACAAGGCTATGCATGTCCCTCAGCTGTGGGCAGAGGGATTCACTGGAGGCTTGATCTACGTGGGGCCCTGCAAATGGAATTTGGGCTTCCACTGTCCTGCACAGCTTTCTGCAAACCAGGTGTTCCCGGTGTATGCTCTGATACCATTGCAGTCTTCAGATTTGGAGTACAGTATTTACAAATGTTGACTCAAACAAGTTAGTGTGTGTCTTCCATGCAGACTCAGTTGACACTTACAATGAGATTTTAGACCCCCAAAGCTATACTTTCTGGTAGCCAATCACCATCTTGTTTCTTCATCACACTTGCTATAGCACCCATATCTTCAGTGATCTCTTCAAGAGGTCTGGCATCAATCAGGACCATGTTATAAGATTGGGGCTTAAATTAAGTGTGAACTCCAAGTCCACTCATCTATCTATGAGTTATATATGTCTCTGGTTTACCTTTGAGACCTCATTGCCATTTTGTGTTAGAGAACATTAGCAATCACCCCCCGCCCCCCGCCCTGTGTCATAGGGTAATTCTACTCAGTGTCATTAATTTAGCCAATCTTGAGCGACTCTAGCCTTTTCCATAGTCTTGACCATAGCACCCCCAGACTTCTTAAAAATTATGGATCTATAGTGTCTCTGTTCATCAATGTTTGTGTTAACTGTCTGAATAGACCCTAATCCCCAGTCTTGGTCCCTGATAGAAATGAAGGCTGTATACTCAGCTAGAGACTCCGATTGTCTCTCTGTGAGCTGTCAATCCCTACTACTTAGGTATTCACTAATTGAATCCTACCTTAACTTGGACAATTCTCCTGAAACATGTTGTCTGGACAGCCCCCTGACACTGAGAACTACTGAAACCTAGAAGGTTTTTCTTGCCCCTACATTTAAAAAAAGCAGAAGCTTTATCAGAACTGATAGGACAGAAACAAGTTGGCTTGGTCTGGATGGTATGGATTGTATTTTTTTCTAGTAGTTAATGATGCATCAAGTTAATTTTGAATTATAACAACCCTGTAGGACAGAGTATAATTGACCTATAGGGTTTCCTTTGCTGAAATCTTGGTGTTGATTTTTGAGTTGCCAGGTCTTTTGTCCCACAGTGTCACTGGTAAGTTTCAACTACAGGCCTTTGGGCCAGCTGTTAAGCACCTGACCATAGCACCACCAGACTTCCTTCATTGTCTCTAATATCATCGAAAGGACTTGATAAACTGGCTTGGGTTCAACATTTCAGTTGTTTACTGACTGTGATCTTAAACAAGTGCCCATTCATTTCTCAACATCTGTCCAACAAAGATCAAAATGTCTATGTCAGTTCTATAGGACATGATAAGATAACATTGATGTAAAGGGATCTATACATGATGAGTGGTATGGATTATATGGTGTGTCCCCCTCTCCCACAAATATGTATTGTAATCCTAATGCCTATGCTTGTGGGTTACCCTATTTATTAAATTAGTGAAGGCATTTACGTTTAGGATGAATTCTAAATGTAATCACTTTTTGGCGATACTAGCAGAAGTGTAGCCGTAGAGGCCAGTGAGCAGACTGGAGAAGACAGAAACACTATGGGATTTTCCCAGGAACCAAAGGGCAACACGGATACAGAAGCCGAGACAGAGAGCTTTCCCCAGAACCAACCCAGAGAGAGCGTTCTCTTATACTTAATGCCTTGAACAGAAAATAAATGTCTTCCTTTAGAATCACCCACCTGTAAGTATCACTGTTACCGCAGCACTAAGAATCAAGGGCTCAGTCTCCTCTTTCACATGCTCTTCCAGAGGCCTCTCCCTGCTGACTTCGGCCATTCCTTTTCTGACTCAGCCCTTCCCCTGAGGCCAAAGGCTTGTTGGTTTTGTTACTCAACGCTTAATCTTCAGAGAATAAAGTATGCCCAGTTTGGTAAATCTTTGTTGAAAGAAAGGGAGAGTCCAATGGCTTTGTGAATTAAACTAAAGCAAAACAATGAAAGTAATAGCACCATGAGGATAGCAAGAGCAGAGATCTCTCACACTTCAGCCAAGAAGGGAGAAGTTCCCTTGCTTTTGCGGGGAGGTTAGTTCTTCCCAGGGGAGAATCTACATATCTTCCAAGGACTCCTTTGTGCATTGCAAATGCTGCTTCAGTGAAGAAAGGGACTCCCAGTTACCCTTTAGGGAATTGGGCACACCTTCCCTTTAAACAGATCTGAAAAGGGGTAGCTCCAGACATCATTCGACTACTTTCCCTCCAAATAATTATTCATTTGGTATATTTGTCTAGGAAGTCTCTCCAAGGAGTACTACTGATTTTTCAATGACTACTGTCCATCGAAGCTCCCCTTGGGACCCATGGAAACACATTTCTCTCTTTGTCCTTCAAGTTTCAGTTAAGTTTGTGTGCCTTCCATGATGAGCCACCTCCAAGATACTCTTTTTCTTCTTGACATCTTGGAACTTTTCACCCTCCTGCTTTTCTGTTTCACTAGGTTTTCCTGACAAGCGAGTTTGTGGCAGCTCTTGTCTGTTGAATGACATTGCCCAGAGTGTCATCTTGCAATGCTGTCTAGAATGTATACCACGAATGCAGGTAGAAAAAACAAGGTTCCCCATCCCCACCCTATGCCTCCTCTCAAAAAATGTCTTGGTCCTAACTTCTGGAATCTGTGAGGTTTTTTTTAACCTTACATGAACAAGGGGGATTTTACAGATATGATGAAGTTAAGGATCTTAAATGCTATTAAATGATATCCTATGGATTCACTGCCATCACAAGGGTCCTTAGAAGAGGGAGCCAAAAAAGTCAAGGTCAGGCTGGCAGAGGCAGAAGTTGGAGAAGGCACACTGACTGTCTTTGTGTGCCACAACATTGTAGGCAGTTTGAAGCTAGACAAGGCAAGGGAATAGATTCTCCCCTTGAATCTCCAAAAGGAGTGAAGCGCTTTGAGCATCTTGATTTTCGCTTGTAAAACTGTTTGGACTTCTGCCTTTCAGAACTCCACAATAAAATGTGTGTATTGTGTTCAATCACCCAGTTTGTGGTGATTTGTGACAGGAGCAAGAGGAAACCAACATAGTTTTGCTCAACCAACACTGGTAGACTGCCTTGTTGCACGTTTTATGTGCTAACTTAATTTTGAATCTATGCAGAAAACAATAAAATAACCATCAAATACTTACATAATTCATTTTTTTTAACATGGTTCAATTAGGAAGTCTCAAAAGACTTAGAATGTAGGCCCAGCCTGGTCTAAAAGTAACCCAACGCCCTAGCTTCTAGCCCTGGGAGCACTTTGCACAGGGTCTTGGAGTAGCTTACTAAGAAAGTCCATTGAGCTGCCACAAATCTGGGGAGAGGCTATATTTTATAATTTAACTTCAAGTGGGCAAATCCTCTTCTGCTGCTGTTGCGTGGTTTGTCCCAGACAGACATAGCAACCTCCTTTCCTGTGGGACACTCTCCAGGCCTGGGGGAGAGGCGCGGGGCGGGGGGAGGGGGGAAGGGGGCAGGACTGTAATCCCTGTGGAAATCTAAAGCCAAACTGCGAAAATGCTGAGGAAATCCAGGTCTGCCTGCTTCGCCTGGGAGATGGTGGTAATTAAGCAGATTCCCTCCAAGTCCAGGAAGCAGGACTCTGCCAGGGAAATCAAATTAAAGCAGGAAGGTGGAGAAATGATCTTCATTAAAAGCATACCTGCTACACTATTTCTTCCAGCCAGTTTGGCCTGGAGTCTTGCCTCTATGGCTTTTAATAGGTGCGAACTGATGTTTTATTTAACTGTCCACCTCCTCCTGGCTCCTGATTCTGCCTAGAAAAATAAAGGTTTTAAAATGTTCTTCTGGTTTAGTTGGTCATGAGCCCATGCTATTCCCAGAGTGAGTCTCAGGAAGATATTAAGAAGAATCCTTGGTTTCCAGAATAAAGTATTTCATTCAAAAGCAAGTCAGCTGAGTGCCTGAGAATCACATTTGAGACCATCTGACCTACCTCATTTGTGCTGCACTGGATAGTTTTTAATGGTGACTAATTAATTTATATGTTCTTACAATGTTGAGCAAGTTTATAATATTTATGTTTTGTATAAGATCTTTATTTTAATTAATTTTTTAAAAGGACTAGTATGGTATCAACCCAGGCCCCACCATTTTTTAAGTCCTCTAATGTACATTAAAATGTGAACATAATAAAATTTCTAGAAATATATATTCAGATTAACAAAATTCTTTCCATACAAATTCCTGGATTACATATTTTATTACTTTCATTTTATGAAACCTCTTTACTGCATTTTATTTTTTAAATTTGTGTGAATTCTTTTTACATTTTCCTCAGATTTTGTTACCTATTTCTATAATTTTATAAATTAAATGCTAATTACTTTATTTATACCAGTTTGAGTTTGAAAATGAAGTTAAAGTTATGAATCTTCCTTTAAGTAATTTTTTCTATATCCAATGCACTTGATTGTGAAATTTTGCTTTTGATGTTCCATATGCCTTAATTATAATTTGATGTCCTCCTTGACTTGAGGGGTTTTCTTTAGAACATAAAATATTTCATTTTGTGAACTAGTTGTACTTGTGTCATCTACGTTTAATGTTGCTGCATTGTGCTCAAAAGAAGTATTGAGTTACTTTTGAAACTTGATTTATTTTTTCCCCATTTTGCCTATTAAAGAAACAAACCAATGATAGATGAGTGCATTTTAAATAGGCAATATTTTTAGTGTCATATTTATATATAAAACATAAGTTTATTGTTATTTATCAGACTTAGAGTTTGATATATATAATTTTGAGTATTCATCTATCAATGTCTTTGATGGTGGCACTGATCTCTGCAATCCCTCCAGGAATGCGGTACTGCTTTTGGTTTACTATTTCCCTAGGTAATGGCAGTTCTAATGGTGTCCACTTGGCCTTTCCTACCGGTGTGACTTGTGTGGAGCTCTGGTGCTGGTTGTTGTGCCACCAGTATTTCAAACACCAGCAGGTGACTTGCGGTGAATAGGTTTCAGCAGAGCTTACAGACTCGGAAGAAAGGGAAGTGGTCTGCCTCTGAGGGACAACACACTGGAAACCTCACGACTAGCAGTGGGCCATTGTCTGGGACACCGTCTTGGTCACTCAAAATAAGACTGGGCAAGGGCTGGCTCCTCCAAGCAGAGTTAATCTGGATGATGTGGATGAAGCAACTCTTTCACATTTACTGATGGTGCATGACGCGACATTCAAATAAAGAGTTGCAAATATGCACTGCTAATCAGAATAAGGAATAGATGACGTATGAGTCAATGAAAAGTGGAAGCTGTCAAAACCAACAAGGGGCATGTAAAGATCCATATCTCAGGCATTCAAGGTTGGTGTTTGCATTTTCAATTGAACAAAAATGAGGAGTTGATATTAAGGGCTCAAGTAGAAAGCAAATGTTTTGAAAATGATGATGACAACAAATATACAAATGTGCTTGACACCATGGATGGATGGATGGATTGTGATAAGAGTTGTACGAGGCCCCAATAAAATGATTTTTTTTAAAGAAAGGAACAAACAGAAGAACAAGACACTGCCTGGGGTCCCACACTACACACACACACACACACACACACACACACACGCACACGCACACACACCCAGAACAATCACATGGGGTACAATGCCAGCAATGCATGGACGGCATCACATTCATCATCAAAAACACATTAAGTTCCATCTTGAAATACAATGCTGATTGTGATGGGATAATGCCCATTCACCTATAAAGTATATCAGTTCACGCAATTTGATACAACCTTATTCAGATTTGTATACAACCACCAAAGCCAATGATGAAGAAATTAAAGCATTCTACCAATATCTGGGGCCTGATTTTGATCAAGCATGCAAGCAAGGTGTATCGATAATTATCCGTGGTTGGGATGTGAGCGCTGGAAACAAAGAGCAACAATTTTGCAAGCGCAACAATTTTTTCATTACAAATATTTTTATTCAATGACATAAGTATTGGCTATATATATGGACCTCACTAGCTGTAATACACAGGAGCCAAATTGACTGCATCTCTAGAGTTACACAATATATACCATCTGTTACTCATATGCAAATTCTTGCTGAGTCTGAAGGAAATTAAAACAAGTCTTTGAACACCAAAATATAACCTTGAATATTTCACACCTGAACTTAGAAACTATCTCTAGAGTAGATTTGACGCATTGAACCCTAATAATTTAGGGCTAGAAGAACTGTAGAATGATATCAAGGACATCATACATGAAGAACACAAAAGGTCAGTTATCAGGCATCAGAGACCCAGAACGAAAAAAATAATATCAATGGGAATGAGGGGGAGGGCAGAGTGGAGACCCAAAGCCCATCTGTAGACAATTGGACATCCCCCACAGAAGGGTCACAAGGAAGGGAGGAGAGAGCCAGGGTACAGCACACACCAACAGAACACACAACTTTTCTCTATTTCTTTAATGCTTCCTCCTCCCCACTATCATGACCCCAATTCTACCTTACAAATCCAGCTAGACCAGAGCATATACAGTGGTCCAGATAAGAGTTCACAACACAGGGAATCCAGGACAGATAAACCTCTCAGGACCAATAATAACAGTAGTGATACCAGGAGGGGAAGGGGAAGGTGGGAGGAGAAAGGGGAAATGGATTACAATGATAGCCATATAACACCCCACCCCACCCCAGTGGGATGAACAACAGAAAAATGGGTGAAGGGAGACAGCAGTTGGTGTAAGACTTAAAAAAATAATTCATAAATCATCAAAGGTTCATGAGGGGAGACTGATGAGGAGCTTATACCAAGGATTCAAGTAGGAAAAAAAATGTCTTGAAAATGATGATGGCAACATATGTACAAATGTGCTTGATACAATGGATGGATGCATGGATAAGAACTATAAGAGCCCCCAACAAAATGACTTTTAAAAAAAGACAGGAAAGAAAGGAAAGATGATCATGGATGCTAGAAGACACTCTAAAACATCTTCTGGAATGTGGAGAAGCTAGGGTGATTGCAGAATCAGGATGGATTACAACTCAGTGTAAATGGAGTAAGACGGAAGTTGTCAAGGATTTCATTTTCCTTGAATCCACAATCAGTGCTTCTGGAAGTAGCAGTCAATAATTCGAATGAGGTACTGCATTGGAGATATCTGCAGCAAAATATATCTTTGAATGTTAAAAGAATAAATATGTAAGCGCACATGGAAGAAGCATACCAGTCTGTGTGATCATGAGATGTCCACCGAATCAGGTATCAAAAGATTCCAAACAAACTGTGGTAGTTACATAATCTGGGGTCAATTTGGGACCTGAGAGGATTAAGAGAGAAGGGGTGGAGTTGAGTCTCTCAATTGGGTCACAGCCAATGAGGCTTCTGTGGGCATGGCCTTCCCCTGATGATTCTGAGGAAACTCGGATTTTCTCCTTGGAGGTGGGAGGAACTCTCTCTCACTATTCACTCCCTTGGAGACTCTCTATTGACAATGCTGACTCCCTGAGAGACATCTCTGAGGAGAAGTCACATGGACCTACCCTGATGCAGCCAGAGCCCTGGACCTGGAGAAGCAGTGTGGAGACACCTGCTGGTGCTGAGATGCTTACAACGCCACTGGATCCAGAAGACTTTCCACCCACTGGCCTGTGATTGTCCTGCATTCAGCGTCACTGCATGTGTTTCGTGAGTCTGAAGAGTACTTTGTAGATGGGTAGCAGATATATGGGCTAATTTCAGATTTATGGGCTTGGACTGGACTGGGTTGGGATGCTTTCTTAATGTAATTCCCCTTTATATAAAAATCTCTCTTATACACATATGAGTTTTTATGGATTTGTTTCTCTAGTCTACTCAGACAAACATACAAACAATTATATTGATGTGAAAGAGGGGTGTTGGAATGGAGACCCAAAGGCCATCTGTAGATAATTGACATCCCCCATAGACGGGTTACCAGGAAGGGACCATTCAACCAAGGTACAGTATCACACCAAGGAAACACACATCATTCCTCTAGTTCCTGAATGCTTCCTCCCCACACCCACTTCCACGACCCAGTTCTACCATACAAATCCAGCTACACTGGAGTACACACATTGGTACAGATAAGAGCTCTTGACACATTGAATTCAGGACAGATAAAAATCCTCAGGAACTGTAGTGGTAGTAGCAATATCATGAGGATAGGGGGATGGTGGGGGCAGGGAGGGGAGGAGAGTGGAATGGGGGAACCCATCACAAGGTTGGATATATAACCCACCCCCCATTGGGATGAATAACAGTAATGTGGGTTAAGGGAAACAGACTCAAAATAACAACAATAATATATACTTGATCAAGGATTCATGAGGGTGGGAGGGGTTAAAAGAGGAGCTGATACCAAGGACTCAAGTAGGAAAAAAATGCTTTGGAAATATTGATGGCAACATGTAAACAAGTATGCTTAATATAATTGAATGATGGATTGTTATAAGATTTGTAAGAGCCCCCCCCAATAAAGTGAATAATAAAGAAAAAGAGTAAAGATGGCAATTTGAAGACCAAGGTAGGTTTTGTCGAAGCTGTAGTATTTTCAATTGCTTCATATGCTTGTGAATGTTGGACAGTGAATGATGGCCAATAATTAATGAATGTGAACTATGATGATGACAAAGAATAATGAAAGCCATAGACTGCCAGATGCGGAAACAATCTGTCTTAAAATAAGCTGAATACTCCTTAGAAGTTAGGCAACTTCACCTTATGTATTCTGGATGTATTATTGGAAAGGACCAGTCTCTGGAGGATTTCACGCTTGGTAAAGTTGCTGTTGTGGCTAGGTGCCAGCGAGTCAACTCCAGCCCATAGCTGCTCTATGCACAACAGAATGAAACACGGCACGGTGTCATCCTCATGGCTGCTCCTGTGCCTGAGCCCATTCACGCAGCCACTGTGTCACTCCATCTCACTGTAGGCATTCCTCTTCTTGGCGACCCTTCCACTGTACCAAGCATGATGTCCTTCTCGAGGGACTAGTCTCCCTAAAAATATGTCCAAAGCAGGCAAGACAAAGTCTGGTCATCCTTGCCTGTAAGGAGCACTCTGGCCTGCCTTCCTCCATTATCAACAAATTTGTCTTTTAGCGGTCCACGGTGTTTTAATATTCTGCTCCAGCACCACAATAGAGATGCATCTGTTCTTCTCCGGTCTTCCTTGCTCCATGTCAAACTGTCCCATGTATATGATGCAAGGGTGAATACCCTGGTTTGGATCAGGGGCACCTCAGTCCTCAAAGTAACATCCCAGTTCTTCAATACTCTAGAGTTCATGTGTAGTAGATATACCTACTGAAACACATCTTCTGACCTTCTTCTGATCTCTTGTCTAATGCTTTCACGAACATTGATTGTGGATCCAAGAAAGACAATATTCTTGAAAATGTCAACCTTTTTTCCATTTATCATGATGTTACCTATCGGTCCAGTGATGAGGATTTTAGTCTTCCTTCTATTGGGGTTGTCACTTGCACACCACAGGTTGTTGATAAGCTTTCCTCATGCCGCATCTCCCCCCCCCCCCATATAATCCAGCATCTCTGATGATTTGCTCAGCATAGAGATTGAACAAGTGTGGTGAAAGCATACAACCCTGACACATCCCCTTGCTGATTTGAAAACATGAAGCATTCCTTTGTTCTGTTAACACAACTGCCTTTGATCCACGCTCACGTTCCAAAGGAGCACAATGAAGTGCTCCAGACTTCCCACTGTTTTCAAGATGATCCACCGTTGATTGTGGTCCATATAATCATACACCTTTGCAAAGTCAAGAAAACATCTTGCTGCCATCTCTACTTTGAGCCGAGATCCATCTGACATCAGCAATGAGATCACTTGTTCCAAAGCCTCTTCTGAATCCGGCCTGACCTCTGGCAGCACCGTTTGAATGCACTGCTGCAACCTTCGGTGGATGATCATCAGCAAACTTTTACTTGCATGTGATACCAGTGACAGAGTTGTATAGTTTGAGCATTCTGTTGGGTCACCTTTCTTTGAAATGGACACAAATATGCATCCCTTCCAGTCCGGTGGCCAATTGGCTGTCTCCAAATTTCCTAGCACAGAGGAGTGAGTGCTCCCAGTGCTTGCTTGGTGAAGCAGGTGACTCTCAATGGGAAGGACTGGCACAGAGAGCGCAAATTGTGATGGCAATTGTGAGCCTGGCCCTGATTACTATGGCACAGAAGAACTGCAGACAGAGTGTGAAATTATATGGTATAGATAACAAACCATCGACTACATCATTCAAAATATTGTAGATATTTCTTATTTACATTTTAAAGGATTTTTATACTTGATTTTGAAATATTTAAATAGATCACTTCTAATATGTTTCAATAGAACCTTATTACCTTTGAAATATCTTTACTTTATAAAATTTAATAGATTTATTTGACATATGCTAGTGAATGATGGATATATGTTCGTGGAATATTAATATTTTTATCAATAAAATATAACTACATACTATTTAATCCTTTCAATTTTTAATTTACTTTTCTAAGACATGACAGCTGAAATCCTGGTTTTGATTACAACCAGTTATATCTTGGTTTTGATTTATAAGTTAAATATTTGCTTATAATTAAATAGTTGATCTTAATGAATACTTCTTTTTATATGCATTTTATTTGCATGGTTTTTAATCTCAAACAGTTTTTCTCTCAGTGTATATTTATAGTTTGATAAATATATCATTCATCTCTTATTTTCTGTTTTCTCTCGTCTCTCATTTCATAGTATTTTTTTATCCTGGTACCATATGGTCTGTGTTGGCATGTGTAGCTCTCCTATATTTGTGTTCGTTCCTTGTTGGGTCAATTATTTGAGAACTGCACAGAGTTTCTCCTCATTGTGAATATCTAATTATTTCTTGAATGTGTCCAAACTTACAGTTATTAATCGAATTCAGAAAGCAAATACGTTATATGAATTAATGTTCTCTTATTACCATGATATAATCATGTCATTTAGACTTTATTGTCTGGATTTTGCTGTTATTTACATGACTCTTTAACTAAAAGTGTTATTATTACATACAATTATAAACTTATGATTCAATTATGATTATGTTTCTTTGTAAACTTTATTTTAAGAATTAAATATTTTTTGTTTGTTTGTTTGTTTTAAATGTTTTATTAGGGGTTCATACAACTCTTATCACAGTCCATACATATACATACATCAATTGTATAAGGCACATCTGTACATTCTTTGCCCTTATCGTTTTCTTTTCTTTCTTTCTTTTTTTTTCCTTTTCTTTTTTTACATTTTATTAGGGACTCATACAACTCTTATCGCAATCCATACATATACATACATCAGAATTAAATATTTTTTTAATTTTCAACATAACTAGCAAACTATTTGGTTCTAAATTGTGTTACCATGGACTAAGAACTTACCATAAGCTTCTTCCAGCTAATTTTTTAAATTAATGACATCTGTATTTTGATTACTTTAGACATCCGTGAGAAGCAAACTCACTACCATCAAGTTTATTTTACATCATAGAGACCCTGTGGGACAGGATAGATCTGCCCCTATGGGTTTTCAAGGCTGTAACACATTTATGGGAGTAGAAAGCTTCACCCTTCTGCCATGGAGCAACTGGTGATTTTGAACTGCTGACCTTCCTGTTAGCAACCCAATGGGTAACAACTCTACCACCAAAGACCACCCTACCACTAATTTATTCACCCATTGCCTTAGACTTTATGCTCCAGAACACCTTTATATGAAGTGCTGGTTTTCCCTTCGGTTATCAACACATATAAGTATGCTTTTAGTTAGATACAAAAAATTTGTAGTTTGCTCCTTTACTCCTTTAAAGTGGAATAGATTTTATACCATTGCTCCTGGGATGATTTTACCTTTGGGGTTTTGTTCTAAGGTCAGCCTCGTTGTTCTCCTTTGTAAGGTACCTTTATCTGATTACTCATAGCATTTTTCTGAATTTTAAATTCATGAGGTTTATTAGGATATGACAGTGTTTCTTGGTTCTGAGGATTACCATAAATTCTCTCATTATGTAGATTAAAATCTTCATTCATTTTCTAAACACTTTGAGAATTAACGACTTTAAATTTGCTCCAAGAGGGGTCTGGTCTTTGTCCTGAACTTCTTTAAGGTGATCTCTAAGCCCTTGGCATGTCATTCATAATACAACGGTTTTTGTTTGCAGGAGGCCTTGGGCCACTGGAAAGTCTAACGATATGTTGCAGTGTGGAAGATGGCTAGATTGGATAGTGTTGTGATTGGAAACTGGCTAGTCTAGAAAGATCATCATTGTGATCTAGAGTGGAGGTTTGATCTAGAGGGGCTTGATACTGGAGATTGAGATCAACTCCAGGCACAATTTATCATGCATATGCATTGGAGCTCTGATTTAAAACAAAATATTTACAACTACAAAATGTCTGAACTTAGAAGCTTAAATGAGCTCCCCTTGGTAATGCTCTGTGTGTTTTAACCCATAAGACTACCTGGAAAGCGATGCTGTTTTGACTCCCTTTGGAGAGGATAATTGGAAGTTTTGTATTTAATATTTTATTTGGCCCTCCCCTTTGTACATCTTCTCTTTTCTGATTTTAATCTTTATCCTATAACTAACTACAACTGAGCATAGCACCTTTCAGTGAGTTCTGTGAGTCTTTCTAGTGGATTATCAAACCTGAACATGGTTTTGGAAACCCACTAAATTTGTAATTGTACTAAACTTGCCAGAAGTAAAATTATCCAGAATGATACTGAGTCACTAAAACATTTATTTGGTGTGTGCGGGGGGGGGGGTCACTAAAACATTTATTTGGGGCTGAGATTATGAAGGATAAATGGATAAGGGGGTGGAGAATGATGAATCTTTGGGTTGAGGATGGCCATGTGTAATCGAACTGCTACCATTCTGTGATAAGTTACTGGAGGCCACAGCTGCCATGCAAAGCAAAGGAACATGTTGGGGTGGAATCTGATGCTGGGCCAAACTTGGATTCTGGTCAATTGGAGCTGTTGTCCCTTGTCTCAAGGCTGCTCTCAAGAAGCAAAGTTAGCTTGAAGCAATGGAGGATGAAGAAGCTAAAGAATGGGGAACTAGAAGGAGCGTCATAGGATGTGTCCTCGCAGGTTGAATGTTTTAGAGAAAACTCAAACTAAACACTAAGAAATAGGACGAATCAAGCCAAAATCTCAGTGCAGGATGACTGATGTTTGGGTGGCCAGAAAGGGACTGATCCCAAAATATTGAAGAGCCCTAAAAAATAACCTATTTTCACTCTAATGTGAAGGTATTTCAAAAGCCGAAAAGCAGACATTCTAAGAAGAAACCTGACAGACTCTCCCGAAGCAATGCTCTTACAATCAAATCACCAAGGGAATCCTAAAAAGACAGCAGTTGCCTGCCCATGAGGCTGGGGAAGGACCCCAGGTCATACGCACACAGTGTTCCCTCACTCACAAGCGTGTGCAATTAACAGCGGTGCAGAGGACACATATCTTGGGGCTCCTTAAAGTCAGAGCTCCAGGCACCGCGTCCTAAGGCATGCCGATGAAGTTCTTATGGTGACTCTGAGGATATGGGGATTCAATAATTGAAGGAATTAAAGTAAAAGTTCATATGAAGCTTAGAATGTTTAAACAGACTTTGTGTGTGTGAAATGGCTCATCGCCTTTGCCCAAATGCATTGTGGTGGTGGGTCTTGTATTTTATTGAGAAAACTTCCCTTACTTGCCATTGTAAAGCCAAAATCATATAAACCTGCACTTCTACTAATATTGCCTGGACATGCTATATGAGAACCAATTAAGATTGCTTGATCCTACACAGTATTTTTTATTTGAAATAATATGGGATATTTGGTGGACAAAATAGATTGCCACTTTAATTAATGCCTTGTTAGAAGCTGAAACACTGGTACAAACCAATTATCTCTGTAGTAGCTTTATGGGGAGAGCCAACTTGGGCTTATGGTATAAACTAGCAAGACAATGAGCTTCAGTGCAAAGTGGGTTATGCGCTGGACTACAAATCACAAGGTTGGCAGTTCAAACTCATCATCTGCTTCACAGGGTTTATTCTTCCATAGGGTTTGTAGCTTTGGAAACCCAGAGGTAGAGTTATATTTGTTCTATAGACTTTCCTTGAGTCAGAATCAACTTGAGGCAATGAGTGAACAAATGAATTGCAACATTTGAGATTTTCAATTTGTCCTGGGGAAGACAAAAAATAACCTTGGAATCTGAAATTCTTAAAACATACTGGGTGATGTCAGAGAAATACTCTAATGAAGAGTTCATTAACAAAATGAATGTTGTGTATGCAGAAACATACTACCAAGATAATGAAAAAGATACTTTTTTATTCATAAGAAGATTGACTACTTCCCCCCAGAATTGACTTTGGGTCTACCTGTATTCTACTGTCCTGTGGACAGTGACCTACAAACAACTCTTGACTGACCTACAAACAGCTACCCGGCTCATGGATGGTAGTTCTGGGGTGAACTGATTGTATTCTGTTTGAAAGACCACCAATAACACTATTGATTAAAAAAAAAGAAAACCAAATAGGCTCAGTGGGCTGAATTTGCATGCTGTTTGCTCCTGTGGCTCGGTTTTCACACACTCATGTACAGTCACCAATGGCATGGTGATACAGTCAATGACCAATTGGACCATTAAAGGCTGACAGCACGAGGGGCAGTCCTATGAAAACCAGAGGTGAAACAGAATAGGATGTGTGGCTGTCCATGCAAAGGATGAAGCCATATGCTTTAGAAACTCGACAACTAGACATCTGTGAACCTAAGTGGCTGGCTGTGGAAGATATTCTGGTGTTATGGTTTGATGATAGAATGAATGAATTGTTAGTGATTGATTGGGACTCTAGTAATGTGCCGGTAGTTTTTGACGCTTTCATTTCCCTGATTACATCTACTACCATATTGCAATATGGTAGAGCACTGACATTGTTGATAAAGTTATAATACTGATATTGATACTTAGATGTATTAGAAAATTGAGTTAAAACTCCCTAGAGTGTAATACTGATGAAAAATGATCGGCCTGAGGAAAAACTAGATTTATCTAGCTATCAACTAATCTCTAGGCTGCAAAGTTCTACACACATTTTTCATAAGATACAAGTGATACATCAACGGACCAAACTATGCCAATATAGGTAATGGCATTATGAGACAAATTAAATTATCTGATTCTTTATCTCTCTTTTTACTCAACACTGACTCCTCCAATGTCAGGCATGTAATATTTAGCCAAAGACCACAGAATGACGTGTACAGTAAAAATGCCATATTTCCCAAAGGGAGGCCGAAAGAATCCTGGGGGTACTGTTGGGTAACTGTTGGGCTGCCAATTGCAAGGCCAATGGTTCAAATCCATGAGCCACTCTGCTGGGAAATGAGGTGATCTGTGCCTGTAAAGTGTTACCATTTCGATGAATGAGAATTGGCTTGGTAGCAATGGCTTTTCTTGTTTGTTTGTGGGGTGTGGTTAAAGGAAGATCTAGCTTTTGCTACTGGATTCCGGGAGACAATGTCTAAGTCTTTGCCATGTCATGCCTGATTGAATTGCCTTTGTTTTCCTGGAGATCTTGGCTCACTGGAGAGTTTAGCAATATAAATTATGGTGGGTCTTGACTGCCCCAGAAAGACCAATGGCATGATTTAGAATGGTGACTTTGGATCATGCCCAGATGGGCTGCAGAGAGGGACTGAAATGAGTCATGTGGGCAATCAATCATGCCTATGAAATGGGAGCCCAACCAAAACTCTGCACAGTGACTTTCTCTGTGTTGCAATTCTGTGTATTGTTACATACCAAGAAAGCAACACTAGCCTGACTCCATTCAAATAACTTGAATCTCTGAGCATGGTAATTTATTGTAATCTACTTTTGCATTTCTTACTTTGGCTGATTTTAATTTGTATCCTTTTCTTGAAATAAACTTTAACCACAAATAGAACTTATTTCATTGTGTTCTGTAAGTTCTTCTAATGAACTACAGACATTGACGGTGGTTTGGGGAACCCCTTGAATGTAGAGTTGCTTTGAGTTCCAAATGACCAGATGGCTGTAGTCAGCAGAAATGATGCTCGGTTTATGTGGATTGCTCCCTTTTCCTTAGCAATTGGCCAATTTTCATCATTTCCTTCTGCTCTGCGCTTGAATATTGTTTCCATCTTATTCTCTTCACTTCGATTCCCCTTATCAGCCATTTGCGAGTTGATTTTTGCCTGTTTCCTATTTTTTACAGATTTGCTCTCCATATCCTCAATTCTATTATTTCATTGTTAATTTTTGTTTTTGCTTCGTCTAATGACATTTCAAAAGGACTCACGGTGGCTGCTGTCAGGTAAGCTTGGACTGCTAACCACCAGGTGGGCAGTTCAAATCCATCAGCTGCTCCACAGGACAAAGATGAGACTGCCTGCTCTTGTAATGATTACCAAAGTTGGAAACCTTATGTAGGTACTCTGAGTCAGAACAGACAATTGCCACTGGTTTTGGTGTGTAATGCCATTTAAAAGGAACCCTCATGGCATAGTTGATTACAAATTGAGTTTCCATCTGTAAGATTAGTGGTTCAGATCTATCAGTCACTCCATGGGGAAGAGATGAGGCTGTCGACATCTGTAATGATTTTAAAAGTCTCAGAAGCTAAAAGGGCAGAGGTGCTCTGTGGTGTAGGGTCACCCTGACCTATAGCATTGACTCAATGGCAGAGGGTTAATGCCATTAAATGCAATGACATGGGTCATAGCGAACTATTATGTTTTAGTTTTTAAATTTATTTTAAGCCATAACAGTTTTTTTGTTAGAAATAAGGTGAGCACTTACATTTCAGGTAACCAACTTTGTATTCATCACTTGCAGTTACTCCTTGCCCCCTCGCTAACTCCACCCATCCTGGATTTTTCTTTCCCCTCATGAGTGACTGCCTCCCATGTCATCCCAGTTAGTGCCTAGCAACAGGTCAGCCACTTGATTATTCCTTCCCTTTCCCTCCCCACCTTGGCAAACTCCAAAGTGTGTTTCCTTTATCTTTACCTTCCCCCGCCCCCAACACCCTAAGAATAGTGGTCTCATAGTATATTTGTCCTTTTGTGGTTGACCAATTTCACTCAGCCTTCATTGCAATACATTGGAAAGAGCATTTTTAAAAATTATTCAAATTCTTTAACTTCTCAAAATACTGTAGAGATCTCTTGGAAAGAGGGAATGAGTTGTCAGCCCTTGATGTCTCATTTCAATTTGGATCAAATTGTATCAGGAATTACACATATTTTTCAGAGTTTATGATCTAAAGTAACATCGTTACTGGGTCCAGTGTTGGACAAAGTATTCTTTCTCTATCTTCTTTTTAGCATGTTTGGTCAGTGTAGAGAAGGCGGATGCATGACTCTTCTTTGCATTACTTTATCTCCCAAAAATTCCCTGTGGGATTCTGCTTATTATTGTGCTTTGCAACTATTAATATAGTAATCTCTAGTGCCCTCTCTTTCTCCTTATTTAATCCCATGCCTTTTTCCTTTTTCACAACATCCCAAACCACCTATCCTTTGCCTGTTTCTTTGTATAGATGGTGTCTGGGTTAAGAACATCCAATTTACAAACAATTTTGCTCTTTAATGTTATGTAAAGCTGCCCTCTGTGTGAAACAATTGAACTAATCTCCATTCAAAACAAACTCTTCATCTCAGTGGCCTTCGCTTGCTGCACATGTAGCCTTTAAATAACTGAAATGTTTTCGTGCCTTTTCTTTCATAAAGTAAGACTAAGTAAAGCTCCTGTGCACCTGGTCTAACCCACTAATTCATTTAAATATTTAAAGACACACCTAGGAACAGACCTCATTCACAACTACTTTGAACTTGATACAACACAGACTGTAATGAAGTCTTGTTTCCTCCGTACTATTTTTTTCTTGATCATCTCAACCCACGGCAATCTCCCCTTCTCTAGCTTTGTGTTTCATTATTGTGCCTACTAGTTGGCACCTGAACATAGGAATCTTTTCCCTATGTGCTTTATACTCGATCATTTGTAATTGTAATTGCTTAGCACAGGTTTTGTTATAATACCTTCTGTATTATATATATATTATATATATAATACATTCTCCATAAATCTTTGATTATTTTTAACAATTGGGTTTTAAGCAAGGAGGGAAAATCCACCTTTTCTACTGCCCCCCCCCTCTAGTGACCCCTCCCCAGCCTTTCCTCATCTGACCCTCTGGATTACTTTAGCATCTACAAAATAGTCTTCATTACGCCAAAGCTTATTTGGTTTTTAAAATTTTCTAAAATCTCAATTTGAAGGGTCATCTGTAGGTCAACTCTTTAAATCTGTGTTTAAATATCTCCACCAGCAATGCAAACCGTGAATCAAATTACCTATTCTCCCCGGACCCTCTAATTCCTCCTATGCCTGCATCACTCCTTCCCCTTTTGTTGCTCCCATCCATTTTATCCCTGTGGCAAGAAAAGTTAAATGAGACCGGGCGTGAGGGAAAAAAGCAACTGATGAAGGCAGATGAACTCAGCTCAGGGGACTCTCTTCCTAAACTCAATCAAGCCCTTTAAACAAATCAATTTCATTTTTCATAGAGACTCTGGTACCTGACGTCGGAGTGACTTTTAAAGCCTCATTTGTTTGTGCTTGCTGGTCGTGCTGTAGGTTTTGGGTGCCAAACAGAGAACCGCGGGAGAAGAAGAAAAAAATCAAGCCAATTTGTAAGAGCATTATTATGTTCCTGAGTCCCTTTGCTCCCTTCAAAGACAGCTCGGCAAATAATTCTCATTTGGCAGCATTGTGACAATTCATAGCACAGCTACCGACGTAGAATGAAGCGGATGAGACTGTTCCTAACCTCAGTATGGAACATACACAGAACATACACACACAGAAAATAACACACAGGAGCAACTTCACATTAAACACCGCACTGAGACTGCTATTACGAAGCCATCCTCATGGAGTGCTCATGGAAGCGGCAGTCAAGATTTTCACTGGACAAATCTGAAAAGACGTCTTTGCAAACATTGAAGAGTGCAGATGGCACTTAGGTGCCATATTTCACTACGGTGTGCCTGACACGCACTCTGACAGTTTCCATTGCTCCCCATACAGATGGAAGAGGGACAATGAATGAGGACAATGGAGAGTTAATGTGTGTGAATCATGGTGTTGGCGAAGAGTAGCTGGAAGCCCCGTGGACGATGAGAAGAACCAATCAAGCTGTCTTAGAAGAAGTGCACTCAGAATGCCCTCTCAAGTGAACGTGGCAAAACCTTGTCACATGTCCTTTGGACACATTCTCAGGAGAGTCCAGTCCCTGAGAAAGGACATCGAGGTTGGTCAAGTAGAGGATCGGCAAAAAGAGGGAGGCCCTCGATGAGACGGGTTGGCACAGTGGCTGCAACAAGGGGCCAAATACAATAATTGCCAGGGTGGCACAGGACGACGTAGTGCTTCCTTCATGAGGCCGCCCAACAACGAGGGCCAGACCAGCAGGGCTCCCTCTGTTGTAGTGCAGGGCTTGCTAAGCATTACAACCAGAAACATCTCCTCCATTTACTTTCTGCCCTTTTGTCTCTGTGCACGAGACATTAGGACGTGGCATTTTCTCACACAGAGCAGGCTTCGTGTTTTGAGCCCAATTTTTCCGATGAAGAAAGGGACAAGGAACATGTGACTATCAACCGTGTCAGGTGGTGCTCACAGGTGGAGGTGAGATGGGGAGCTTGGGAGGAGCCACTGAGCAGATTAAACCACGGCCTGTTGAGAATGTTCTTGTGACACACACACACACACACACACACACACACACTCCAGGTTCGATGTCAACCATTGAACAAACACTAAGACGTTGCATAGAGACCAGAAGTTACCGCTAAGGACAACTGGGTACCTCAGGTACCAATAGTGGGCTGAGGAAGAGGATACACGCGGGTGAGTGTGGTATACAGAGAAGTCTGAAGGATGGGAGTGTGACCAAAGTTACTGGCCACAAGTAAAGAAGCTTGGGTGACACAGGTGGTTCGCCCTTGGTTGCTAATTAAAACGTTAGCAGGTCAATCCCACTAAGTGGCTCCCTGGGGTGGGGAGTGGAGGTGGGGGAAGCCTGCCGATCTTTCCTGTGAAGATTGAAGCCAAGTAAACGCCATGCAGCGGGTCTCCATGCGCGGGGAGCCAATTGGACAGCAAACAACAACAATAATGGAAAAGAGTATGTGCTGGGGAAGCACACACACACACACACACACACACACAATTAGAGAGGTCACTTCTAGGGGTAGTCTAAGATCCCCTCCCCACAGAGAAAACTGCTGTCCTTTGACCCTTTTCTATCAACAGCTGAGAAGCTTCTGGCTTCTCACTAGCAACCCCATAAAGAGGCATCTGGATCAGGAGCCTGGGGGGGGCGGCGGTTGTGGTAGAGACGTACCTGATCACTGCTATTTCGGCATCCAAGTTCTAGCCTCCCAGGGGAAAGCTTGAACCAAATCTTTCAGGCATGTTCTTGAGCTTGCAGTTCCAGCAGGGCTGTAGGTGATGTGAAGAAATCAGATTTCAGTCATTCAGAGCAATAAAGCATGGCTTCTGCTACTTCCCCAAAGCCAAAATCAAGCTGGTCAAGTCACAGTCATGCCCAAGGTCTTGGGTGTGTTATGTGGTGAAACCTTCCCGGGACAAAAGAACAATTCTTCTGAGGGTTACGACCCTGGTGAGAGGCAGCCTTTCACTGAGATCCCACCCCTGCTGAGGATTTGTGTTTTCTCTTCAGATAAACTGAAGCTGAGTCTACAGGTTTCTGAGACTGCTCAGGTGATTCTCACAGATCCTCAGAGGCTGACTTGTGGGAGTGAGAAGGAGGAAAGGAACCTACTCCATTCTGCTAATTTGGTCAAAAAGTAGACTCTCACTCTATTTGGGGAAGAAGACCTGCACACACATAGTTTCTGGGACAGAAATGCCAATTCTCAACAAGGGGCAAACTGGATTCGGTTGATCTAAAAGCCTGGTTAGAAATTCCGACTTCCAGTGTTTCCATCTTCAACGTTTTCCAGTGTTTCCATCTTTAAGGTTCAACTTCATTATTTCTGTCAGTTCGATGTTCTATCGCCTACCTCCTGGTTGATGCTCACCATTGATTGCTTCCCTCAGTCTCCTCCTGGCATCCCTGCATCCATTCACTCAGAGTACTGATCCTTAAACTGTGCTTTCCACACTTGCAACATTTATGTCACCTGGGAACTTGTTAGAAATACCCACTATTTGTCGTCGCCTCAGATCTGAGAAGTAAGAAGCTGGGACTGGGCTAGGTCTCAGCAGTCTGCGTCTCAAGAAGGCCTCCAGAGGAGTATGACCTGTGTGAAAGTTGGAAAGTATTGGCGAGGACTCGTCTTATCCTAGGGCCTAGGCAGTAGCAGGTGGTAGGTTTCAGGAAAGGAAATTGTCCTAACAGAGCGTATGTCAATGGCTGATTGCCAAAAGTCTTTCTGGTATTCTTTGTGGTAGATAATTCTAACTTCCTTGACACATACATGGTCTAGTTTTCATTCTCCAAGGAAACTTAACTTGAACCTAAGTGCATTGTGCCCTGAAGAGGTTGTATTTCCTGATCTCCCTAGAAACTAAGCACAGCCATGTGTCTAATTTTGACCAATGGGATATAAGTAGATTGTCCATGTGGGAGAGGGCTAACTTTCCTAGCTCTATTTGTCTGTTAGACTACTTAGAAAGTAATCCAATGATTGGAATTGTTTGTTCTCTTGGTTCAAGAACACAATGACTTTGTCCTGGGTTGGATAAGGTCAGAATCAGGAATATCTATTCTATTCTGACAATATTGGAAGTACTAACTTAATTGCTTTCAACTTCTCTTCTACAAGGAAGAAATAAACATCTATCTTATAAGTGGTTTTGTTTAGCCCTGTCAATTATAGACAAACCTAATCCTAAAGAATCTATTCTTTCCCGAGTCTGCAAAACACAACACTTCCTGTTCTACTGTCCTCCCTATTCTCCCTGATGAAAAGAGGGCAATTTCCTAGTATGTTAGTAGTTTCATAGGCATTCAGAGCGTTGGGTAGAAAATTGCCTAATTCATCCACATAGTTTGAGTTTAGCCTATTGGCTGTTAAATGAGGCGATGTAGAAAAGGTAAAAATAATTTTCCCATAAGCGACTTTTCATACTGCAATGCAGTGCAGGCTGCTTTCACACCTGTGGGAATATTTCCCCTCTGAAGAATGGATGAGGGGGATGTTTCTGCGTGCTTTGCAGATGAGCACATGCAGCCTGAGGACAGTAAAGTCACTCTCTTTTTAAGATTATATAATTGTCCCAGAAGCATGCTGAAGGTTAAAACCATGTCTTATTAATGTCCTGTGTGACTATAATAACTGGAAGTGTAAGTCTTCATTGAGTTTTGTTGAATGAGTTTATCAGAGGAGAGCGAGAATGAGGAAAAGCAACGATAAAGTACCCAGTAGCTCTCAAGCAGCTCTGACTCTTGTCAACGCCGTCTGTTTCAGCAAAGGATCAGCCTTCCAATTAGCAGCCCGATGCTTAACCCCCTGCGACACTAGAGTTCCTTCATACACTTCAGCACCGCTGAATCAGACAGAATTAGAGTCCAAATCAGCAGCTTCCTTTCTCAATAGACCTATTTCCATGAGATCAATCAAGTGGAGATGAACTCTGAGTCACTGGTGGTTTTCTGAACCGAGTTTTAACCGTAACTTTAATTTACAGTACTGGATGAGAAGCAGAGAGAAAGGAGTGACAGAGAGAAAGGCATTTCCAAGGGAGAGTCCGTGCAGTTTTCTGATCGTGTCTTCGAAAGAACTCTGAATAGTCTCTTCACTGGTAATTAAGATGACTTAAGAAAGCTAAATCTAAATGTTGTTTGTCTGATTATGTCTCCCGACTGTTTATTGTGGGGTGTGCCAAGCAGACGCATTTTTGATACTTATTACAATCTGTCTTAAGGCCAAATCAGCCTTGCTAGCTGAGCAGCTTCATCTTGAACCCATTTCTGCTCATCGCCTGCCCCCCGCCCCCCAGGGATGTTCTCTTCGTCTAAAGACTTCATTATTAATATGACACTTCAACCAACTCGATGGAGACGTTAGTATTAATTGTTGATGCCATCCAGAGGCATGTGGTTTTATATCTGCTGACGTTATTATCTAATGGTGGTGTTCATTGGGGAGAGGAATTTCCCTCCCTAGACTTCCTTTGAGAAACCGGGTGACACACAGGAATTGCCTGCTAATCACAAAGTCAGTGATTCACCCCACCAGCTACTCCACTGGAGAGACACGAAGCTACCTGCCCGCAAAAGACTGACAGTCTTAGGCATCCCAGGGGGCGCTTCTGCTCGGTCCTCTGGGATCACGATGTATGCGTCTGAGTCTACTGGACGACAGTGGCATTTTTATTGGGACCTCCTTTTTTTTTGTAATCCCTAATGTGGAAATAATTATTCCTCCTTCCCAGGATTTGTATAAATACAAATACTTTAAAAACATACATCTGAAATACCTGTTGGGAACTGTGCTGACGTTTGTAGTGCATCAAACCCAGCGCCTCTTGGCTCAACAGTGTAGGCCACTCTTCTTCTACATGGGGGAAGGTTAAGGCTGAGGTTCTAATTTATCACTAGGTCCTACCCCTGCCACCACCACTCTCTTTACAAACTTAAGACCAAGCTCATGGCTGAAATATTATTAATAATATTCTAGAAATATTATTACAGAAACAAATAGTGTATTTAAAGCAGGGAAGCCTGGAAACACTACATAAACCAAGATGAAAGTTAGGGATGTCATGACCCCCTGGTACAATGCAACAAGAATGACATTTTACCTCTGTTGTGTTATTTCAGAAATCCACAGTTCCTACCTAATCATGAGAAAGGCAACAGACAACCCCAGAGTGGGGTGCATACCTGGGCTGCATCTCTCAAGCCCGTCAAAGTCATGAAAGACATAGAAGGGCTGAGAAACCATCACAGAGCAGGGAGACAGGGGATGCCTGACAACTAGTGGCAATGTTGAACCTACGATTGGATCCTGGAACAGAAAGAGGATTCTAATGGAATAACGGGCAAAATCCAAATAAAATCTGGAGTTTCGTTCATATTCATAAGCTAGAGATAGCTTTCGAGTGTTGACAAACCCACCTGGTAAGATAAGATGGTAACAAGGTCATACTGTGCCTGAGAGTGATAGTGCCAAGGAAAACTTGCTCCCCTCACTATAACTTTCCTGTAAATCGAAGAAGATCCCCAAATGAAGTGGGGTTTGATCCTTAATTAATGGGGAGGCATAGTCACAAATATAAGATGGCAGATATGTGAAGGAATTTGAAGATATAATAAAAGGAATTACCCAATCTGAAGAATAGAGTAAAAAAGACAGAAAGGGGAAAAAATTATAACAGATCTAGGTAATCCCAAAGCAAAGCAAAACAACAACAAAAATCAGAGTCACACAATGTGGTCAAACTGCTGAAATCCCAAAGAAAAAGACAAAACTTTGGAAAAAGAGGTAATATTATTTGCCTATATCCACACATTATATTGTAAATTCCACTTTGGCACTGAAATATAGGAGAGAGAAAGAGAAAGAGAGAGAGAGAGAGAGAGAGAGAGAGAGAGAGAGAGAGAGAGAGAATGCTGCAATTTGTCCCTAGGGAAACTTGTGTCTATATTGGTCTTTGCATATTTATACTTTGCCACGTCATCTTTTTCATTTTATAACCTAGCTTTGGGATAAAGTTAATTTGCTGCAAAAATGTCACATGGCCTCATCAAGTATCCTGCGTCATGGAAAAGAAAGTTCCTTTCATTGGGGGCTTAGGGACTTAGAGTGTGTCTGTCAACCCAATCGTCGAAGAGCTAAACCAAGAGAGCTGGACTTTTGCCATCTTCCCGGGTGAACTCAAACCACAAGCCTTTCTTTTGGTTTAGCAACCAAGCATGTCCCCCATTTCCACCATCCAGGACCTACATACTTCTACTAGTCCTAAAGGAAGACGTGGCCTCACGAATCCTTCTTCCTTCACCGTTTATAATCTTGCTCTGCTTTCTCTAAGTAGATTCTTCTTCTTGGGCCTCTCACTCTCCACCAAGCTATGGTACGTTCAAGCTGATTTGAAGTGAGTGGGTGGAAAGGGCGCTAAGACAGAGATGGGGTCAGGTGTCTAGAATAAGAAGTCAGGATGCAGCAGAGCTGGGCTTGTAAAGCCAGATGAGAGTAGGGTGATCCAAGGGAGAAAGCAGCCTCCTCACAAGATGCTTTCATGGGAGGAATGCTTGCCTTTGCTTGAGCCTTCTTGTTATCATTGGGAAAGAGCTCCAAAGCTTGACTTCTTTGCAATATGTATATTATTAATTCCATCCCTCATCCCTGTAATGACATAGTTGTCGGTTTCTGTGGAGGCTGCCAGGGAAGGTGTGTGGAGGAGAGGAGACCTTTCATCAAGGTCACACCCTGCAAGACTTACATATACACACACCCTCACACACAAAACTTTTCCCATCAAGACATGTTCTGCTCTTCCCGATCTCATCTGCCGCTCCCCTCTGCTGCCCAATGGCTTCCCTCCACTCCCCAAATGTGAATGAATGCTTCTTTCAGCCAAGAGATTTTTTTTCCACCTGGTTGACTTGATGAAAGGTTTATGAGTTGACATTATGTGAAAAGGAGAACCAAGTGTAGTCAGTGTGTGGGGGTGCGTGTGAGTGACTGAGTGAGTGTTTGTAGGGGCAGAGGCTGCTGCAGCTGAGGAGAGCTGCTGAAAACTTTATTACAAACTGAGAGAAGTTAGAGGCAATAAATCACTCAGGTGTCTGCCATGAGGGAACAAAGCCTCGGCTGCTTTTGCAGGAGAAATGAGGCACACATGGGCTTCCTCTCCTGACAGTCAGGAGTCCCAGGTCAGGGCATGGTTGTGGACGTTTCTGTCTTTCAACTATTCCCTCTTTCTTTAACTCAAAGAACAAATAAAAATCACAAGAAAAGTGGGGAACAAAAGAAAAATATATAGTCTTCTGAGAGGTGATTTATTTATTTTTTAAGACTTTCCTGGGAAGTAGAGGGATTCAGCGTGTGAAGAAAGCTTCCTGAATCAGGGATGCTTTCAACTTGGTTGTGTGTGTATGGGTGTGTATGTGTACATACAAGTATACAAGAGCTTCTTGTCCTTGGGTTTTCTGATGTAGAACATAAAAGGGAGTTACCCTTTCATGATTTCCGCTCTCTTCAAAAGAACACCAGGGTGTTCGTGACCCGTCCCCAGGCAGAGAAACTGCCTGTCTTGGTGCTCAAGAGAAAGGTGCATATGTTTGCCCTTACTCACTCCCTCCTCTCTTGAAATTGCCCTATCTGTTTGCTGCAGTCTTCTGGAGGGATCGCTCCTAGTCATGATGTATTCTGCTTGCCATGGGAGACCATCATAATCAAATTATATCCAGTGTTCATGTGTACCTCATTATCCACCAAAGTCCTTAGTTTTTCCAGTCAGGGTTTAACACCCAAACTTTTATCCCATATGGTTCTGTGAATTTCCTCATCTACCCCAGAGTTTGCCCCTTCTAAGCCTCTCTACATAGCTTCCTAATGCTATTGGCAGTGTAGAGCTGTCGCATTGAGTTTCTGAAACTATAAATCTTCATGGAGCAGAGGTCCCCCGGACAAGTAGCTGGTGAATTCAAAGCTGAGCTTGTGGCTACCAAGCCAATGCGTACCCCACGATGCCATAGCTAATTCTACACCCTGATGCATACCAATGAAACGAGTTGCTGTTGACTTGGATTCCTCATATATGCCAGGGTAGAATTGTGCTCCATCTGCTTTTCAAAGGCTGGATTTTCAAAAGTAGATCATGAGGCCTTGCTTCTGTGGTGTCTCCCAGTGAACTTCAGCCTCCAACCTTTCAGTTAGTTAGCAGTCGTACCACGTAGGACTACACCCATAATAATGGCACCTCCACACTCTGATGATCACATTCTAACATCACTGCTCATTTCTTCCAAGCAATCCCTTCCAGAAAAACTTTGGTTTAATATGGATAACTACTGATCAAAATTAATACCATTTTTTAGAAGCCTTGGTGGCATATTGGTTATAGGTTAGGCTTCTAACCACGAGGAAAGTAGTTCAAAACCACCAGCCACTCTGCAGGAGAAAGTCGACTTTCTACTCCCATGAGAGTGGAAGTCTCAGAAATCCACAAGGTCAGTTCTCCTTTGTACTGTAAGGTAGTTAAAAGGAAGCTGGAATTGACTTGATGGCAGTGATTTGGGTTTTAGAGTACCATTTTTATGATGCTTTAGCATCCACCCTCTCAAAGAACTCCATCACTTCTTCACCTAGCTTAGATTGCCCGGTACATCACTACGTCCACTTTCTGGTGTGTATGCCCAACTCCTTTGGCGTTTCTCCCTTCATAACATTACCCCAGCAAAACCCTAACGATGAGTCAATCTTATTCTCCGCCTACTCTGAACACTTCTGAACACTGTAGTTCCTGTTTGTCGCTCTGAAAGAGACTGTGCTTGTCTGGGTTGACTAGAGAAACAAATGCAAATACAGTCATATGTGAATAAGAAAGAGCTTCATCTACAAGAGCCATTGAAGATTGAGAAAGCGTCCCATGCAGTCCAGATCAAGTCCATGAGCCTGATATTAGTCTATATGCTGGATACCAGTCTATAAATTGCTCTTCAGACTCAAGCAACACATGCAATGATGCTGAATGCAGGAAGATCACCGGCCACTGGGTGGAGAGTCTTGTGGATCCAGTGGCAGTGGAATCATCTCAGTGCTGGCAGAGGTCTCCGCAGGACTCTTCCAGTTCCATGGCTCTAACTATATTAGCATAGCTCTCTGTGTCTTGCCAACAGGAAGATGAAGCAGTGGGTGTGTCTTGCAGAGATAGAGGGTGTTTGTCTGGCCCCCAGTAAGCTATTCATCTCCCTCAAGCCTCCAAATGAAGTTATCAAGCTGCAACCTTATTGACAGGCTAGACTCTGTCCCTTCACAAGTTGACAGGAGATTATGTAACTACCACAGAGACCTAGATTCCTTAGAGAATTCAAGAGCTATAGAGAATTTCGAAGAAAAATATAGAAAAGGTACCAAATCATACACAATTCCATCACTAAGAGATAACCACTGTTTCTCTACAGCAGGTAATTATATATGTGCCTAAAACTTTGAATACTTACACCTCTACCATCGGAGCCTCTGATAACTGTAAGGTTGTCAACTTGTATCAACACAGAGACACCTGGAAAGAAAGGCCAGGCCAGGTACTTCTGAAACACCAATGGCTGGAACCCATGTAGAGTACAGTTCTAATCTGACATTTGGATCTCTAGGAGTTGCACTCAATTCCATGGGCATTGATGTGCTATATAATTGAGATGATTTTTGTGGTATCTTTATAAAATATTAGAGCAGTTTGTTTCCCAATCTTTGTGATACTCTCTGAAGAGTATATATATTAATTCTCTGATGAGTATATATATATATATATATGTATATTCTTCAGATATATATATATATGCCACTCCATGGTGTTTAGGATGACTGATTCCTCATTGGATAATGTGTTAGCCGGGTAAACTAGGGAAGAAAATCCACAGAAATTCATATATGTATAAGAGAGAGTTTTATCTAAAGGGTAATTGTACCTTAAGCATCCCAACCCGGTCTAGTCCAAGCTCCAAAGTCCATCATTAGCCCATATGTTCAGCATTGATTTACAAAGTCCTCTTCAGACTCACAAAACACATGCAATGATGTCAAATGCAGGAGGAAAACCAAATCAGTGAGCTTGTGAACATCTCAGCGCTGGCTGGGGTCGCCATGCAGCTTTCTCTAGCACCAGGCATGCATCAGGGTTAGACCATGTGGCGTCTCCTCAGGGATGTCTTGCAAGAAGTGAGCCTTGCCAGCTGAAGCAGGGAACTAGCTAAGGCAGCTGCACCCTGATCCGACCATCAGAGAGCAGGAGACCGGAGAACTAGAAAGGCGAGGCTCACCAAGCCATTTAGCTCTCCCCCTTCACTTAATCCCACGTGTTTATCGGCCAGGTTGGCACAATAAACCTTAACTATCACAGATGATCTTAAAATTTTGATAGGGTTTGGTTTAGGAATTTGAAAATATCATTTGTAGTCAGTGTAGTCAGACACTCTTGACCCAATCAGCATCCCAGGATCATTATAATGCCAACTTGTATGCTGCTTTAAAGCTTGGGGCAATAGAGGTAAGTGGAAACCTGCATCTTTTACTACTTCTTTTGTCTGTGGAGTCAATTGTGCTTCTGCTATACTTCTTCCTCATCGGATGAAGATAGGACAGCTTCCAAATTGCGTTTGCCTAGTTCATCTCACTTAATTCTCTGGCAGCTCTTTAAATTATGCAGTCCTTATCTGGGTTTTGTCTGATAGGATTGCCTGAAAAGACTTTCACTGCAAGGATAAGAGTGGACCAATGACTTTCCACTGTATGTGAAGAAACGCTCCCACTGTAGTACCTCCGGTATTCTAATGAAGGAAGGAAAGAAGGAGAAAGAAGAGAAGGGAGGAAAGAAAGAAGGGATGCAGGGGTGGAAGAAGGGAAACATCGATGTGCACAAGGCCTTGCTCGGTAAGGAGGGAAGCCAGCCTGCTCCCTTCAAAATTTCACTCTGGCCTTCTGCCAGCTCTCGCTCATTCTCAATTTTTCAGCACAGCCAAGTTGGGAAGCACTCTCTTAACCAAAATCTCTGCCATCACTTTCTTCACAACTCTCCTGCCCTGTAATTACCAGCATGGCCAAATTGCCCAGCAAAGCTTTTTACAATCAGTAAACAAGGCCCTCTCCCTCCTCCTCGGGCCCAGTCCGGCTGCTGCGCTCTGCATTTGCTGCTCCAGCACTCACCCCGTTCCTGGTCTCCGGGGCCCTACTCTCTCGGATGCATTTTGCAACCTAAGCTGCTCTGCTCTGTGAAGCACAGCAAAGAATTAAAGACAATCCTGAAATTAGAGTTACCACAGCCCTGGGACTCAGAGAATCATAAAATCATCGATGTTTTTCCAGTTGGAAAGGACCATAGGGGTCTTTTCAACCTGCTGATTTTACATGATGGGAAATGGAAGGGGGCTGGGAGAAGGAGCGGGTTGAGGGAAAGTGCGTGAAACCAGACCTGTCCAGGACCGGCAGTGCTGCTAAAGGTAAAGAATACGGGTGAATGTGCTCCTTTTAACAGAGTTTTCTAGTGAATGCCTCAGCTCTTGGTTCTCTATTCCGTTGCCGAGGCTTTGAAAAAGTGTAAACACCTGAATTCCCCCCACGCCCCATCTGTCAGAGTTTGCCATGCTATCAGAGATCTTGTGCTGCGGTGCTGATGGAAACTATGCCACTGGTATTTCAAATACCAACCGGGTTACCTATGGTGGACAGGTTTCAGCAACGCTTCCAGAAAAACGAGGGTGAGAGGCCTGCTTCCGAAAGTTCACCAGTACAAACCTCGTGGATCACAAGGGAAGAGCCCTCTCTCGTGTGGGAAGATGAACCTTCCAGGTGGCAGGCACGATTGAATAGCATCAACAGGGACCATGAAGATCCAGCAAAGTGGCAATGTTTGGTTCTGGTAAGCCGACCCAACCGATGATGACCACAGACCATTTTTAGAATCAGAATCCAATTTACCCATCCAGTATCAGCCACCTTTCCATAAAGGTGAGAGAGTCAAATCCTTTCCCCCCGGACAAAGAAACCACGGCCTTCCAGTTGATTCTGATTCATAGTGACCTTATATAGGGTTCCGAAGCTACAAATGTTTTCAGGAACAAACAGCCTCATCTTTCTTCCATGGGGCATCCAGTGGACTTGAACCACCAACCCATGATTAGCAGTCCAGTGCTTCCCCAACAGTGCTGCCAGGTCTCCCTTTTCACTGCCTTCCCCCAAATCAAAGCCCCTGCTACGGAGCCGATTCTGACTCGTGACAACGCTGCGTGGGGTTTCCAAGATGGCCACCCTTGTTCCCACGCAGTGGTTGGTGACGGGTGCTGACTGCATGATGTGGAACCCGCACAGTGGCCGAGCCTCATTTAGAGTGGACAAGGAAGCACAATGCCCCCCAAATAGAATAAAATATCAACTTTGGCTTTGTTATTTGTGTTTTTAATCAGGGCTGGGAATCTGTCCTGAAGGGATCTTCTGAAGTCTTCAAAGATCATTAACAAACAAACAAACAAAGCCTGAGGAGTCTTTGCTTTTTCCCCTGAAGCAGTGGTTCTCAACCTGTGGGTCGTGACCCCTTTGGAGGTTGATTGACCCTTTCACAGGGGTCGCTCAAGATCGTCAGAAAACAGGCAGGCGCGCCTACTTGCAGATACGCCACCCTACGAGCACTCGGTGTGAAGACTGTTACCCATGCTACACCATGCTTCAAGACAAACTTTCATTTATCTGTCATTAGAAAGAAATATTTCACAATATAGAATTACATATTGTTTTTGTGATGAATCACTATGCTTTAATTACGTTCAATTTGTAACAATGAAAATAGATCGTGCCTGTCATATTTACATGACGGTTCATCCGGTAGCAAAAAGGACAGCGATGAAGTAGCAATGAAAATAATTTTATGGTTGGGGGTCAGCACCACATGAGGAAGTGTGTGAAAGAGCGCAGCATGAGGAAGGCTGAGAGCCACTGCCTGGGATCAAGGGGCTGAAGTTCTTTCAGGCACGTGCGCCTGTCGCAGTAAGAATGGTATTCTTTCTCAGGACACCCAACAACGCTTCTTTCTGGCCTGGCTGTGCGTGGCCTGCCTCCTCAGGAGGGTCTGTGTCATCATGGAGCGTGTTATTCCTCTTCTCTTCTGGTCTTGTGACAGATTAAATCACCGATCAAACGTTCCGAACGTGAGGGGATTAAGAGTCACTGAGCCATTGAGACCAGACGTGTTCACATTTTCCCAGGGAATTCTCAGCTGCCCCCAGCAGCTTCTCAAGGGGCCTTACCCACCAAACCTGAGATGTGAGCACTGCACGGGCTCACGCCCAGAGCTCCCTGCTGACTGTCTTCACTGTGTGAGTGGACAAACGTATGCCCTTTGAGCATACGCTGGAGCCCGCTTTTGAACCCGGGTCAGCGTCCTCGTTCCTGCCTCCCCCATGCCTGCCCTCACAGCATCTCTTTCAGGAGCTCACCGTGTTCGGACTAAGATAGATGGTACATAAGTCAGGAGTACACTACTAAACGTAGTTAGATGTGTAAAGGTATGTCTTAATCTGTGAGTGATGGGGACTTGGAGACACCACCACTGGTGGCGAGGGCCACCTGCTCAATGAGCTCCCTGAAGTCACATTGGTTGGGAATGTCGTGAATGGAAGGAAGCACACTGGACCAGAACTCCCAAGATCCAGGTTCCAACCCAGAGTCCCCTCTGCGACCCTGCTTTGCAGAGGTGGGCAGTACAAGAAGGGGTTAGGGGTTTGGGGGCGGAGGGACTGCAGTCCTCAGTGACTAGCTGAGGTGGTGTGCTGCTCCACTCTGACTAGGACGACAGGTCCCTGATCCTGTAGCCTGATTTCAGGGAAGTGTTCCAGGCTTTCCCTTTCCGGCCTTTCTTGGGGTAATGAGCTTCAGCCTCACACTGGCTCACACCAACAAATGCAGCCGATTGCAGTCCCTGCAACCCCCTTTCAGTAGCAGGTTGACAAGGAGAACAATGCGTGTGTTTGCCACTGGAGAGCCTTCAGGGAGCATCTGTCATCACAGGTGTGCGCATCAAAAGGCTCTCAGGCTTCCTGGACTGTCAGGCTAGAGAAGAGGAGAAAGGCGAGTTCAAACCTGCTGATACTTCCCTGGTGAAACTCTCAGCCACCGTTTCCTCCTATGAGTTTCAACAGTAATGCATGTTGTTTTAGTTAAAGAGGCTTTAATTATAACAGTTGCGCACTGCCAATTAGTGTGTTTTTGTTTGTTTGCTTTTCTCCCCCAAGAGGAGTCACCATATACAACACACACATTCACGGCTCCGTGATGGAGAAGTACGGAGCTGCCTTTTCTATACATCGATAGATGTCTACATTTATGCATACATGGAACAGTATTCACATTCATTTCCCTGTTGATATTTTCTGTCTTGTGTCTCTTGGAAGATTGAGTTCAGTTTTCTGGAAGGCAAGAAGCATAACAACTTGTTTGATGCCAGTCTCTGGTGTTGTCCTCTTCTATTAGCCGAATGACCACATGGGACAGCCAGTAGGAGTCTCGATTCTTAGGAAATTTACCCTGAAGGGTTGGACCTAACTCACTACCACTAACAGATCTATGCATTTACCACAGGAGAGGAAATTGATGGCCTATGCAAAGCTGCATGGTGCACCTTGCCAGGATTCACTCACTGAAGACTCAATCTTCAAGCTTTGACCTATTAGAAAGCCAGGAGAGGGGCAGAGAGAGCACTCCTGAAACCAGAACCTCTTACAGAGAGCTCTGGATGGATTGTGAATTACCTGATGAACTGAGGGTTATGTCACGGCTCCAGCTTCCCAACACCATTTCTGCCTGATTCGTATATGACTTACTTTTTGCAAAGACCGTTAACTTGAGCATGTCACAATTCCTCTCCAGTTGGATGTGACAGTGCCGGCTTATAACCCAGGGATGCATTTTAAAAGGAGCACAATTTAAAGCCAATAAGGGGAAAAAATAAAGAAAAAAGGACTCTTTATTATCACTCAAATTAATCCTGTCTTTTACTTCCCATCTGTAAAACATCATCAGTCTTTTGTTTTTTTTCTTTTCAGATTTGGTTGAAAAAACCTCAAGATTCATGGATCTCTTGAAATACTGCACTGTGAAAAAGAAAGGAAGGTGTTGTGAAGATTTATGGGAAGAATTCTTAAAGAATAAAGGGAGAAAGTCATTTCATTCATCCAACTCCTACCCTGGGCTCTGGGTCCTTATATATGACCTGCCTTCCACAATTCAAGCTGGAGATTACTTATGCTACAGAGCAGTCCTCAGAACTGTAGCTCATGGGCTTCCATCAGTCAAAGAGTGAACTTGTTTGTCCAACTTCTCTGTCTCCTGATGAAATAGCAGAATTCATAATCCCACTCATTTTCTTCATCGAAGTAAGGCTAACCACGTAGCATTTTATGTTTTTTAAAAAATCATCTGCCACAAAACACATTCCATCCACGGCCAAAGGTTCTTTCTGTCATCTGCTTTTTTCGTTTCCTCTTTTTCTTCCTTGTTTTTTTTTTTTTTTTTTTTGAAAAAGGACCATATTGGGAAGTGAAGATACTGGCCCTGCCCTTGACTCATGGTAATAAAAATGAACCAACATTTTGTTAATTTCCCTCTTTCATTGGTCAAAACCAAATCCTCCTTTTACTCAAGGCCCCTTTCATCTCTTCTGTTGGGATGTGCCAGTCAATTAAGGGTTGCCATGAATTGGATTTGACTTGGCAGCAACAGGTTTGGTTTTTGGCTTTAGCAGGAGACCCGAGTTATATTCCCTGCCAATACACCTAGGACGACGATAGTGCCTGGCTGTCAGTTGAGGCTGTGTGTTACTCTGATGTTGCTTAGGCTTCAGTGGTGCTCCCAAACTTAGACAGACTAGAAAGAAAGCAGTCAATGGAAATCCTAGAAATCACAATGGTCTGATCCTGTTGTGCATGGGATGGCCATGAGTTGGAGCCGATTCAACTACATCCACCAACAATAAAAACGAGGTATAATCTGTTCATCTGTAAGACTCATTTGTTTGTCGCTTCCCTTTGACACGGTCTCTCCCTTTTCATGAGTCGTGAACATATGCATGTACCTGTTCTATTAGGCGATAGACTCACTGGGTGCTGCCACCCAACAACTCTTATGAACATGGTTTTCAGCAGATCATTTCACGATTGATCCTCTGAGGAGTTGTTCCGAGGCCCCCAGCCTGGTGGTGCAGCTGCTCTTCCTTGTCAGCCGTCATTCATTCTGTCCTCCTAACGCCCGTGACAGCCTTTTCCATCTCCACATTGCCACATTTGCTCGCATTCATTTAACAACAAAACACAATGCTGATAGCGAAGCAACTTTGCAAGCAATTCTAAGATTTCTGGAAGATCAATTCCTTGGACACAACTGGTAGTGTCCACTGAAAACCGCAGGTACTTTTTGGAGTGAGGGAAATTATGTAGCAAGGAGTAAAATTCCATTTCTTAAGCCTTACAAAAATCTAAGCATATGGACAAAGCAGGACTCTATTATAACTTAGGAATGGATTTGAAAATAATTAGACTTTATGTCACTTTTGGCCTCCCCCTTAACTCTGACAGAACAAGGTACAATTTGAGGGAGCCAACTAGAGGATTTTCCTAGAAACCGGTGTATGATGACTCTTAAAATAATAGACTGTTCATGGGCCTTTTCGGATGTCTCTCTGCTCCTGGGCCTCAGTGGCCAGATGGGACCTGGTGGGCATTGAACTTCAGTATGTTTTAAGAAAACATTGACCTTTCTGCCTTTGGGTTTGAGTGGCTTTCCCATAGGGAACTCACACTGCCATCTAGTCGGTTCTGACTCATAGTGACCCTTTGGGACAGATAGCATTGCCGGTATGGATTTCTAAGACTGAAAACCTTTATGGGGGTAGAAGGTTTTGTCTTTCTTCCATGAAACCACTGGTGGCTTCAAACTGTTGCACATGTGGATAGCAGACCAATCTATAGCCACTGTGCTGCCAGGGCTCCTTGCCCGTGGGTTATGGCAGACATATTGATTTCAATGTTGCGACTCTAATGAGACTATGTTCTTCTATAGAAAACCCTCATATCATTTTTCTAACTTGGGGCTGCTTTTGCTCTTGTAAGGAAGAGGTCAGTCACTTGGGTGAGAGATTGTGCGGAACAATGATATCACTGATCCAATAAAACAGGAATAGCAAACATTTTTGTGACGGTCCCGATAGTGCATAATTTAGGCTTTGTGGACCACGGTCCTTTACAACTACTGCGCACTGCTGTGCTGTGCAGGAGCAACCGAGCCGCACAGAAGTAAGAGCGGCCGTGCTCCAGTGAGACCGATGTTTGGAAGCATGACATTGTCACGGGTCACAATATGTTCTTCTGATGCTGTATTTTGCTATGTTAAATCATTAAAAAGCATCCCTTCACATTGGTTGTACAAAGGAAGGGAGAAAAGCATACAAGCGGGCAAGGGCAAAATTGCACCCTTAGGACCTTGGAGCAGAGTTGCCAGAGCTCTGCGACAGAAGAAAACTGTTTACTCTGGAAATCGGCTCCTCCAGGTGCTGGACACTTGCACTAGCCCTAACCCGGCCAGCTGAAGCAGGGAGTCTCTTCCCATCTGGGAAACTCAATAAATGAGGGCAGGTCCTTCTTGCCATCTAAAATGCTGTGTGTGTGCACCGGTGCTATTTCATGTATCAGATTCCTGCACGGAAAACAGTCATGCCATTCATAATCTTCGGAAGAACACCTTGAAACTGGACTCGCTGAGGGCGCATTGTAAATGGGCTCTAATGGTGTTTATTTCTCATTCTTGTCACCTCAGATCGAATCAGCTGTTTCGTCATTTTTAATTCCTGCTTGGCAGGACTCTCCAACTTCTCTGGCATTTTAGATTAAGGTTCAGAGGAAAGCCTGGCTCTGAGGCTCTTAAAACTTGGGGAGCAGAGCAGAGAGTGGAGGCTGGCCAGGTGGTGATCTTCACCCAGAACTCATGTGGGAAGGCACTGAATAATCTTTGACTAATCTTCTGAATGAGCCCCATTCCCAGCGTCCAGTTTACTCACAGGGGTAACTCACATCCTGAAATTCTTCTCTGTGGGGAGAGGATGTTACACCCCTCAATTAGGAAAAGCTTCAGAATCGTTAAACTACATTATCTAGCGAGTGGATCGGATTTTGAATTAGGGTCCACTGTACTGAGTGGTTGAAATGCTAGGTGACTAAGAAAGACGGGAGGTTCCAGCAACACTTCGGAAGGAGGTCTATCAATTTACTGAACAGACAGCCACAGAAAATCCTGTGACGCCAGCTCTCCTCTGATTCCTTCGGTTTTGGTAGTTAAATAATCTCGTGTGAACTTGAGGATATTAAGAGTGAAAGCGTGGAGTCTTGCCTGTCAATCAAGTCACAGTCTGTGGCCTCCTTGTGGGCGTGACCTACTCATAAGGATCCTGGGAATTTCCTCTTTTTCTCCCTGGAGATGGAAAGCACTCTCCCTCTGCGACACATTTCTGTTGACAAGCCACATAGATCCATGCCGATGGCAGCCAGAGCCCTGGAGATGCTTCCACTGCCATGGGATCCATCAGACTTTTCATCAACCGACTTAAGGGCTAACATTGGACTGCTAGACTTGATATGGACTGGCTGGGATGTTTTCTCAATATACAATTGCCTTTTTTAATATAAAACTCTCTTTTACACATATCTGAGTGTCTCTGGATTTGTTTCTCTAGTCAATCTGGACTAACACAGGTGTCACTAAAAGTTGGAACTGAATCAAGAACAGTTGGTTGGTTGGTTGGTTGGTTGGTTGGTTGGTTGGTTAACCTGTGTGACTTTCTCTTAAGGAGAGTAATTGAACTCTGGTCTAGCTCCTCCAAACAGAAACATTCATGCTCAGTAGGCTCTGAGAAAGCAAAGGTTCACTTAGGTTAAGGCCCACTTCTTTTGGAAGACAATAAGGAACTATAAATAATGACAGAATCCATTACAGAACAATTAAAAATGTTAAATAAAAGATGGTTTTTAAAAATAATAAGAATGAAGTGTCATTGTTTTAGTGTTTATCATGTTCTAAGCATGACACTTGTTAAATATTAGCTCATTCAAGTTTATCAATAATTCAAGATTTTTACTGTGTCCAATACAGTCAGGATGCCAGGAATTTTTCAAGGTCCATAGCTGGTAAATGACAGACGCAGTTTGTAAGTGTAGACATATCTGTCTTCAAAGCACACACAATCTTGCCCTTAACTAGCTGTGCACCCTAGTTTCTCAGAGCCTTTGTCCTTTAGATTCCAGAAAGAGGCTTCACCAAAACCAGTTACCATGGAGGTGGTTCCAACTCAGGGGGACCCCTCACGTGTCACCGTAGACATGTAGAGATGTGCTCCATAGGCTTTCAGCAGTTGATATTTCAGAAGAAGGTTTCCAGTCTTTTCTTCTGGGGTACCTCTGGATGGATATAAAGCCCCAGCCTCTCCATTAGCAGCTGAGCATGTTAATTTAGGCACTACCCAGGGACTTCAAATGAAACGGTGTTGTTGAGTCTTAGAGTTTCCAAGACAAATTCTAATTCTATTACTTTCCTCCTGCTGCCATCTGGAGCTACCAGTTGTCTGTCAGTTTGTGATGGCTTGTGTGTGGCTGTGATGCTGGAAGCCAGGTCACTGGTATTTCGAACTCCAACAGGGTCCCTCAGAGTGAACATATTGCAGTGGAGCTTCCAGACTGAGAACAGACTATGAAGGAATCAACTATCCACTTAGGCGGGATTGACCTCTGAACACCTTATGCATTGACACCTTGTCAGATATTGAAGGTCTAATGAGCAGCCTCACAATTTTGTCAGAGATGGTAGGAGAGCGTGAGCCACTCAGGTCGAAAAGCACTCAAAATAAGACCAAAGGAAAGTAGACTATAATGACATGAACAAAGTAACATCTGCTGGAGTAAAGCCTTTGGGACATGTGTTTGCTGACAAGGCACAACTAAAAAGGATGAAAAAGTTGCAAAAATAGAATAATTAGACCTTGGAAGATATGAAGTATGAAACAAGGGAAATTGGAAGTAGTAACACATGAAATGCAATTCATAAATAGATTGAGATCCAAGGTGTTAGTGAGCTGACATGGATTAGTATTGACTATCAGAAAAATCATATGGGTCACTATGCTGGGAAGGACACAATCCAGAGGAATGGCATGGCATTCATCATCACATAGGACATTTCAGACTCAGGTTTAACTAGAATGCTGTCTGTGATAGGGTTTTGTTTCTCTGCATTTAAGGAAATCCAAGCAATATGACCATTATTCGAATTTATGCATTCACCACTAAAGCTAGTAAAGAAGAAATTGAAGAATTCTACCAATGACTTCAATCTGAAATTGATCAAATGTGCATTAAGATCCACTGATAATGATTGATAATTGGATTGCAAAAGTTGCAAAAGAGAAGGGTAGTTAGAAAACATGATAGAAAGGAAACATGCAACCAAATGATAGAATTTTGCTAGACTCGTGATTTGTTCATAGTAAATACTTTTTTCAACAACTTCTCCAGATGGAATGCACAGAACTCAAATTGACTACACTTGTGGGAAGAGATGACGGCGATGCTCAATACCAGTAGCTAAAATCAGGCTAGAGACTGTACGTTCAGGTTAAAGGTGAAGAAAATTAAAACAAGTCCACGAGAGCGAAAATGCAACCCTGAGAACATCCACTGAAGTTTGAGAACATCTCAAAATCAGATTTGCTGTATCAAACACTAATGACAGGTATGCCCTGTCTTGGAAGAAGTACAGCCATAATGCCCCTTTGAGGCAAGGATGGCAAGACTTGGTAAAGGAAAGGGATGTGGCGAAAGAGGAAGGTCCCTGCCAAGAGGGGTTCACACCGTGGCTGCAACAAGGATCTCAAACAGAAGAGCAATTGTGAGGATGGACAGGACCAGCGGCGTTTCGCTCTGTTCTGCGCAGGGTCGCTCAGATTCGGAACTGACTGGATGACACCTAGCAGCCACCACCGCCACGTGGAGGAGGTAGTGCGTACGTTTATGCTGTAATTTGGTAAGAAAACCCCAAAACCAGGCAGCACTTTTGCAACAGCGCCCATTTCCCACCATCATCCTTGCTGTCTTTACATACATCTATGGTATCATCAATCAATAATAAGCATTCAGATTCTTTTAGACAAAGAGAGACAAAATGGAGACCTGATTCTAATTTTTGTTTACAACAGGTTTGTAATCTATCTGGAAGAATAGGTATAAATCAAAGCAGAAAACATTTCCGTCAACAGTTCAAGATTATGAATTATTTAAAGAAGCATTATGCTTATTACACTATATTTACTAAGGCAGAAGACAAAGGTGCTAGCAAGATATTCCAGCAAGGCTTAAAGCTCTAAGCACGCAGGAATTTAGTAGAAACTTGTTCGATTCATGATTTAAACATGAAGCGTTTTGTTTAATTCTGTAACCAGAAGAAGCCAATTAGCTGAAGCCCCCATTTCTGGAATGTTCCCAGGTGAAGTGTCAGAGGGGGAGGGCTCAGGGCTGAGATGATAAAATCCAAAACTCTAGAACATTTTCAATTTTAAGAATAAAAGACTGGGGCAACTCCTCTCCAGGCAATTACAACAAGAAGTCTAGGAGTTTTTCCAGGAGGGAGATGGAGAATAGGGGGCATGATTGCTGACTGAAATCCAGTGATGCTAGCCAATCAGCTCATGGCGAGAAACCACCACCAACCTTCCCATAAGGCCCACGCGTGGCATAAAAAAGTGCCCAGTAAGGACCTGGCAGAAGGCCGATAGCCTTCCCTGTCTTACAAGCCCTCGTGGAATGACCTGCTCCCAACTTCATTTTTATGCCTCATTTTGATCTTGCAAATATTGATTTTTGAAATATTCGCTGGACGAAAGCCACTCAGGGCCCTTTAAGTTGGAGCTCGCAAATGATGCGTGCCCAGATGCGTTTATTGCTGGGTGGAAATATGGGCTCTTTCCCTCTCCTCATTTCCCTCCACCTAAGTATCTCTTTATTCATTACTTTAATTACCTAATCGTAAATTTCTTTAGGGGGTTACTTAGAAAGAAAATTAGCATCAAAGCTTGGCAGTAAATTCAGGGGCTTTGGGAGACAGTCCAAGCTGTTTCACCTGTGATTAATTAGACGGTGTGTTTTTTCCCTTTAAGTGCCAGAAGGCTGTTGAGGTCTTTAAGCAGTTACATGACTGCTGGCAGTGTTGCAATTATGATTGATGCGTGCGTCTGGAGTCTGAGACTCCAGCCCCGCTCTAGTTGCATGTGTGTGTGTGTGTGTGTGTGTGTGTGTGTGTGTGTGTGTCGCAGAGAGAGACAGAGAGACATGGAACAGGAGCTTGGAAATATTTCAGTGATTTTGAGAACACAATGGTATTTATATAAGTGCAGTTCCTAAGAACCTCAAGCTAGGGTGTCCTAGCAAAATACCTCAGCAATTTCAGAAATATGGGATTAGTAGGCCTCGCTTCACCTATTAGTCACTGGACTCTTTGTGGAGGCTTTGCCTGAGATATGCCGAACAATGTGCCGTTGACTCCCTTCTGGTTACCCATGAGGCACAGCACCCCAGCCTGCTTAACCACTGCTTCCACCAGTTGGTCACTGTTGAGTTGACACCAATGTGGTGACTGTGCTTCGCCGTTGACCGAATAGTTGGTGGTTGGAGCACCCCCCACACCCCGAGGTGCCTCAGAAGCATGACCGACGGATCGGCTTCTGCAAAGATCAGCCACGGAAAACTCCATGGAGCAGGTCCACTGTGGAGCACATCGGGTAGTTAGGAGTCAGAATTGGCTCAAAAGCAGCGATTTTGTTTTGTGCTGTTTTAATTTCTCATTCATTCATTTCTCTCCTGTACAATTCAAGGTGGGGAGAGGTGGTAACTCCTTAGAGATGAAGCCATCCCAGGACCCTGGGGTCAAATCAAAGCAGCCCCTTGGTCCATTAGAGAAGAAACCCATTAATCCTCGCAGTTACAAGGCAAGGGGCCATCAAGGGTGCAACCAGCAGATCTGTCTTGGAAGAAGTACGGCCAGGATGTCCCCGAGAAGGAAAGATGGCGACATTTCCCCTCACATACTTTGGTCATCTCAGGAGAGACCAGTCCCTGACAAAGGACACCATGCTTGGTCAAGTAGCAGGGCGGGGCAAGAGAAGTAGGCGCTCCACAAGCTGGCTCGACACAGTGGCTCCAATCATGGGTTCAAGCGCAGTCATTAGGGAGATGGTGCAGGAGCCCGCTATTTCATTCTGTTCCTTTGACTCCGTCATGATAGTAGAAAATGCAAACTTTTTGCCAACAGTTTCTGAAGTCTGTATACACTTAGAAACGTCTAAACCCACGGAATTGAGTTGGAGGATATTGCTCCACTAATCTAAGCACCCGTGAAAATATCGAAACACAATATTCTATCTCTCTTGCTATCCTCTGAGAACGAATGGAATCTTCAAACAGTTTCAGTGCAAAGGTGTCTGCTGCATTCTTCGGTGAGGTCTAGAACAGAGCCGGGAAATTCTTTTTGTAAAGGATCCCAAAGCAAAGAGCTTAGCCTTGTGGGGGCAGAAAGTCTTTATTAATCAATATTGCCACCGACAATACATAAATGAATAATAGATTTGGTACATGCCAGAAAAACTTGCTTGCTCATTCCTGGCCTAGAGCACTACTTCTCAAGCTCTGAGGCATACAGGAAACACTTGGGAGTCTTGCTACCGTGCAGTCTTCGTTAAAATCTGTGATCCTAACTCCCTGCCGGCTGGCGTGGGTAAAGCCCCTGGTCCACCAGCCTCAAGACGCGCAGTATGGTTCACTGCATCTACAGCGCTTTCTTCAAACATGTCTTCCCTTTCTGTTCACGTCATTGAAGCTCAGCGAGGCCCTGGGTGCTTTAGAAAGGTTTCAATTCAACGGCTGTTCTATTTAAACCCTTTACATTTATAATCGATCGGAAAAGATTTCACCAGCATTTCACCCTCAGGCAAAGCCCATATATATATATATTTGTCCTTTGAAAGTTGTCTTCCTTTTGCCACCTTTGTAATTGGTCGTTTGAGGTCATTGAGTTGTTTCTGACTCATAACAATGTTATAGGACAGAGTAACATTAGCCCACAGCTTCCGAGGTCACGGGTTGGGCTGCCATACGCTTCTCAGCAGGAGAAAGAAGCAGCTTTCTACACCTGCAAAAATGTACTGTCTCCAAAACCCACAGGTATCGTTCTACTCTGCCCTGTAAAGTCTCTGTGAGTCGGAATAGACTCGGTGGCCAGAAGTCTTTATGGGAGCAATTTGCCCAAGCTTTCTCCACAGAGCTGCTGGTAGGTTTGAACCACAGACCTTTTGGTTAATAACCGTGTACTTAAGCATTGTGCCTGAAGCAAGGCCGAATGCCAAGGCCTTGATATTTGAGAACAAATTCTTCCAAAGAGACAGATGGCTGCGGTGCAGCCGTGTGGGTGGCTCATCAAAGTCACTTTCACCCGCTCCACCTCCTTCCTGCTCCCACCCTCACTGCCTCTGTATCCACAAAGCCAAGGGCCCTCTGTCCCCAGCCTAATTGGCTGAAATGCAAGAGCTAATGTAGGTTGAGAGACCAATTAACTGGGCTTGTTTCGACCAATGCTGCCTCTGAACATCAATTATGCTAAACAACAGGCTGAATTAAGACATTTCCCTGCCACTATCATTTGCTGTGGGACATCTCAGAGCAGGGCGGACAGGACTGCTCGATTGTCGACCTGGAGGAGCCTTCTCCTTGCTCTGTCTCTGTGTGATCACTACCGAGGATTGGCAATTGGGAACACAGGCTTAGAAACAGAGAACATCCCAAAGCCAGAAAACAACTGACACTAATTGGTAACCTACGTGAGCCTGTTTCAAGACTACGGGGACTCTTGTGCCAGCAGGAGAGAAGTTTTAGTGAGGGCTGCTGGCTCTCACTCTTCATGATCCCCCGCCCCTTCCACCCCACACGGCGGTGTTACTGCCAAGTTACTGGTGACTCATGGCGTGCAGGCCAGTACTGCTTTCAAGGCTGTGAACGTGAAGAAGCTGATCCCATACCTGTCTTCCTGTGTGCCTCTAAATGTGTCTGAGCTGCCAGTGTTTGGGCTAATAATTGAGTACTTACTTATTTGTACCAGTCAGGCACTTCATGCTCAATCCTCTAAGAAATGGAAAAATACCAGGCACTGGGATGTGCAAGGAATATTTTCTCTAAAACTTGAAGGGAAAAAAACAAAACAATAATGAGGAGCTGTGGGGAGGAAGGAGAGATCTGTGTTCTCCTTCAAAGGGTTAGCTCATTTTGAATTCCATTTCCCCTCTGTCTCATCTCAGATTTCCCCCTCAGAACCTACTTCTGGATGTTTGACTTCAAGACTCCGGCCTTTCAGCTATCCAGTTCATTTCCAAGCATACTGAGGGTGCCGTTCCTTAGAACTGAGGATGGCAAGACTTCGTCACATGTAGTGTGGGCACAGTATCAGGGGGAGCCCAGCTCCTCTTGGAGGACCCCAGGCTTGGGAAAGCAGAGCATCTATGGAAAAGAGAAAGACACTTCACAAGATGGATGGACAGGGGTTGGTTACCACAGTGGGCTCCCACAGAGCAATGGCGCCAGGTCAGGCCGTGCTTTGTTCTATTGTATATCCACTCACTATGACCGGAAATGGACGCAACAGCGCCGGACAACATCTCTACCTCTGCTCTGGGCCAACACTCCTGTCTCCCTCAGGACCTCGATGCATCTGCGATTCTCTTTCTTCCTCGCCGGCATTTTTGTTTATTCCTTCTTCGTCTTAGAAAGTCACGAGCAAGCTTGTTGTACATCTTTTTGTTTGTTTGATTTTTATTTTTTAAATCGTTTTATTAGGGGCTCTTACAACTCTTATCACAATCCATTCATACATCAATTGCCCATTCATTGCCCGCTTGTTGTACATCTTAAGGAACAAAGTCTCTTCAGACCCTGCATCTTTTTTCCTTTTCTTGTCTACCGAACCTAGCTTTCTCGAGTTTTATTACCACCTTCCTCTCACTCAATCATCACATGTTTGAGGCCTTCAGGCCCCTCTGCTGAGAGACCCTGGCAATCTTCTCTCAGTTAAAATTCAGTGCACTCTTTCCATGACTTGCTCTTTCTTGACTTTGGCAGAGTATTGCACATAGATGGCTACTCCTCTTGACCACTGCCTTCTCCGTCTCCTCTCTTTGCTTCTTCGCTTGTCCTCCTGCTAGCTCATAACCAATGCCTCTCCTGCCCCTCGCTGACTCTGACTTCTCCTCTGGTCCCTTAAATGCCATGCTTGCTATGTATCTTCTTTCCTTGGGTTCCTTTCCACTCCATACTGTCCCCCAGTGACACATTTTAATCGACTGCATCATCTTTCCAGAACCTATGGACTTTCAAAATGGATTCTTGCCCACGCTGCTCCTCTGGGTCTCAGCCCTTCTGCCAGCCTCTGAGGCAGCTCAACTTGCTTTCAATTTAAGTCATCTGTTTTCTGCCAAAGCACGCTGCTCCTTCTGTATACTCTGTCTTGGTGAATGGCAATATCATCGGAACACTTGGATGTCATCATCTATTCTGCTCTGTTTCTCACCCGGACGCCCAATCAGTCACTGAGGCCTGTCAACTCTATTCCTCTAACATCTATTAGATCTGTCCTCTCCTCTCCATCCCCCCTGCTCCTGCCTTAGTTCAGGACTCATCATCTTTTATTTGGACAAGGGCAATTCGATTACCATCTGATTTCCTTCTCTTGATATGTCTCTGATTTTATACTGCTCTGTATGGTGGCTAGGGTTACTTTTCTAAAATACAGTTATGATTTAAAGAAGAAGCACCCACGAAGCCTTCTGTGCCCAGCCATTGCTTGCACTGCTTGTAAACTATAGCGGTGTGGATCCATTTGGGGTGCTACCGTAAGATGGGGGTATGGGAATAATTACAGACCTCAGATTATAGTTGCCCTCTTTCTCCTGGCCTTTGCCCAGCTTTTTACTAGAAAATGTTCATCAACCAGTTCTCAAAAAAAAAAAAAAAAGCATACCCTTATTTTTAGAGTTTTCTGATTGTGTTGCATGGTGTAACTACTCCCTCTACAGACCGTTTCTGTGTCCCTGGGATCCACAAGTTGATCTGAAAGGTGAGAGGTTTGAGCCTGCCTAGAGGTGAATTGGAGGGAAGGTTTGGCAATCTACTTCTGAAAAATGAGCCTTGAATACTCTGTGGAGGGCCAGTTAGCTTTCTCCGCTTCCTCATAAACCAGAGAAAGCAATTAGGTTTTTAACTTGTGAATACTCTGATAAACTGATAATGGCTGTCTAGAGGGCTCTCATGAGGATAATTTTTATACTGCCTCCGAGTTCAGGGAATAGAAATCAATTAGTAATGTCTGCCAGGGGTATAAGGCACCATAGTAGCTGTACGTGCTTTACCCTTGCTATTGTAGTTGTAAGTGATGGTATGAACAAAGGACTCCTAAAGCAATCATAAAATAGGTTGAAAACTTACACAACAAAACTTACTCCTCCTGGACTATATTGCCCTTCACATTCTGGCACAGCCTGTGTCTCAGAGGATTGAGAGGTGGGGGCAATAGCCTTCTATTTGGTTGTACTGGCATCTGTTACCATATGGGGCCAATTCCTAGCGAAGGAGATCTTGTGTTTGGCAAAGAAGAAAATCAGCACAAAGGTGGATCATTCTCAGAAAGATGCATTGACACAGTGACTGAAACAATGGCTCAAACATAGAAACAATTGTACACAGAGTGTAGAAACAGGTAATGCTTCCTCTTGTCCATAAAGTTGCAGTGAGTCAGAATAAACTCTATAGCACCTAACAACAGCATCCTAAGATTCACTCATAAAATAAACAAAAACAAACAAACAAACAAAAACTTGAGGGCATCTGAATATGTCATACCTTTTCTCCACTCTGTTTTTACTGAGCCTAGTTACATTGTTTTGGATACACATTTTCATTGTTTGTTTTCATCGGAGTAGGAATTGCTAGTCCATTACTTGAGCTACCTGGACCCTCCATGTAAATGCTACCTTTTAATTGGCTTTTCCCGTGATGCTCTTAAGTCATCCATTTCTTCCCTAAGTGAACTCTGGTGACTGTTGACAAGTGTTTTAAATGACTGAATTTTGTTGTTGCTCCTGTTGCCTGCCACCAAGCCAGACCACTGATTCGTGGCAACCTCATATGCAATGGAATAAAATGTGTCCTGCTTCTTTCTGCACCGTCCCCATGATAAATTGCTAAGTGAAGTATTGACTCATTTTGGAAGTAGATCACCATAATTTTCTTCCTAGACATATTTTCGTCTGGAAGGTCTTCTGAAACCTGTTGAATGCCATAGCAACCAGCAAGCCTCCACTGATAAATAGTTGTCGGTTGCATATGAGATGCATTGACTTGATATAAAAACCACGTAAGTGATTCAACTTCGTGAAGACCTGCTTACTGAAAACTGTCATGTGAGAAGAATCATGGTTATCTGTACAAATGACCCTGACCGGAGAATGTCTGGCTGCTCTTGTCATGAGCCTTCAGATTGGCTCAAACTCATGCTGGTTCAAGACCGTTCTAAGCGATGCCTAGTTGGCCCTATTACAGGAATACACTGGTCTTCTCTGAGCACACACACTATTTTCTCCAATTCTGATTAGGAAAGGTGATCCCAAAGTTTCTTTTCTGTTAACACTTTAAACTCTTGTGATCAGCAGGTGTGTGTGAGTGTTGCCACCAGTGAAAAGAGCTTTCCCCATCCCCTCGCCCCCACTGTTAGGAACCCTTTCTTCCCCTCCCATGGGGTCCCAGGGAAGTGACCCAAGCCAAGAAAACCAAACTCGCTGCAGTGGGGTCCTAATGACTCAAACCAAACTGAAGCCGACTCATAACGACCATGTAAGACAGAGCAGAATTGCCCCTGTGGGTTTCCAAAGTTGTAATTCTTTATGAGAGTTGAAACGCCCCCGTTTTTTTCTACAAAGGACTTCTGATTTCAGCCTACTGACCTTGCCATTAGCAGATCAACGCCTACCCACTGTGCCACCATGGCTCCTGGACATCTCCGGGGCTCCTAGAAGGGGCAGAACGGATAGTGTGCTTTTGCTTTGCACATGTATGCCAATTCTGTGTTCTTTGAGTGAGGAAGAAAGGGATATGCCCTTCGCTTTGCCCTCTATTTTAGATGATTAGTTTATGACCACATTATTTCACTTACTTAACGTCATCTGAAAAATGGGGGTATTTCACGGATATTTTTACAGTTGCCATGTGAATAAAGGAGATAACTTGTAAAGAACTTAGCACAGAAACAGGAAGTAATGGAAAATGGAAGTTGTCACATAAAAACAAGAGACAGCTACAATTGTCTCTTAAGATACTGACTCAACTCAATGCAGTCTTCCGTTACGATCCTCTTACTTGTGATTGACCCCGCCCTTATTTAGGCATCTCTGGAGCTCTGCGAACTAATTCCTCTATATTACCATGTGAAGCCCGGTGTCCTCCAGTTGATTGTGCGTTGTGGCCACCCCATGTGTTGCAGAATGGAACTGTCCCACAGGGTTTTCTTCTCTGGAACCTTCACGAATGCAAATTGCCAGGCTTCATATTTTTATTTTCCCTTCACTCATTTGTTGATAACTCAGTATATGTCCACTCGGTGATAAGAATCATGTGTATAAGTTCATTCTATCCTCTTCACAATGTATGAAGTGACGGGGACGGAGGCATAAGAGGTAAGGCTAAGGGCAGCCAGTGACAGAGTAGACAATGAGAAATCCAGGCTTCTGAGCACCTGGCCTTGCTACCTCCCCCTTTGTGATGTTTTTCATTGTCAAGGTGTTTCTCACCTGTGAGCTAGAAGCTGCTCTTTGTAGTTTTAGCACCTCTTACAGGGCCTGACATTATTCATGGACGAGGGGCTAAAAAAGGGATATATTTTATTTCAACTAACTGAGTGAAACCATTTCTTGTTCTTGTTAGCAGCCAGCACCACACGCTACCCATCCCATAACTCGTAGTGATCCTTTGTACAAAAACCAAAAATGGGGCCCAGGCCTGCACCGCCCCCAGGTGGGTTGCAGATTATTTCATTGCAATCCGTAGTTTTCATTGGCTGAAGGCTGGGAACTGGTCACCAGGCCTCACCTTTCTGTCTGTCGGAGTTAGGGAGCCCCGCAGAAACCTCTTCCAGGACTGGACACAGGACACATTTATTGGAATGGAACTGCCTCTCCTGTGTGGAAATCAAAAATTCTGCCACTGAACTACTAATAAAATAGCAATCTTTTCACATAAATAAAATGTGCATTCTATGTTAATTTGCTACCTACACCCCCCACCCACCCTCGACCCCCTGCCTCCAAAAAGACCATACTCACTGCTATTGTTCCACAGTGACTCACCACCACCCTCCTGGGACACATTTTCAAAAACAGCATTATGCTTTCTTTCTTTCTTTCTTTTTTTCTTTCTTTCTTCCTTTCTTTCTTTCTTTCTTTCTTTCTTTCTTTCTTTCTTTCTTTCTTTCTTTCTTTCCATGTTACTGTTCATATTGTTAGGAGAATTGACACTTTTCTTTTTTAATATCCCTCTACCTGCTATTTTTTTTTAATCCTAGTTTCTACAATCAAGATGAGGACAGATAACAAGAGCTATCGTTGCAGAAGAAGTAGCTAAAATGTGTCCTTGATCCCCACTGTCCGCAGTTAGGAGATGGTTTTCCAAGCTGCTTCCTTGAAGCAACAGAGTCCCACGGGAGCCTGGGGACTTGGTGCAGATGGCACTGGGCTTCGGGAAGAAGCAAAGCCTGAGAGGGATGTGGTACCAACTGGCGAGGTGTCTGAGCTCCGCAAATGGAAGATGAGGTGGCTCTGAGGCTGACAGCAACCCACATTTCCAGATGGAGACTCAGGATACCCATAAAGGGCAGCTCTCTCCACTGGGCCAATGGAGGGGCATGGTGATACCTGGCAGCTGTTCTGCCCAAATGTAACTCTTCCCAGGCACCTCAGCCTCTGTTCCCTAATGTAACACGGATATAAAATTTTCATAACTGTGACTGAATGGATTACCCTTTCTGCACAAGAAAGTGTGTCATTGTCATCATCAAAACCTTCCTGTTTGGTCTGACAGCATCCGACTTTTAGATCGGGTGCTTTGTGATCAGCGTACTGGCACAAAACATTTAAACCTGCTTGACTTCCAAAAGCAAGGTAAGGCAAGCTAAGTCGAGCAAGACAGCACACACCTCATATGAGTATTTCTCCCCTTCCTGGTGATAATGGGATTATGCAAAAGCGGCCTTGACCCAGTAAAGATTGTCTCTTCAGAATCGAGTCTTGGTTCTCCCTAATTCACAGCCTCCTTCGCCCCCACCTAGCCACTCCTTCTGCAGTGTAGCTCTGCACTGGTCAGAGCCTCTTTCCCTGAAAGATAGCAAAACAGTGAGAAATAGGCCAAACTGATATAGTTGGCAATTGATGGAGGGGAGAGGAAACCCTCATCTTTATTTCTTCATTCATTCTGAAATGACTATTGATTTTCTCTAGGAGGACTGCAGCCAGCTTGGATAGCTCCATTTACATGAGCTCTTGGACAGCTATTGTTGCACGTCCTCTTTTCCATCCCTGTGTTTCCTGGATCTTAGGAAGAAGTAGACTGTCACTGGGTACTAGGAGTACTTGTCCACTGTCATCAAGTGAGTTCAAACACAGCGACCATATAGCAGGTTTCTGAGACAGTAAAGTATCATGGGAGTAGAGAGCCTCATCTTTCTCCCATGGAGTGAATTGTGGGTTTGAACTACCAACATTGAGATCAGCAACCCAACACCTTACCAGTAGCAGTAACAGTAAGCAGTAATTGCTCTGCAGTGGACAACATAGAGTCCTTGAAGTGAAGTGAGCATCAACTAGTTCCAGATATGGCGTGTGTACGTTGTACAGTGTGCACCGTCCCAAAGAGAAGGTCGCTACACATAAAACATTCTGTAGGCAGTCATTAGTGGCCCCCTTTGTCGGGTTAGGGACATGAGATATCGAGATGTTAGGCCATGTCTCCAAATTTATGCCTAGCTCAGCAACAGAGCTAGGGTGCTTAGCCCCAAATGCTAGACTGTAGTGTCACTTCCTAAGATGACAATGTTTACCTAATGGGGGTGCAAAAGGTTATTTAATTTGGAAGTTGTGTGAAAGGCAATAAAAAACTTAGAATGCAATCAGGGAGTTTGGGGAGTAACTTAAGAGAATATTTGTTCCGTGCCTTCTAGTGACTTCTGGCTCACATGACATCCAACAGAACAGAAGACTGCCTGGTTTTGTGCCATCCTCAAAATCCTTGTTTGAGCTCCTCATCTGTCGCTGTGTTGATGGCTCTCACGGAGAGCCTTACTCGTTTATGATGACTCCATTTTGCCAAGCATGATGTCTCCCCCGGGCACTGGTCCCTCCAAAGAATGTGTCTAAAGTACATGAGACAAAGTCTCACCGACTTAACTTCTAAGAAGCGCGTTGGCTGTGCTCTTTCCAGGAAAAATTTGTTCATTCTCCTGACCATATGAGAAATAGTCAACATTCTTCACCAATATGGTAATTCAAAGGCATCGATTTTTTATTCTTTCCTCTTCGTTAGCCAGCGTTCACATGTGCACGTGGTGAATGAAGAGGCCATCACTGGAGCCGGATATACTGTAGTCACCAAAGTGATGTATTTTCTTAATAACAATTTAAAGAGTTCTTTTGTAGCAGTTAAACCCAATGAAATTCGTCATTTGACTTCTTGATTGCTTCTTCCATTGGTGTTGATTGTGAATCCAAGTTAATTGGAATCTTTGACAATATTTGCCCTTCCTTTTTTCTTTAAGCAATATCCACTTATTTTGCTGGAATGACTGCATCTTGGTTTATGCACAGGCCACACATGAACACAATGAAATGTTATAGAATTCTTATTATTGGAATGTTAGATATAATTTTAATGGTCCACACATTTGAATGCCTTTGCGTAGTCAATAATGTACAAGTAAACATCTTTATGTCTTCTTTGCTTTCAGTCAAGATCCATCTGACACAATGATATTCCCCCAGTGTGGGTCCTCCATTGAATTTGGTTTTCCTGATTTGAAACAATGCAATATTCTGTTGTTCCGCTCTCACAACTTCCTCTTGACCCATGTACAAGCCCTTCATGAACACAATAACGTGTTCTGGAATTCCCATTCTTCTCCAGGTTATCCATAGTTTGTTATGACTCACGCATTATGTCTAAAGTATGTCCAATCAAAATGCTTTAAGTAGGTAATGGCTAACATGAAGCAGGACAGATGGAGAATATATAAGGTAATAATAGCTACAAATTTTGTGGAGAATATAAACTCCAAAAAAATGCTTCAGGCAGGAAAAATGAAAACTAAATTCACGACTTGAGCTTTACTCAAATACCAAGGAGAAAAAGAAGTTCTTATAGTCAGTCAGAACTATATTAGATTCGACATTTATAATGACAAGATATTTTTAAAGCAATAGTGTGAACAAGAAGACAGAGAAATGGTAATTTCAAAATACTAAGAAAAAATAATTATCAACAAATAATTTTGCACTTAAGAGAAAAACTTTTAAATAATTAGGGTGACATACAAATATTTATAGAGGTAAAAATTATGAGATTTTATTACCAGAAACATGCTAATGGATTTTCGTAAGATATAGACATCTCAAAGCTAAAAAATTACTTCAAAAGAGCATTTTGAAATACGAGAAGATATGATACAAGCAAAATGTTCAACCCCTAGAAAATCCAAATAAACATAAATATGTACTTAAACATTTTCAAGATAGTTATAAAGATGATGTTTAATTGAGATGTTTTAACAGGGACTGGAAGATTTCTATTTTAACCTGGATTTTAAAAAAAAAAAAAACATAAGAAAAAATAAATTCCAACCTAAAAAAATGATAGAAGCATATAGAATAATAACAAAACAGATAATCCATAAAAGAATGCTTGAGCTCACCAAAGAGCTCAATTCACAGGGAAACCTAGGGACACAAGACCCTCTGGGGAGGACAGGACCCCAGGTTTTCCACTTGGGTGGGCACACAAGAAAGCCATGGCTACTCTAAGAGCCCAAATCCAACTCCTTGCCATTAAGTCAGTTCGGACCCTCAGCGACCCTTCCGGGCAGAGCAGAGCCACCTCTGTGCGTTGCTGAGAACATAACTCAATGGCAGTATAAAACTTTGACTTTTTCTTGAGATGGCTGGTGGTTTCAAACTGCTCACCTGTGATTAGCAGCCCAACCTGGAACCCACTAAGCCACCGAGCTCCTACCGCAAAAAGTAAAAACAAAACAAACAACAAACCCAGTTAAATAATAACAAATCCCTAAAGATTAGCATGAAAATTTAGTGTCTCTGGGAGCCCCAGACACAAAGAGAGTCTATGACCATTCACATCTTCGTTTCTCCATGACTTCTCCAAGTGCTCAGGTGAGAGATTGGGAACAGAACTGGAGACCCGAGAGAGACCCCTGTGCGGTGCATAGGTTTGGAAGCCCTCCCATGTCTCTGGACTCTTTCTTTCTCCTACAAAGTGACATCTAGCCTGAAGCAACTAGGAGAAGTTAACTGTTATCTATGTAGAAGGAGCAGGAAGCAACATTTTTTTGATGCTGCATAAAGTGTTAGAAGAACCCCCCCCCCCCCAACCAGGGTACTGATGAAAGGGTAGACACCAATCCTATCTTTCCTTGGGAGAAAGGCAGACCTCTGTGCTGATTTAAGAAGCAAAATAAGTGAAGGGGAAGTACATGTGGATTAAGCATCAAGTGAATTCTGTCTGACCATTGACCAGGATGTGAGTAGCCTGCTATCATGCAGAGTACTTTGAGAAGTAGATCATTTGATATCCCTTTTGACCCATTTTAAATTTCTTCTAGTTTTTCATTTTTCTGCTTTCTTTTTGATTGAGGTTTTTTTTTTTACACTTTTATTTTTTTTGCTGCTGTTAGGGTTTTGCTTATTTGTTTGTGTTTTATATGTTTTCTGCATATGAAATCCAGGATAGGTAAATGTATAAGCGTAACTAGATTAACAATTTCTCAGGAGTATGCTAAGGGGGTTTGAGAGGAAATGGGGAGCTAACAATTAATACAAGAGTGAAGCAAGTGTTCTAACACATTCCATTCTTACCCAGGCGCCAAAAGCATGTGGTTATGATTGTATAACTCTTCTTAATGGGATTGAACTATTTGTATGATTGGCAAATTATACGCCAATAAAACTGTTTAAAAGAAGTAAGAATAATAAAAGACAAGAGGATTCTCTTAGCACAGCTACCAGAAAAAAAGAGACAAGCATTAAAAGGAAGGGGAACAAAAAAATGGGGTGGGGCAAACTGCTGGGTATGAGAATCAATACCCAACTAAAAGGGGGACAGGAAAAGCTCGTCTATGAAAACATCCGCACAGAGGTTGGCTACTACAGGAGGGAAGGGTAGCAATGTTTCTTCCCCCATGATCTGAAAGTAGAGCATTCCTATGAAACCTTTAAAAAGGCAAAATGGTGCAAAGACGCAATTACCTTTTTAATTTACATTGGAAAACGTTTGAGTGTTCCAAGACTTGTAACCTAGGAAGCCCTACTGGACAATTCTACCCTGTCCTATGGAGTCACTATGAATCAGAGTGGACTTGGTGGTGATGGTTTTGCTCTTCAGAATCTTTATTTTAATTTTATTTTTTTTACATTTTATTAGGGGCTCATACAACTCTTATCACAATCCATACATATACATACATCAATTGTATAAAACACATCCGTACATTCTTTGCCCTAATCATTTTCAAAGCATTTGCTCTCCACTTAAGCCCTTTGCATCAAGTCCTTTTTTCCCCCTCCCTCCTTACTCCCCCCTCCCTCATGAGCTCTTCAGAATCTTTAATTGGGGCAGATTGACAGGTCTTTCACAAAACCACACAGTCACTTAATGGGTTCACACTGCCAACCTTCCAGTAAGCAGCCAAACGTTTGCACCTGCAGGGCAGAGTTGTGCATTTTCTGTCACAGCCTTAGCAGCACTTAAATTTTAATATACTGTATTTTAATTTTCATTCAACTTTTGGTATTTTTTGTGTCTATGCTTCTGTTTTTGTTTTACTTGGACTCATGGATTATTCTGATGGTACCACTTGGTTTCCAGTTTTTTGTGAGGTTTCCTAGCATTTTCTTTCATTTTCCTTACAGGTTCCGGGTGTTATTGCTCACTTCAAATGTTTTTTTTTTTTGGTGTGTTTGTTTTACGGCCCAGTTTATGATTAAATTGTAGTAAATAATCCATGTGCACTTGAGAAAAAGCATGTATCCAGAAGTTCTTAAATTCAGTGCTCTGCATATGCCAATTAGGCCAATTCTTAAAACACTCTTACTCAATCATATACCTCATTGCTGATTATTTTTTACTTAATCTTTCAGTTAACAAGAGATGATTATTAAAATAGCCCACTCTGTAGATTCATGTATATCTTTTTCTTCTGTTAACTTTTGCTTTTCTTATTTTAAAATCACATTATTGTGTAATTAAGATTTAGAACTTTTATATGTTCTCAATGGATTGACACATTTATCATTCTGAAGTATCTCTCAGTGTATTAGACAGGGTTCTCTAGAGAGATAAAATCATATTGCTGATAATTATATATATATATTTATAAAGATAGATAGATATATAGCACAAGAAATGAACTGTTAAATTATATACAGATAGATAGATAGATGATACAAGAAATGAACAGTTAAATTACTGTATATACTCATGTATAAGCCGAGTTTTTCAGCACAAAAAAATGTGCTGAAAAACTGTGGTTTGACTAATACACGGGTCAGTGGTACCCCAGCGAGGTGTAACATCTGGCTCCCCGCCCCTCCACCCCTCAGGTAACAGGACGAGCACCCATTATCTCTCGAGTGATTGCCATTTCTCTGTTGTTCATTCAAAGCTCCGCTGACACTGCAGGGCTTTGAATGTTTGTTTACTCACATCTAAACAATCAGAGCTGTCCTATAACGTGGATGGCTCCAATTCGCAGAAGCACCCTTAGTGATTCAGTTACACCAGCACCTGAACTTGTAAGGATGTGTCTGTGACTGCTCTCCATCTCTCCCCTCTGGTCTCTGTGTTAATTCACATCCTGCATCCCCCGCCCGCATGGGGGGCAGGGAGGGAGGCATTACCATGAAAGTTCTTTTTCAAAGACTTGGCTTTTTATCCTATTAGAAATGGATACTCTTGAACCAAAATTTTAAAAAATGCCAGTCATATGAGGCTGGTTTCAAAATGAAGTATTGTGTCAAGAGCAGAAGAGAGCAATAACAGTATTGCAAGTAGGGAATTCTGTGTTGAAGAAAAGCAAGTGAGGGAGTGGTAGAAAATGAAAACTGACTTGGAACAGATTCCAAAAGTTAAAAGAGCTCGTCGTGGTTTCACGTCTTTTTACGGGGCTCTAGAGAGTGAATTGCATAAATGGGTTATGGAGTGTCATCAAAATGGTTACTGTGTAACACTCATAGGAATCTGCATACGTGCTCTACAAATGGATAAGAATGACAAATATAAAGCACCAGGCATTGAAAACATTTGCTGCGTCAGCAGGATGGTGTACCCGCTTCATGAATAGGTTTGGCCTGCTATGTTTGAGACAAAGAACAAAGATTTCCCAGAAATTGCCACAAGACCTTGAAGAAAAAATTATGTCATTCCAGTCACTTACTATAAAACAAAGAAAGATTTATAATTATGACCTGACAGATATTGGGAATATGGATGAAACTGCCATGACTTTTGATCGTCCAAGCAACAGAACTGTGGCAAGTTTAGGAGAAAAAAACATTTTTCTCAAAACCACAGGAAATGAAAAAAAAAACCACTTCACAGTTGTTCTATCATGTTTGGCTAATGGAACTAAGTTGCATCCTATCATTCTTTTTAAAAGAAAGACTTTGCCTAAAAAGATCAATTTCCCACCAAGAATTACTGTGCATGCACATGTTAAAGGCTGGATGGATGAAGATGGAACAAAAAAATGGCTGGAAGAAATTTGGAACCGACGACCAGGAGCAGCCTTAAAGAAAAAGCCCTCGTTACTTGTTTGGGATATGTTCAGAGCCCACCTATTGGATGACATAAAAAAAAAAGGCAGAATGTAGTAAAGTTACTTTAGCTGTTATTCCAGGTGGGCTTACATCTGTACTGCAGCCTCTGGATGTATCTTTGTATAAGCCTTTTAAATATCGTGTGTGAAGGATGTGGCATGAATGGATATCAACTGGTCAAGCCCGACTAATAAAGGGAGGAAATCTCATGAAGCCTGACATAGAGTTAATAGCAAAGTGGGTTCGAGATGCATGGTAACACATTCCAGAAGACATGGTGCAATGTGCCTTCCAGAAATGTAGTATTAGTAATGCTATGGATGGCAGTGAGGACTGCGCTTTGTATGAAAATGACAGCAGTGATGGTTATGACAGCGATCTCGGTGAGGACAGCGTCTATGATGACCTCACACCAGCTGAAACGCTGCATCGGGATACGGATGATGATGACGGATCCAGTTTTAAAGGATTTTAACTCTGCATTTTAGCTTGGTTGCTGATTGAGCTCAGGGAATAGTACTCTTAAGGTATCATTGTTGATACCTTATTGTTTTTGTTGAACCTATTTTCCACTTACTGTGCTGGTTTACTAATGTTAAATGACTTGTTGTCCTTTTATTTATGTTTTATATTTAAAATAAATATTTAAATATATTACCCCACTGATGTCTCAAGTTTTAGTAATTTTATTTTCGTTTGTTTTGATTATTGAAACTCACCAATAGCTTCTGTATTTTCCAACCTAGGTTTATACTCGAGTCAATCAGTTTTCCTGGTTTCTCAGGTAATAATTAGGTGCCTCGGCTTATACTCGGCTCGGCTTATATTCGAGTATATACGGCATAAAGCAGTACAGTACAAATGGCTCAGTGCAACTCACTCCCAAGAGAAAGTTGTGAGACACTGGCAGTCTATAAAGCTTGAAAATTGAGGCTCAGAACAAGCAAGGCAGCCGCACACTGGTCCAATGACCAAAGAGCGAGAGACAAGGAAGGCAAGGCTCACGGAGCCATTTATCTCTCTGCCCTTCAATTAATCCTACATGTTTATCAGCCAGGATGGCACAATAAACTAACTATCTCACAAATGTCTCTTACTTTCAAGTCTGTTTTGTTTGATTTTATAAAAGCTTTACTGGTGATTTACAGGGGATATGATTTATTAACTTTTCACCCTCAATTTTATGTGTGTACAGTGAAGTTGTGTCTCTTGTTAGCAACATGTTGCTTGATTTTGATTACTTACTAATAGGAAAAAATGTTCCAGTCACTTGGGAAAATAATGCAATCTTATTTTTAATAGATAACTTCTTAAAATTGTACTACTAAAGTAATAAAGTCCAGATCAACTCCATAAGTCTGATATTAGCTCATAAATCCAATACTAGTCCATAAATATTTCTTCAGACCCATACAGTCACATGAATGATGCAGGAAGGTCACAGGTTGGTGTGTGGAAAATCTGTCCATCCAATGGCATTGGAAGCATCACAGCTCAGGTCTCCGCAGGATGACTCATTAAGGTCTCAGCATGGCTCCACATGGCTTCTCAATAGAAAGGTGAAACACAGAGAAAGTGTAGGTCACTTCCAGAAGAAAGGGATGGAATTCATGGAATCCTCTTGAGAAGGTCACACCCACTAGAAGTCATAATTAGTCATGACGTGATTGACAGTCTAAACTCCACCCCTTCACTCTATCAAGTTGAGAAGAAATTATGTAACTCCCACAGGGTTCACACACAGCAAGGATTGTGAGGCTGGTACATGATGGGCGATTGTTTTATTCTTTTGAACAAGGGGGTCACTATGAGTTATAAGTGATTAATTCCCATCTAACAATAACAAATAGAGATCATAGACAAATTGGGTTGGCTGAAGTACTAAATTAGAGATGTGGACACAGAAGAGTGAATGTAGCCACCTAGCCTAAAATCTGGCTATGATGATGCAGTGAAAGAGAAAAGATGTGTAAGTTTGACATCACACTACCTCTAGTGCCTCTCTCTCTCTCTCTTTCTCGCTATCTATCTATCTAGTCTCTCGTGCCTTTCTCTTAACCTATTAACTGGACTTTTCTATTTTGGAAGAAGGAATGCTCCAAAGAGTTTTGTGTGAGGGCAAGAGAGAGTATAAGAAATGGTCAGTTTTTCCAAATCTCAGAGAAGAAAGCAAGACTTGTTTGGCTCTCTGGAGGCTAATTTAGGTTGCTAGAGAAAAGAGTAAATTAAGTCAGAAAAAAAAGACAGATTCCAACCATTCCCCCACCCTCCCAACCACCACACCAGGCAGCCTTCACAAGACAGCAACACAAAAGGCACCTTATTTATTTTTCATTTCAAAAACAAGACAAGAGCTGGGACACCCCACCTCTTCAAGCTTCAGGGAGCTGTTAATTGGCTCCCCAGTAAAATTGCAGAGACCCTCCTGCCTGATAGTGATTGTAAATGACAGAGAGGATCAGGTTTACCTTGTGATGTCCCCAGGGGACTTGCAGTTAGTTTAGTCTGCACTTGTCATCATGCAGTGGCTGGACTTATCCTGTTGTCTTTCAAATGTAATTAGTGTTCCGGTCTTTTCCCCTGCCCTCCCCAGGAGCTCCTCACTCTGCTTGCTGCTGCCCCTGCCCCCTCGACTTACTTTCCAGCCCTGCCAAAGCCTGCCATCCAGAGGCTTCGCAGGGTTGGGCACTTCGGTTTCTCTGGTCTGGAAGGAGCAACTTTTCCATTTTAAGCTTGGTTTATCACGGCTCCCCGAAAGCATACAACTTCACTGCACACCAATCCCTCTGAACTCCTTTACAGTTTGAAAGTACTCAGCTGTATGATTGAATAGTTAATTCAAGATGTTTGGACTGGACTATCGATCTTAAAGAAAAGTGAAATGCCAAAGAGCTAAACACTGCAGGAGATCATTTTTATGAAAACCAAACCTTCAGAACTTTATTTTGTGGAAACACATCTGTGTGTGTGTGAGTGTGTGAGTGTGTTTGCCTGTTTCTTAAAGGTGGTGTTTCTCAAACATTAATGTGCATATGAATCATTTATAGACATTATTAAAATACGATTCTGATTTAGTAAGTATGAGATGGGACTCAGTTTGAGGTAATACAAATGCTACTGATTTTTGACCATACTTTGAATAGCAAATCTTAAAGTGGCTTTCAATATTCTCCAGTTCCCCATCTTACTCTGCTTATTCTGCTCCCCAGTTCTGTTCAAACGCTCCTCCGGAGCGGGAACCAAAGGGGCTCTCTGATAGAGGCATTTGCCTATTGCACAAAGACAAAGGGGTCAGCCTGTGCGTAAAGTGGATTCTTGATTTGGGTTTTGGGTTTCTCTTCAGTAGACTATACTTTCTCCAGTTTACTAAGCTGAGCAATTAGCTCTCTAATTTTCAATCGTTCATTTATATCAACATTCCCCAACGTGGGCAATACAGCTTCCTGAGGGGCACTAGAACAATACTGGGGGACATCAAAAGCAGATATCTACACTTGATCCTGGATTATAATCTATAGCTCAAATTTTCTCTGAAAAGGAAATGATAGGTTAAAAAAGTATGGAAACCTATCATTTATATCTTTGTACATATATTTATAATTAGAAAGTGTATTCACTAATTTGCATTTATTTATATGTACATCACAAATATTAAAATAATACACTTTAATTATAATTTATGCATGACTGAGTTTTTCATTGTGTTTCTTTCTTTCCTTTTTAAAATCATTTTATTAGGGGCTCATACAGCTTTTATCATAAAGCATACATGCATCCATTGTGTCAAGCACATTTGTACATTTGTTGCCATCATCATCATTTTCAAAACATTTTCTTTCTACTTGAGCCCTTGGTATCAGCTCCTCATTGTTTTTCCCTTCCTCCTCCTCCTTCCCTCCCTCCCTCATAAAACCTTGATAAATTGTTGTTATTTTTTCATGTCTTACACTGACTTATGTCTCCCTTCACCCACTTTTCTGTTGTCCATCCCACTGGGATGGGGTTATATGTAGACCACTGTGATCAGTCCTCCCCTTTCTCCCCAACCTTACCCTTATCCTCCTAATGTCACTACTCTCATTATTGGTCGGGAGGGGCTATCAGTCCTGAATTCCCTGTGTTTCCAGTTGCTATGTGTACTCACATACATGCTCTGGTCTATCCAGATTTGTAAGGTAGACTTGGGGTCATGATAGTGGGGAGTAAGAAACATTAAAAAGCATTAAAGAACTAGAGGAAAGTTGTATGTTTCATCAGTGCTATCCTGCACCCTGACTGGCTCATCTCTTCTTTGTGAACCTTCTGTAAGGGGATGTCCAACTGTCTGCAGATAGGCTTAGGTCTCCACTCCATGTCCCCACCCTCTACCCCCATTCTGAGTCCTTTATGCCAGATACCTGGTCCCATCCACACAGGCAGGCGTGATCACACAGGCAGGCGTGCTTCTTCCATGTGGACTTTGTTACTTCCCTGCTAAATAGCTACTTGTTTCACTTCAAACCTTTAAGACCCTAGACACTATATCTTGATATTGGGCACCATCAGCTCTCTTCACCATATTTGCTTATGTACCCATTTTGTCTTCAGCGATCGTGTCGGGAAGCTGAGCATCACAAAATGCCAGGTTATTAGAACAAAATGCTCTTGTGTTGAGAGAGTACTTGAGTAGAGACCCAATGTAAATCTGCTAGCTTAATACTTAACATATAAGTATACATACATAGATCTATTTATCTATCGTTATCTATAAATATATTTACATATGTATTATGTATTTAGACATCTATAAATACCCCTTGCTTACTAGTTCTTTCTTCTATTTCTTTTTACTTTCCTCTTGTCCCACTGTCATGGTCAGCCTTCAGTAATTCCTCTCATTTACATTGCCCTTGATCAAGCCTTACCAGGAATCCTGAGGACATCAAGGGCTGCATCACGAGCAGCCAGAGATAGAGGAGAGATGTGGCAGAATAGCAGCAGCAGAGGCCAAAATATCAAGAGCATGAAACAGAGCAGTGAGCCCCAGGCTGAGTGCCTCTGGACAAGAAGTTTGCTTCAGGAATGGCTGTCTCCCTGATATTTGTCTGTGCACCTAGATTTGCCAACTCACTGAACTATAGCCGAGTGCCTTGGGGCTGAGGTTTACTGACTGAGTGGAATGTCTTTGGCATTTATTGATGAAGCTAAAAGACCTCTGTAACATTGCCTGAACAGAGAAGAGTCTGAGAGGCCAGGTGAACGAGAGGCTTGAGATCTGCCTGCACTAATAGGTGGGAAGAGACTCCTTACAAAGAACTGTATCCTGAGCATTTCTGTTTATGCATTGGATGTAAACTACTTACCTCCCTAATAAATCCCGTACTTGTGAATATTGTCTATGGGTGTTGTGTGGTCATTGCGATGAATTATCAAACCCATTCATTATACAAAAGACGAGAAGCTCTGGTTGGCATCATGGATTACAAGTTGAACTACTAACCACAAGGTCAGCTAGTCAAATCCATCTTATGATCTGTAGAAAAAGGCAAGGCTTTCTGTTCCTGTAAAATGGACAGCTTTGGAAAATTTTTTCAGTTTACTCTGTTCAGAGGGTTACTCTTAGAATGGAGTTAAAAGCAGTCAGTCTGCATTTTGAGGGTAGAGAAAATAGAGAATTTTTGGGAAGGACATGTTGGTTTTAGAAATGGCAGAAAAGATTGGAGGGTGGAGGCAGATTTAATCTCCATTTCACAGGAATCTGACTGTGGTATATAATCTGGTGTCAATTTGAGAGGATTATGACTGTAGGGGTGGAGTCTGACCTGTCAATCAAGATATAACCAATGGGGCCTTCGGGTAGGCATGGCCTTCTCCTGAGAATTCTGGGAATTTCCTCCTTGGAGGCAGGAGACACACTCTCTCTCTCTGCTCACTTCCTTGGAAACTCTCTACTGACAAGGCTCACTCCCTGTGAGATATCCCTGAGGAGAAGTCATATGGACTAACTGATGCAGCCAGAACGCTGGACTTGGAAAAGCCATGCGGAGACAACTAACCAATGCTGAGATGCTTACAATGCCACTGGACCTACAGGACTTTCCACCCACTGGCCTGTGATTTCCCTGCGTTCGGTATCATTGTATGTGTTTCATGAGTCTGAATAGGACTTTATGGCTTGGTGTAAGGCATGTTAGGCATATGGGCTAATGTCAGATTTATGGACTTGATCTGGATTTGGTTAGGATGCTTTTTAATGTACAATTTCCCTTTATATAAAACTCTCTTATACACAAATGAATTTCTATGGATTTGTTTCAGGAGTCTACCTGGAATAACACACAGACTTAAACTAACATGGTCTTTGGTTTTCTTTTCCTCTGGCAGTCAAAGGACGTCGTATACTTCTCTTCTTCCATTCTTTCATATGGTATCCTTAATTCACTGAGATTGCTTTTGTTGACTTCACAGGCTCTTAAAATATTTAATAGGTGTGCTGGTAAAGATTATGTACATTTCTTTATATCTCTATGAAATTGAGTTTACTAACTGTGTAGCTTAAATACATTTATGATAATATTAAATTTTTCCTGTTTATCAGTTTTAGAGAAAATGTGTTATATCACTAGGTCTTATTACATATTTTAAAGCCATGTAATTAGAAATATACAAGTTTGCAAGTTTTGTTTAATTTGTTTTTGTTACTTTATTTCTTATCTTGGTTAGTGAAGATAGTATTATGATTATAAATAAATTTCTTTTCTGTCTAATAATTTTTTTGTTTAACATTTATTCTACTTGATGTTAACACCACCACACTATATATGTTTGGTCCATATCTGTTTCGAACATTTATTTAGTTTCTTCCAGTTTCAAATTTTATAGATATTTTGATTACTGTGTATTTGCTATAAAAAGCATAAAACTATTTATTCTCATCTGAAAATCTCTTTTGTCTATCAGATATTATTTTTATATATTATAATATCTTATACCTGCATATATTGATTTTTAATTTTATGTTTTCCCTACATCAATTATTTAATTTACTTTTCTAAAATAAATGCTAACCCCTTCTCGATAAATAAAATAGTTTTGAATTTCATTTTTATCTCAATTTACTTATTAGTTTTCATCAACTAATCAGTAAGTCATAAATTAAAATTTTTTTTACATTTTATTTACTAAAAATATTTACATGCCCAACAGATTGACAAATATTGAAATTAATAATTATCTATACTCCTTCACCAATGATATTATAATATTGTGATAATTTTATATAATAATTTCTCTTTCATATTCTCTAGTATAACTAATATACCATCTTCAACATTTCCCAAATTTCTACTACTATTATTATAAAGATTTACTCATATTTATCTTGACAGATAAATGAATATATAAATATATCAATTGTTATTAATTGCCAGTCAATGATTTTCTTATCCTTGCTTCTTATACATTCTCCATCTCTTTTGGTTTATTTTCTTCTTACTGAAATCTGATTTTTACTTTTGCTAATATGAAATTGTCTTTATTTTTTCCTTTTCTTATCAAGGGGCAATTTATATAGAATAATATGTTTATGGTTAATTCTTCTGTTATCTTTTTCTCAGCATTTTAGAGTTGTTTTCCATTTTCTTCTTTTGCTGTATGTGTATAGTCTCAGAGTAAAATTATTTTTGTTTACTCTACTGATGGCTCAATGAACTTCTTAAATTTCATATCCTTTATCAATTTTCAGATGCTAGAGCATTAAAAAAATTCCCCATCTTTTCTTTTCTGGAATGTGAATTATTTGTATGTTGGACATTTTCATTTTTTTCTACATGTCGATTACTTTCTTTTCCATTTATTTATATCTCAAATTGCATTTTAGAACATTTGTGCCTTTTAAATTTATTGTTTAATACAAATGATATTGCATAAATGCTACTTTCACCCATTTTGGACAGCATGGCTTAAAAAAACTCATCAAATGTTAATTCATCTTTGCAATCTCTTTGCTAAGCTCAAAGCCAACCTACTTTGTATCAGATTCTAATACTCCTGGACTCCCACACACAGAGGTCCCGAGATGCCTCATATTCTGGAAAGCACTGTCTTCTTTGAGCATTTGGAATTACCCAGAATTCCCATCCAAAGGAAGACCAACAACCCAGGTGCACTTCCCATCCCCACCAATTGCTATAAATAAGGCATTTCCTACACTCTACCTTCCTTGTACTTACTTAATTCCCATAATCCCTGAAGGACCCTGCCTGGTAGCCCTCTCTCCTTTAGAGTTCTAAGTAACAACAAATATGCTTTTCATTTATCAGAGTGTCTGTGTTATATCTCACTCTCCAAAGCACCTATCATCAGACCTAATGACACATGTTTATAAAACACACCACAGTTGAACTTTTTCATTTATTGACTATTTCTGGAGATTTTAATTAAAATAAAGATAGCTAGAAGAAAAACAATTGGAGGAAAGAAAGAAAAATAACTCTACCTGTTCATTTTCCACATAATGTTATCATATTTTAATACACTGTCATCATTTTAATCACACCATGCTTGGTAAAGCAGCAGGGCAGCAGAAAAGAAGACTTTTGACCAGATGAATGGACATGGTGACTGTACTGATGAGCTCAACCATAGGAACAAGTATAAGGATGGCACAGGGCAGGGCAATGCTTCATTCTGTTGTACACAGGGCCACTTTGAATCAGAACTGACCTAATGGCACCCATAACAACAACAATTTCATATGGCAGGTGCAGATATCCAGGATAAGCAAATAAGTTCTTAAGAAAAAGAATAAAGTAGGAGTCCTATCTCTTCCTAATCGCTAAACCTATTATACACCGATTACATAGTAGTTAAAAGAGCCTGGTACTTGCATAATGATAGATACATAAATCAACAGAATAGAATAGAGAACCCAGAAATAAAATCACCTGCCTACAAACAAGTGCCAAAATTGTTTTTTCATCTGTGAAAGAGTCAAACAGGACCCACACCTAACTCTATATACAAAAATGAACTCAAGTTTGATCAAAACCTAAAAGTAAAACTCAGACCTGTAAATATCAAGAATGAGAAAATAGGGGGCTCAGAGCAGAGACCCAAAGCCCATCTTTAGACAACAGGACATCCCAGAGGGGTCACAGGGAAAGGATGAGTCAATAAGGGTTCAGTAAAGCAGCAATGAAACACACAATATTCCTGTGGTTCCTTGAGTCTTCCTCAACCCCGCTATCATGACCCCAGCCCTGCCTTTCACTGTGGGTTAGACCAAAGCTTGTGCATAGGTACAGAAAAGACATAAGAGCTCATGACACATGGAATCCAGAAATAGGAATGGGAGTAGCGATGGGGTGAGGAGGGGAGGAAGGGGGAACCGTTTGTGATAATGGACACATAACTGGACTCCCACACACCTGCCCCCACCAGGGGGAAGAACAACAGAAACCGTGTGGAAGAGAGAGAGTGGTTGGTGTAAGATATGAAAATAATAATAATAATAATTTATAATTTTTCAAGGAGCCATGAGGGGAGGGGACACCAAGGGCTCAATAAAAATAAATATCCAGAAATTATGGTGGCAACATATGTATACATGTACTTGATACAATTGATGTATGGATTGTTGCAAGAGCTATAATAGCCCTCAATAAAATATTTTTTTAAGGCACAAACTTAAGGCCATACACATGCCATCAAACATACCAAAGAAACACACACAGTAGATGACAAAACAAGATGACTGGGGCCGACTTAATGTATGACACTTGTGTGCATCAAGAGAGTAAAAATAGAAACCACAGAGTGGGAAAATTTTTTGATAATGATCCGACAAAGGACTAATCTAAAGAAGACAGCAACACCTTAATAGAGAAAAGGTGAACAGCTAATTAAAAAATGGGGAAAGTACATGAACAGATAGTTCACCAGGGATGACATCCAAATCACCCACAATCGTGAAGAAATGCTCATAACCACTAGCCATTGGAGAAATTTGCTTCAAAACTGATGAGATACCGGCATACACTGACATTGACAATCAAGTTAAACAGAAATAAAATAATGAATGCTAGAGAGATTGGAATGCTCACACCCTACTGAGGGATCTGTAAATATGAGGGATTATCCCCCCCACCCCCCAAAAAAAGTGGAAAAAAGATCCGCTGTGTGGAACTTTATTTTGCATTTCCCACTAAGTGAGCATCAAACTATTGGCTCTGGATTAGTAACCCAGTGACATTGCCTGGGAAGGTTCTCTGGTCACAGCGAATTTCTTCATAAATGTAGTTTCACTTGATTTTTGTGATGGCCGATTTAAGAGAAAAGCCAGCAGCTGTGAAATTTTGTTACTTGGTCTGGAAAAATGCCGTGGAAACTGTTGTGATGTTGAACACAGCTTATAAGAGCAGCCCTGTGGGGAAAACTCAAGTGTACGAGTGGTTTTCTCCTTTCAAAAAGGTGGAAATGTTGATTGATGACGAACCTCGTTCTGGAAGAAGATGTCTATGAAATCTGTGACAGGTGATGGGCCATTGAAGAGATGGGGAAGTAGCTGAATATTCTTGAGCTCGGTTCAGCGGATTTTGATGGACGGTCTGGAAATGAGAAGGGTCACTGTGAAATTTGTGCCTTGGGTTCTGCTGACAAGGAAAAGGAGCATTTAGTGGAAACATGTCATGCTTTGAAAGAACAGCTCCAAAGGGACCCAGACTTTTTTCCTCCAAGATCTTAATGGTGACAAGACATGGTGCTATTCTTACAAGGCCCAAAGCAAGCATCAATTAAGCCAGTGGAAGATGACCTTGCCCCAAAAAGCTCGTCAAGTGAAATAAACCGTCAAGATGATGCTCATTTGTTTTTTTGATGTGAGGGGGATAGTACATTTGGTGTTTGTTCCACCAGATCAGACTGTTAATCAAGCTTTCTATTGAGAAGTTTTGGAAAAATTGCATAATAGCGTGAGACAAAAAAAGGGCCAGATTTGTGGCAGATGGGGGACTGATTTTGTCACCATCACAATGGACCTGCTCACACAACCATTTTAGTATGAGAGTTTTTGCCAAAATAACCAGCATGCCTCTCTTGCCTCACGCCCCTTACTCACCTGATCTTCCTCCGTGTTTCTGTGAATGCAGAGGGACATGAAAGGACAGCAATTTGAAGATGTAGAAGAGGTGGGGGTAGGAGGGGGGAAGGTGCGTTCTGTAAGCATCCAAACAGATGAGTTTGAAAACTGTCTCCAAGAATGGAATCGCAGATTTGAAAAACGTACTAAGTGTAACAGAGAGTACTTTGAAGGTGATAAGGTTGTTTGGGAAAAAATTAAATACATAGCTTTGAAAAAATTCTGATTTATGGGGAGGCGGCAGTCCCCCTTGTACCACTAAGCAATATGGTATCATCTCCAACAAATGGGAATAGAAATTCCATGTAACTCAGTAATCCTTCTTTTAGTTTTACATTCCAAGGAAGTGCCCGAGCAAACATTTCCTGAGAGCAGAAAGCGTACTAAGATCTAAGGAAATGGCTTTGGAGATTGCTGGAGTGGGGAGGGGTGAGCAGGTCAAGGAAGAGAGAGCAGTGGGCTGAACGCGGATGGGTGTTAACTTGGGGGTAGCAGCACATAGTCGTCCACTAGAGGCGGAGCGAATACAGCAAGTGGGGGAAGGGTAAACGATTGGGAAATCTGACTAGTAATTTACACTGTCGAACAAAAGTTGATGACCTGAATTGTACATCCTCACCCATTTACAATGAAAAATTGAAAATAAAATATTTGTACTAGTAACTTCAAGGATCTTACTGTGGTCTGCAACCAGAAACTTTTATTCCCATATTTTGCTACCACACCTGTGTTATAAAAGTGGATACTACACTTGCACATGCTATGAACTTAACTTCATTTTTTCATTTTATATATAGAAAAAATCTGTCTACTTCCTCCTGTATCCATGGGGTGGTCCTTCTCCGGTCATGGTTAAATTGAGTCTCATTTCATGTTTACACCTCTTCGAACCACGTAGCCTTGCAGTTGTTGATGAGTGAGTTCTATGTCTTTCACAGATACCTCCCTGGCTAGAAATTTCTTCTTGCTTCTGGCTGGGACTTAACCATTTCTTTCAATAGCTGCTATACACTTAATGTTTTTATTTTACAGTTTACCTAACACTGTGGAGTATTTGTAACAGGAAATAACCTATTTGAAGTCAGTCATAATGCTGAAATCATACGTCCCAGAATGATTTTTGAAACTATAAATCACATGACATCACTAAATTACTTAACATTGTTAAACACGTCTCATTGAAGTCAGAACAAAATGTAATAGGTTTCCCATGGTCCGTAGAGCCTCTCTTAATCAGATCCCACCTGTGTTTTCGATCTCATCATGTATGCTTTCTCCCTCTGGTGTATTGTGCGCTAACCCCTCTGACTTCCTTTCCGTTTTATGAACATGATGAATCCCCTATCTGAAAATAGTCTTTCCACAGGATCCTTCTCATCTTATTGTAGTTGCTGACGACTTCACCACCGTTATTCTGTGTCTTGCACAATCTTGACTACATTGTCCGTTTGCTTCTTCATGGGTCTTATGTCTCCTCCAACTCCAGTACGTGTTCCCTCCGGGCAGAAACCAGGTTTGGGTCACTGCCACGTCCTCAGTACTTAGCACAGTGCCTGATATGCAGTAGGCCGCGAGGAAAGGTATGAAATAATTGAACCTGGAAGAGATGTTCGAAAATGTCTGATTCAATGATTTTCTTTTTACAAATAGTAAAATGGACCGATCCACGAGCTTAGGGAGCTTCAAGCACTGGGCCAGGATCAAATCTTTATATTTGTCACGAGATGTTCAAAGCAAGTCCTCAGGTGTCCGCTCTACTCTGTGTTCTTTCTGTGGGTCACTGGCTGTAGTAGGCCAGACGAGGAATTTGGATAGTCCATGGATAGGCTCCAGAGCATTCCACAATTTCCCTCTCATTTATGTGGCGATTTTGGGGGTCTAAATGCACGCGTTTTTGGTTTCTTTTTTCCCCTCTGGGGAAAAGTCTGTGGCTTTTATCTATTATTCAAGACAATCAAGACGGGTTGGTGTTTTTTTTTTTAAGTCTACCAAAGGACTAGCCTACACGTTGCTGTGACCTGTTGAGTTCATTGCGTGTTTTCTCTTGTGCTTTCTGTTCCCTCCTCTGTTACTCAGTATTGAATGACCACTGTGAATTAAGCATTTATGACATTGTCAAAGATCTGGTGTTAGGGCTCTTAAAATGTGGCCAAATGTGTTAGACCAGGTTATCTAAAGAAACAAATCCAGTGGCACTCATAAAATAAAAAAAGAGCTTTTTTTCCTCTTTCTTTTAAAAATCATTTTATTGGGGGCTCATCCAACTCTTATCACAACCCATGCATCCCTTGTGTCAAGCACATTTGTACTTTTGTTGCCACTGCCTTTCTCAAAACATTCTCCTTCTACTTGAGCCCTTAGTATCAACTCCTCATGTTACCCCCTCCCTCCCCACCCACCTTCCTCATGAACCTTTCCGAGCAAGCAGGAAAATGAGGAGCAGAGAAATGGGAGCTCCCAGCATCTCTCACTCTGATACAAAAAGGCTTATGACACCGAGGAGGTGTCAGCAGATGGCCCCAAAATGGACATGTTGGGGCACGCCCCTACCTTGACCCAGGAATGTCTAGTGGACATTATCCCTAACCATCACACCAACTATGAGTGAAAGACTTTGTTTTGGAGTTATAGAATCTTTTTGTGTGTGTTGGGGGGACTCTGACAATAGTATTTATTTATCAAGATCCATAATATGGTCTGGTATGGAATGTAATTATATGTATCTCAATAGGTATTTAGCCAGATTTCTGATAAGCATCACCCCCAAATATTGATGGAGTATTTAGCATTAGTATTTAGTATTTAGCTTTATTGGAAATCAGATGCTAAACAGATTGGTCAATATGTGTACAGCAGTGAACTTGTAGATTTTGCATCTTTCTACACTGTCACGGATTGAATTTTATCTCCCCAAAATATGTCAACTTGACCGAGCCATGACTCTCAGCATATTAATATTTATGGAATTGTTTGATGTGGCAGTTATGATCTCCACAATGTCATCTCATCTAATGAACTGGTAAGAGGATTAAGGCTAGGATGCGACATCCTTCATCATGTCACAGCCCTGGTTCTCTGTAAGGGAGTTTCCCTAGGGTGTGACCTGCAACACTATTATCTTATAAGGGACAAAAGGAGATTGAAGGCAGCAGAAATCAGAGGGATCTGCAACCACCAGGAAAGGAGGTCCAGGAGTGGGCGGAGTGTGCCTTTTTTCACCTGCGGTGCCTGCACGGAAACCTCCTAGACTCCGGGCAATATTGCTACCAAACCACTTGATGATGTCCAAGGAATGCCATGCCAATCAATGGAAGACAAGATTCCCTCAGAGCTACCAAGACAGGAAACCTTCCCCTGGAGAAGACATTCTGAATGTGGACTTTTAGCCTCCTAATTTGTGAGAGAATAAATCGCTGGCTATTAAAGTTATTTCCTTGTAATATTTCTGTTACAGTAGTACCAGATACCTAAAATAAACTTATTTTATGAGTATATGCATTTTTTATTTCTATTAAGTCTGTTTTGTGTATAAAATTGGCAAGGACCCCAAAGGGGGAAATAATACTCAATACTAATAATTTCCCTCCTGCATTTATGATAGATCCTTTGTGTTGTGTCTTCCCAGGCCGTGCATTTTGCTTCCTTCTCTGCAGACAGTGCCTCCATTTGGAGGCACCCTGCTTCTTAGACGTTCATAGCGGGAATGGGACTTCCTAAAGAGAGATCAGCATATTCTTTATTTTAGAAAGTAGGACTTAGGGTTCATAAACAGCTAGTTAAATCTCCAGTGTGCCTATAACCTGATCTGCAAATTTTGAATTTTAGGAAAATATGTATTGCTGCACTTTATGTGAGCAATGAGCTCAAACATAGCAAAGATGGTGAGGATGGCATCGAACCAGGCGTTGTCTGCTCCGCTGTGCATGGTGTCATCAGGAGGGAGAGTCCGTTGGAAGGCCCTTAAGGACAACCACAACGTCTATGGGGAAGCCCATGACGAGGGAGGAGGAGGAGGAAGACAGCAGAGGTAAAAGCTTGAAAAGGGGGGCTGTGGGGGAGGCTGGTTGCTCTTGGATCATTTGTTTTTACATTTACACTTTTCCCCACACTGATGGAGTTTATTTCATTGTAACAACATATGTAGGAGGCATCCGGCTGATCCCCCGCAAACATATTAACAGAAGAGTTCGTTGCTTACAAATGACTGTTTTCTTTCTTTTAATTTCCATTCTTTCATCGGGATATTTGGAGGCATGGTGTCTGAGTTCTCCAGTTAAATCAAGCTTGAAGTTTGAGTCTATTGTTTCCTAGCTATGTGGAACATTTGGGGTTTCTACTCCACAATATTTCATGACACTATTCCTAGAAGAGGGAGCCCTGGTGGCATAGTGGTTGCATGTTGGGTTGCTAACTGCAAAGGCAGAAGTTCAAAAGCACTAACTGCTCCAGAGAAAGAGGCGCCTTTCTACCTTTGTAAAGAGTCACAGTCTTAGAAACAGTGGCAATTCTACCCTGTCCTATAGGGTCACGATGAGTTGGCATTGATTTGATGGCAGTGAGAGTTCTATCTAGTACATTATATATATATATACATATATATGTATATACAAACCAAAAATCAAACTCACTGCTATTGTATATATGTAAAAGATAACAGAATTTATCCATGAACTTTTGGAAGCCCTGTGTCATATATATGTATATATGTGATATATTTTTTCCACCGACATTTTGAAGCTCTGACACATATAGCTATATGATATATATAGTATATACTATAGTAATATAATTGACACATTATAATATATACTTATTTAAAAATTTTATTTGTTGTTTATATAAAATTCCAATTTAATTACTTTCTACTGTTTGTCTGACAATTCTATGTATGACAGTGTCTTCCTTTCTAATAATACCAAAGGAATAGAAATGTTAAAATTTTTAAGTCCAAAAATTAAATCAAATTACATGTGGAAAACATGATTTGTTTTCATATCTCTTCCTTTTTACAAAGGCTGTATTCTATAACACACAAAAAAGCTTTTTATTCAAAAGTTTATCTCCCTCTAAGTGCTAAATTTATGTGGACCACCTTAATAAAGCAATACCAAGGTAAAAAAACTTAATTAAAGATGACAATTCTAGAGCATAAGATGGTTTTATTTGAGTACATAAAGCGAGTGAAATGTACCTACTGTTCCTGGACTGGGGAATGTGGAAGGTGATACCCTTCAATCTGCCTCTCTCCACCCAGGCACCCATCTTCTCTGGGGGCCCTCATTCATCTTTATTAAACATCTACTATGTGCCCGATGGCAAAGTGGTTACACATTGGGCTGCTAACTGAAGTCACCCACTGCTTCCTGGGAGGAAGGACAAGGCATTCTACTCTCGTAAGAGTTAGTCTCGGGAATTCACCGGGCAGTTCTCTCCTGTCTAAGAGCGTCACTAGGAGGCAGCATCAGCTCAATGGCAGTACTTTTGTTCTCTTTTGAGGTGTCACGTAAGGAATCCGTGGAGCCCGTGGTTTGAGCTTTGGGTTGTGTGGTAGTTAGATTTTATGGCAGTTTGATGGTGCCTGTGTAGAGATAGGGGTGGAATCCAACCTGCCAAACAGGGGGCAGCCTAATAATGCCTTGGAGTTCTGGCCTTTTTATAAGAGGAAAACTGGCAGCTTCTTCCTCTCTCTCTGCCCCTTAGCCTTTCTGCTTGCTGGGACACTGGGTCCTGCCTCCAGGTGTGGCCCCATGTGGGCTTTCTCACCCTGCCATGCTTCTATAAATCTTGGACCCACGTGACTCCACACCCATGAGCCTGTTAAGTATCTTGCTTCACCTTTCTGCAGCATCATTGGCCTGCATCACATGAGTCTGAAGAGGGACTATGGACTAGCATTGAGCTTATAGAGTTGAACTGGACTGGGCTGGGATGTTTTCTTGATAGAAGATTACTTCTTGATCTAAAGTACACATTTATGAGTGATTCTCTTTCTCCAGACATTCCAGCCTTCTACAGATTACTAGTCTAAAGATTGGCAGTCAAAACACACCAGCCACTCTGAGAAAAATGAGGCAGTCTATTTCTGAATAGATTTACAGCCTTGGGAGTCCTCTGGAGCAGTCCTGTTCTAACCTATGAGTCACTAGGACCATGAAGCAGCTCAGTGGAAGTGGGTTTGTGTTTGTGTGTACTAGGTAAATAAATGCCTTGGTCTTAAACACACACACACACACACACACACACACCTCTTTCTAATTTCCTATAGAAAGAGATGAGTAAAGGAAACACATGAAGGGGAAAAAAGAGACAAAGAGATTCATTAATTCACTGTTTGCTTGCTCAAAGATAAAGAATGTAATTTTTTTCTGGGAAGGGGAGAGGTTCTTAATTTTTGTCTTTTGTTTCTTTTAAGCCATCTTGGTTTTACTGTGATTCCTTATATTTCCCAACCTTAAATATATGAGCCCAGCAGGTGCAGGGCTTCTTTAACAAAAGCTCAAACTGACACGTTCTCTGTTCGATGTAAATGACCATGCACCTTCGTGCAGAGACCTTTATCATGTATTTATTGACCCTGCTGGCTCCAGTGGAAATGAATTAGACTTTTGTCTCTAAAGATGGGCTTGCTACTCAACTACTCAGCAGTTGGCACCCCAATGGCATGGCTCCATGTTATTTTTCTTGTGTGATGTCTTCTTGCAGGGCGATGCCTTATACGTTGCAAGGTAGGTGCTAGCAGAGGATATTGAGGGGTCTGGTTTGGCACTGGATGTGTAGAGACACCCTCCTACATTATTTTCTCTGTGTGTTCCTTTACACTTTCGCCTGAGTATGATCGCGTATCCTTAGGACTTAACATCGTTTGCTTCTGTGTAGCTAAGTAGTTAGATTCTGAGTCCCTGTTCAAGAAGGTAGTTGTGGAATGATGATGTAAATCCGAAGTCTTTTTCATCCGCGCTAGATTTATAGGTTCATAGAGTTGTTGAGATGAAGCATCCTTTTTGTCATAAGAAGTGTTGAAGGGGATGGCACAAAACACCAGGTCTGAGGGCAGCAGTTTAAAATCCTTGGATGGCCGCGTAATCACAAACCTGCAAGGGAAGTCAAAGATTAGTTCTGAACCTCTGCGGCAGGCACAGGATGGCTACAGGCAATGGGCAAAATAAGAAGCAATTGGCTAGTCCAGTCAAAGGAGGTGGTCGTTTGGTTTGGCTGCTTTCTTGGTTCCTGATTAATAGTAAGTAGTCCTGTGTTTATTATTGATGAGGCTCATCAAGTGGCACAGTGCAAAAGGAAAGGTTCCATAGGGGGAAGGGGGGACAAGCTACCCCCCTGCTTCCATCCCCGCCATCTCTGACCTTCTCATCCTTTAATGGGAGAAGGGGAGGGTTGTGCTTCAGACTAATTGATTACCAATGGCCTTGCTGACTCCAGGTTTTTGCTTTTAATAGCCACCCTCTAATGAATTTACTTGGCAAAACATTGAGGACTTGGCCAAACTTTGACAAAACAGAATATATTACTCCAGGTATTTTCATCCTGACTTAGGTCTAATATTTATGACATCTCTTTGCAAAATGAACACACAACATGCGAAGGCTTCAAAAAAAGTTCATGGAAAATTCTCATTCGTTTCTAATTCTGCCTTTCCACAAATGTTTTGAAGCCCCCTGTGAGTGTGTTCATACATACTTACAGATATATAGACCGAGACACAACTCTCTCTCTGTATAGAGATAGTCCTAGTGCTGCTGTAGAAGTTTTGGATTGCTGACTTCAAGGTCTATGGTTCAAATCCAACAGCTGTCCCATGAGACAAAGATGAGGCTGTCTGTTCCTTAAATGTTTACAATCTCAGAAACCTGGTATAGCAGTCTATATGGGGTCAATATGAGGTGCAATGGACTCAATGGTTGTTGTCTGGGTTATTTCTTATGTATATAAAATATGTAGCTTTTTTCTTTTGTAAAGAAACACAACCTTTGAAAACCATATGTGTTAGTTCTACTCTTACTGACAGGATTGTTCTGAATTGGAGTTGAGTCAATGGAGCTAAAAGATATGGAATTTTTCTATGAACATTTTGAAGCCCCCTTGCATATGATAATACAATGTAATACAGGAAACAATGCAATACAATATTAACCCTAACTGATAAGCGAATGTTGCGGTTGTTGGTTTTCAATGCATAGGAAAACAAAACACTGCCCAGCCATACTCTGTCCTCCCAACCGTGGCCGTGTTTGACTCCACACAGACACAGTCACCATGTCAATGCAGATCCCTGAGGATCTTCCTCTTGTTTGCAGAGCCTCTACGTTACCAAGCGTAATTTCCTTCTCCAGGGATTGGCCCGTCCTGATAATATGGCATGCGTCTTAAGGAGCACCTGGAACCTGCATGGAAAAATTGTGCTTGGAAGCAGCATGCCTTAGCAAAATTCCAGGTTCATAGGGCATTCTCAGGAAATATCACTTTAACTCAAACACGATGTTCAAATCAGTGCGTTGATGCATGCTAGCCTTTCCTGACTTTCACCCTACATTTCTTTACTGCCACCCAAATGGTCACTTCTCTTCTAGACCCCCATTTGAGCACCGTCTTGGTTTCGCTTCAGCGACAGTCCTTCCACCTTTGCTGTCCTTTTCTCCGGGTCCTCTGTTGCTCCCCTTCTCTTTGAGACCAGTTTCCTACAATCATATGCTCTTTGAAACAGCAAACTCCCTTAACTTTATTGCTTTTCTCTTAAGGTTGCCATTTCCCCCAGCGCTCTCTTAAGTATTGAGTTTGCACTATTTCCCAATCATTATGCTCTATGGAACTGCTGCTTTTCACAGGATAAAGGGAGGGGACAGATGCCAGGTAGTAAGAGAGCAACATTAATCAACCTTGCTAAAGTGGCTTCCTAAATATCATCTCCTACTCCTCATTCTGTGCTCTCCAGCCCCATCATCCACATTCCTCCATGTGGATTGAAGTTTGTGGCACTTACATCTTCAGGTTCCTGCAATGTTTCTGTGGTTTCTAAATTGAGATTCCAGATACAATTCTCTGAGTTCCAGTATAATGTGCTCTTTATCTCCAAACTGCATTCCTGGATGCTATCTTTCTTGACATTGTCCCACTTCTAAATTCTTAAGCTATTAGAAGTCACTTTCTAAAAACACTTTCACCATTCCCTGTTTCTTGTACCACTAACTGCTCTGTAACTTCATGAACATTTCTAAACTCTGTCCTTCCCCTTTACAGTGTAGCATCCCTTCTCTAATTCTACCCTAAGTCCCTTCTTCCATCCTCTCAGCAATAAATATAGACTGTTTCCTGTTTATCAAGTCCATATAACACTTCCACTTTCTCCCTCAGTCATGGCTGTACCTGTATGTCATTAAGAAACCCAGGTGTCATATAAAAATGTCCACAACCACACCCTTATCAATAACTACACCTGCCTTGACATTCAGTATTAGTTTTCTTTTCTTCCTTGAGTGGAATGGTGTCTTTCTTTCCAGTCAAGCTATGAGGAGTCACTTTCTACAAACACTTTCACCGTTCCCTGTTTCTCGTGCCACTCACTCTCTGTACCACTCCATTTCCATCAGATGCCTTCCTCTCCTCGCTCCCAGGACAGGTTGTAGCAGCCTGTGCCCGGTCTACTGTTTTCTACTGGTCCTCCTCTATTGAACCCACGGTGCGGATCCTAGTTGACACCAACAGTATTGTGATATCTCTAGAATGCACACCCATTTCACTCTACATTCCCTACTATGGTCAGAATGATCTTCCTTCAAGGGAAAATCTGAAGAGATTACCGCCATGATTTATATGTACAAAGCACAGAGGCTGCAAAAGAGTGACTCAGTAACTATTTACCTAACAAATTCAACAGAAAATAAATACATTTATTGAATACAAGCAATAGATACCAGTTGCAGGAAGTTGTTCAAATATAAGAGAGTGGCAAGCTATCAGAGAATCATGATTTATCATCTGGCTACATTTAAGTTGTCTTTGAGAAAGGACCTCCATTCTCTTTGGATAGCCAATATTAATTGGGCCCTAATCATTACAGTTCATGTAGTTTGTGCCTATTCTTTCTTCCTACACCATTATTTATTTCCCCTGCATCCCTTCTGGTCACTCTGGAGCCTGATCTCTGGACATCTCATTCACGGTGACCACAGGAGCTTGTGTTCTTACGTTCCCTCAGTGGGTTTCCAAATGAGCATACTCCCCTTCTGCGTTCTGAAGAGCTGCAGTCCTCTCCATCTATCATGCGATATAAGCCAAGGCATAGGATTCCAAAATGACTTAATGAGCCACAGAATAGTTGTCCAAAGTGGTCTCGTGGCTGGGAAGAGAAGAGAAAAACATACGGCAGCTGGGCGCTTTAATCAACAGTAAGCAAACATATACTGGAGTGTCATTTGCTTTTCCTTGTAGTGGAAGTTTGGAAGATCAGAAAACCATTTCCTAATATTGTCATGGTGGCACTGTCAAATGGCTTGGTGTTTAGGCTTAATATTATTAGTTCCAGGACCCAACATTCAGAGATTGTTTTTATCATCGTGGTCCTTTCAAGAGTCTCTGGTGGGCGTAGTGTGGTGTCCATGAATTAATTCTCAGTAGGTTGGAAAATTCTAGCTTCCAGGAATTAGATTAGCTGGACCATTGAATGAGCTCTAAAGAGTCATCTTCTTATCCTACGCTCCACCAGATCACAGTCCTACCATTTCTATTGACCGTGTGCTCAGGCAACCTCCCACCAGGCCAAAAGAAGCAGCGAAGGGTTTGGTAACGTCAAAAGAGAGTAGTTTGTTTAGTGCTGTAATGTCTGGAGTTAGTGGCCAATGTGAGGGCAAGATATGAATGTACAGAGAAAAGAGAGGAGCATGGATATTTCCAGAATAATCCGCTGTCAACTCTGTTGCCAACAAAAAGGTTCCATAGCAGCTCCCTAAGCGTTCATATGGTATCATTAACTAACAAACCGAAGACCACTGAACTTCAAGGACTAGAACTTACTGAGGAAGCTGATATCGTGTGTGTGTGTGTGTGTGTGAGAGAGAGAGAGAGAAGGGGGGGAGAGAGAGAGAGAGAAAGAGAGAGAGAGAGAGAGAGAGAGAGAGAGAGAGAGAGAGAGAGAGAGAGAGAGAGAAATAGGTACTAAGACACATAGGTGCACGGTCCTGGAAAAGCCTACCCCTTGTGCAAGGGATTCTGTTGATGCCCTACAAATCATCGAAAGACATTTTCTTTGAAAGGCATGTCTGTCAACAATAAAACAAGGGTGGAATGTCGATATAAAACCAAACCAAAAGCTGCCACACTGATAACTAGAGTGCTCCTTCCTAGTCTAGAATCTACTCTGATACTCAAAGAATTACCTTTCATCCATCCATTATCGATTGTCTCCTTGTTTCCTCGGGTTAAGGAAAGGAAAGCATTTCCCACAGACTACCCCTGGGATTCTTCTACCTGCACCTATCTTCGCTGATCAGGTTGAAATATAGATCCCTGCTCTGCTTCGTTAGACTATTTTGATCAGGAAAGTACTTGTTGCTCTGACTCTCGACGTCTTGTTCTGATAACTAATAGGATTTTCAATCCTTTAAATGATTGGATTAAGTGAAACTAGCAACAAAAGCAGCAAAACTCACAGGAGAATAGGCAAAGGTAAACTGCTAAGTAAACATTAGCTCTTATAATAATTATGAATGCCAATGTCAAGGAACAGTGCCATTAACCCTATGGGACGGAAGCCTCGGAGAGACGTTTCCCTGTCTGTGAGGTAGCAACTATAGCAACCACTCTGTCTAACTCATACGCCTGCTGTCAAAACTAAGACCGTCCAGGTAAAACTACACTGAATTTTAAAACACTTTATAACGTAAAGTGTTAGTGGTTTTGTTTTTATTTGTTTTGTTATTCTTTCTGTGTTTGAGCCCATCTACGAGCCCAACAGCCTAAAGCCGTGGTTCTCAACCTTCCTCAGGCCGCGACCCTTTAGTACAGTTTCTCATGGGGTGGTGACCGCCAGCCATAACATTACTTTCGTCGCTACTTCATCACTGTCATTTTGCTACTGTTATGAATTGAGCAAGCCCTGTGAAAGGGTCGCTGACCCCCAAAGGGGTCGCGACCCCCAGGTTGAGATCCGTTGGCCTAGACCATGATGAGAAAACCCAGAGAGGTGATGGAATGGGCATTTCCAGTCTAACAAGAGCAGACTCACTTTAACGTTGGATAAGATGGTGCTCTTCAAGGAGAGAAGGCCCAGCTTGCACCGTGCTCTTACAGAAAAGGCTGCCGTGAAGCTGTCACTGATCTCACAGTGCCTCTCCTTATCCAGGTGTTGCTCCAACTGAGCGCTTATCCCTCCTGTCACCAGCATCTGAAGTAACTCCAGGACCCGGTAGTTGTAGAAGGCCTAGAGGGCAAGCACAAAGCACAGCCACGTCAGAGCCCCACACAGAGGGACTTGGGCACAAGGTGGGTGTGCCTGCATGTACAGTGGGGAGCACTCTTTGAAATGTACCTGCGCTTCCCTGTTGGCTGAGCGCAAAGAAAACATCACGGTCCCACTGCCCGCCTCTCAAAGTTTACAAAGGAGGTGAGGAAAAGGTGATGCGACAGACCAACTATTCTCCCCTTCCAGCGATGACCAGAGGACCATGTCAGACCAGAGAGACTCTAATAGTTATTAGAAAATATTTCAAAAAACATACTTAGTGAGACATTCTAGAAATTCCCCTGGGAACTACTAATATTACCATCAGCTACATTTGATTCTTCTGGGTAAGAATATACTTATATTTAACTGTGGCCGACCTGAGGACAGCTAACAACATAGGTCTTATTAATAGTTGAATACCTTATAGCCACTATTATGTCTTTTGGAAATTTGAGGTATTGGATAAATGAATGAATGTTTATCCTTCTGGGCATCAAAATGACTCTAGAGGAGGATGTGTAGGTCAATTCTTATTTGACTAATAGAAAATACCATGGTAACATGTTTTTAAATAGGTTTTCAGAAGCCTACTCATATATGAAGGTCTCAATTTTCCACCCTATATTTTCTTACTTTAGGTTTTTACTGTAAGCAAAAATGAAAATGTATGTGTTTATGTAATGTGTTGTTGTTAGATGCCTTTGGATTGGTTTCTCCATATAGTGACTGTGCTCAGCAGAGAGGAACCCAGTTATGCTTGAAACCATTGTTGCAATCCCTGTGTCAATCTGTCTTGTGACAGGTCTCCTTTCTCCATGGTCCTCTACTTTACCTAACATGTCTGTGGTAAAGTAAAATTACTTGCTATGGTTCTTCTATCCATACATGTTATAATTCTCTTCCGGTTACTTTGTAAATGCTTTGTGATGGTCGGACCAAGGTGCAGCTGCCTTATCCAGTTCCCTTCTTTAGCTGGCAAGGCTCACTTCCTGCAAGACATCCCTAAGGAGAAGCTGCATGGACCTACCTCGATGCAGTCCTGGGTGCTGGAGCAGCCATGTGGAGACCCCTGCCAGCGCTGAGATGCTTACACTTACACATTCACTGATTTGTCTTTCCTCCTGTAGTTGGCACCATTGTGTGTGTTTTGTGACCTGGAGGAGGTCTTTGTGGATTGGTGTTAGACATATGGGTTAATGTTGGACTTGTGGACTTGGGCAGCACTGGGTTGGGATGCTTTCTTGATGCACACTTAACCTTTATATAAAACTCTTTCTTACACATGAGTTTCTGTGGATTTGTTTCTTTAAAGTACCCAGACTAACACACTCATACAAACCTATTATATCTAGTCCAGTCTGATAGTGACCCTAAACTGGGTTTCCAAGGACAAATATCTTGACTGGTAGATTTAAACCACTGACCTTGTGGTTTGGTGTCCAATGCTTACTAGAAAGCAGCACCAGGGCTCAGTTATTTCACGAGCTACACATATGGCTTTTTATAAACAATAGAATTCCAGAACTAGGCATGCATTTGGAAACAGCTTCACCATTTTCCTTTGGTTATATTGTTTTCAAGTCATAGGTGAAGCTCCTTTATGAGCCTGGGTTTCTTTCCATGTTTTAATTTATAACATTGAATTAATAGAGGATTACAAGTGGATCAGAATTGTACCTAATAAGCCTGTTTCTCCAACTGAGGCAAGAATTTACATTGGAATACCAGGGCGTATTTGAAGCCATAGAGTATACAGTTCAGAACTTGACTGCAGGTTAAAAAGATGGGCAGTTTGGATGCACCCTTCAGCATCTCGGTAGACAGATCTGACCATCTGCTTCTGAAGGGCACTGTTTGAGAACAGTATCCTGTTGTTAGGTGCCATCAAATCAGTGCCAACTCCCAGTGCCGCTCTACATGACAGACGGAACACTTCCCATGCCTGTGCTGTGCCCCCATTCTTCCTATCCTTTGTTTCAGTCACCGCAACAATTCATCTCTGGGAGGACCTTTCTCCCTTTTGCTGGCCCTCCAGTTTACCAAGCATGAGGCCTGTCTCCAGGGCCAGGTCTCTTCTGACCACGAGTCCAAAGCATATAAGACGTATTCTTGCCATCCTTGCCTCTAAGGAGCATTCTGGTCTTTCTACTTCCAAGAAAGGTCTGTTTTCCCTTTTAGCAGCCCATGCATGGTGCTTTCAAGACCCGTCACCAGCCAGCATCACACTTTGAAGGCCTGCTGACAGTCCTCCGGAGCAATTGTACTCAACTAGATGGTGACTGAGAACAGCTGCTTGAGGACATAGTGCCAAATATATTAGGAGATTTGTATTGAAAGCTTATTGTTATATATTAGAGAAAGAAACAGAGGCCTATAGGTACAGGATGAAAAACTTTACATTTTCCAATTTAACGTCCTCGTTTTAAATAAACATGAAAATTACACAGTTTCAACCAACACCTTAATATTTATCAATACTGATAAGCTCTCAGGAGTCTCTGCCTTCTCCTCTCTTTGGGAATTGTATGCTTATGAAGGCGCCGTGGAGAAATGCACTTGAAAAAGAAGCTGGTTACTGGTTTTGCATGACAAGGAAGGCAGTCTTTAAATATGAGGTTGGAAATATAGTTCACAAGATTGAAGTTTTGAAGTTCCCATCTTGCTTCAGAAACTACTGAGGCATTATGCTAGTCCCCTTCGTTCTGAAGGGAGTCTGTTTTGAATGCGTCTGCTTTTAGCCTTGCCTTTCTCTGTAGTATATGGTCATTGGGGAAACAAACATTTTGATTCTAATTATAACTTCTGAATGTGCCAGGCAAAGCGAAGTTAGTCCATAATGAGAAACATATCCCTTGGCTATTAAACTGGACAGCAGTTTGGAAGAGCCACATTCAGAAGATGTTCTCTGGGGAGGGAGAGATAGGACAAAAGGGACATGCAAATGGTGCAGAATATCAATTTCCTGTCTCCTTCAAGGCATTCCTGACTAGAAATAGGAAATTGATCTCAGAAGAGAGAATAAGAATTCTACCTCCTTGATTTTATGTCTCTCTGTTGGTTACATATTCTGACTTTGAGACCATTGGCTTTTCAAGTCTTTTTACAACAGAAATTTATCTTCAAACCTCATCTTACCCAGGAGGCTTGAATAAGAGACTAATATAGTGGTAGAACTCTTCTGACTGAAGTCCCCAGTGGGGTCAGGTGGGGTAAGTTGGGCATGTGTTTGTTTCCTGCTCTTTACCCCATCTCAAAACCATGAGCACTCTGAGATAGTTGTCCCTGCAAGCAAAGTTTGAAATTCATGACATTTAAAATACACTAGTGATCATAGAAATGGATCTCTGGAGGGGGGATTGCTTATGGTAAGAAGATATGAACTGGAAAAATGAAAAACAACTCAACATTTATAAGTGTTGTACACTTCAGTATATTATGTACCCTTCTCTAAGCTTCATTACTTTACTCTGTAAAATAAAGTTTATAATAGTATTCTAATTGTGTTAATAGACAAGTAAGACCATGTCGGCAGTACACATCACATATTTCAGCACAAGCTAAATGCTTGAGAGCTAATGTGATCACTATTTCTATTACTGATCACTGTTTCTATTACTGACATTGCTATCAATATTAACATTATCCTTTAACAAAGCTTGTCAGCTGTCGCTGCCTTACTGTGTCTGCTGGGAAAGACTCGCAGGTAGGAGAACCGCGATCCTCAGTGATGCCTGCCACAGAGATGTGTGAGAGGGAATTACAACAGTGGGGTCTATCACTGCCAACTTAACTGTAAGAGCAGATCTTTGCTTCCTCAGCAATGAGATGTACCAATATGGATGGAGAATAAAATGGAGTTCTCAAGAGTATATTCTAGAACCATCACAGTCGCCAAAATGTTTTTAGTGGAACAATATAAGTCTTGTCTTTCTCTCTGAGGCTAAGGTTTACCTTTCAATGTGATTTGGTGGCACGATCAGGAGGCCAGTCAAGAATAAATGGCACATGGAAGAGAGGAGACAACGGAACAGACTCAAGACTGACGGTCGTATAAGAAGAGTTTAGACTTTGTGTATAACTAATATGGTAGGAGGTCACCTCAACTTTTGAAGGCCAAATACAATCAGTCCTACTAGACATGGCAGAAAGAGAAGCGTACATGGACAGCAGTCACTAGTTATCCTGGTATGGCACAGAGGTTCTGCCCTGGACTACTGACAGAAAGATTGACGATTTAAATCCACCCAGGTGTCCTTAGGAAGTAAGGATAGTGATGTGCTTTCCAAGAGGTTGTAGCCAAGAAACCGTGATGTCAAGTTTTGCTGTGAACCACACTGAGCCACCGTGTGTCAGAACAGATAGACTTGATGACAAGAGGATTAGGTTTCAGTTTAGCTTATTACAGCCAGAGCAAAGAGCACGGATTGGGGCTGAAGCACCAGGGCGCAGTAAAATGTGCTCATTTTCCTTCTTCCACATATTATTTAGGATTCAAATCCTGGGGCAAAAGATCACAAGATACAGATAAAGAGATGCAAATTCAAGCCAGTCCCTTTAACAAAAAATATGCCTTCCATCCCAACTCATGATGGGTGAGGGATTCGTTTAATCAAACTCTAAACATCATTTAGATGGACATATACTCATAAGCACAGAAGTAGAGATCTAGAGGGGCAATTGAAAAGGACGGAGCTGGTTAGGAATTACTAAGACTTCTTATAAACTTAAATTTATTTCATTATTTTAACATACTTGGTCCTGTGTTCTTTAGCAATAAACATTTGAAATAAATGATGAGCTTGTGATTTTAGAACAGAGAAAGCTTGCTAAACAGCATTCCAGTATACTGGATGCAAACTTTCGAGTCCCCGTCAGATAAATCACTCCACTTTGCTGTCCTTGATGTCACCTGGAACATGGTGGCCAGTGGAGCACCAGAGCAGAAAGTAGTCTGAGAAGATATGATGTCTACCAACCAATGGTCCCCAACGTCGTTTCATTTCTAATGTTCCTTTCCCAAACCTCGCACTTTCTTTATGAAAAAGCCACCTCCCTTCTCCTGTTCTCCTGTTGCAGAGGCAGCTGGAGGAGCCATTACTTCTGCCTCCTAGTATTGATGAAGCTCACAATAAAGTTGCCTTTCTCCCAAAAACCTGTGCAGGAGAATTTTAGTTCTGCTTCAGCTGGATGCAGACGCCCCACTTTTTCCAGTTACACAATCCCCACCTCCTATTTAGTTGACCAAGTGCCAGGCCCAGTACTTATAATAAATCCTTAAAGGCAAGCCAAAAGTCCAGTCTGGCTTCTGACCCAAGGTGACTACTGCCTCTTATCAGTGTTGAGGGAAGTGAATAGCCTTGTTATGAGACATTATAAAGTCAATTAGGGTGGACATTACGGTTCAAATGTAGTATCATTTGATTTCCTTTTGATCCATTTTAAAGTTGTTTCAGTTTTTTAAAAAAGTGTAGTGAAACATGTGGATCAGTCCTCTGGGGAAATCCCCTCTGACTAGAGATCAGCTACGTGGCATGCAAACGGCCTTGATTGGAAAGGTGATCATGGCAAATGCAGGTAGGTTAACATTTACCACCTTATCCTTCGATTTCCTTTGGGATCCATTTTGAATTTTTTTCTACTTTTGAACAGCCTCTGCTTTCTTTTTGATTAAGATTTCCATCTGTTTTCCTTTGTATTTGTTGTTAGGTTTTTAGTGTGTTTTTCTTGTAAGATGTTTTTTCTGTCTATGAAATCTAGGACAGGTAAATCTATAGAGACAGGCATTGGACTAGTGGTTCCTGGGGGTTAGGGCAGAGGAGATTGGGGAGAAATAAGGAGCTAAGAATAATGAATACAAGAATGAAGGAAAAGTTCTCAAACTGATGTGGTCATTGTACAACTCTTCTTGATTGATTGAATTACTGCGTGGTATATGGAAATACCTCAAGAAAACTGTTTAAAAAAAGAAAAAAAAAACCTTTTTTAAAAGAAAAGTCTTGAAAAACCCTCTGAAGTGAGGTCTCCTCTGCACATGGCATAATGATGAGTCAGCACTGACTCTACAAGGACAAATGTGACCACCCAGGGAACAATGGTGGTCGTAGGTAATGGCCCAAGGTCACACTCATGGGTTACTGATGAGTGGACACAGGAGCCATTCATGACTCATCTCAAGATTATTTTGGCAAAATTTGTGTGTCCTTTGATGGCTTGTATTTTTCATTCATTTGTTTTCATTTCTACTTTTCTGGCACTTCCATACCCATCCTGACCTTCTACCCAACTCAATATCACATCTTCATGATTTTATTCCTGCCTGTTTAGGTCAGTGGAGTTAATTTAAGGCTTCAATTTAATTAAAGGCTCACAACTGTCTGCCATCTAAGAATCTCTTAGGAGAACTGGGGCCTTGCACTCATCTAAAATGTATCCAACTGATGGGTCAAGTTCATCGAAAGTTACCATCTGCCTGACACTGCACTCATTAATTACAGGCAAGTTAATTGACATATCAGTGACAGAAAAGTGGTATAATACTTCTGACAGAGCTACCTTTCCAGAAAAGTAACCAGACTTGACTCCCTCCAGTACATCGCTGCTGATACAGTGATCAAGGCTAAATGCCATTACCCTTTTAGAAAAATTGATAATATACTTATTTTTTATACCGTTAAACTTATACCGTTAAAACTCTCAATTAAATCATTTCCTTTCTCTTGTAACTAGACAGAATTTATAAGAACTCAACCATGACTTAGGGAGCCAGAGTCCAGGGCCACGTAATTCCCTCACGATGAAATGAGGTTGATGTCACGAAGGGGATACATGTCCCTTAGCCACACATCCTTTAGGGTGCAAACTGGGCATCTGAAGCATTCATCCAACTCAGAAATTATATCTCCACTATATGACGCTCCATAATACAACATGTTTGTCAACTGGAGCTGTAAGCCGTGTGCATGTAAGCATCTGCATATTGAGATCCTTTCATTTTGTGGGCATTTCCTTAGACGAGTTGAATATGAAGAATTTTTAAGTTAGTGGATTACATGGATTTCCCTTGGCAATATTCTTACAGTCATTCCCAAATGGTCACGCATAGATGTTGTTGACTTTAAGTCACATTGACATCTCTTCAGCACACTGTACTAGTCATGTTCCCATATCACTCCCTTTGCTCTCTCCTCTTGACTGGGGTGTTTCCTCCCCAGAGATCTATATATACACTCTTCTGAAAAAGTTTATTAATGCTTCCTCCCCTGGTATAGAATTCTATCTCAAAACGTCCCCAAACCTCTTATCTCTGCATTTCGTTAAGCCATAACTGACATGTCTCCCATGTCACATACACATGTAGTATGGTTATCGTCCATCTCCTCTATGAGAGTAAGTCTTTCTTCATCACTATTGTGTCCACAGCACCTAGGCCCCTGCCAGACACAGAGTGGGTTCAAAAAGCATTTGTTCAATGAATCAATTCTACGAATGAGAATCCTAGGAGACCTTGGGGGGGGGGGATAAGGTGTGTGCTGTTAACTGCATGTTTGGTGGCTCAAAAGAGAGACAAAACTGTCTGTTCCTACAATGTCTCAAGAACCTTATATAAGGTAAATATGAGTTAGAAGTTACTTTATATAAATGCTGTTTTGTTTTTGTTTGTTTATTTTGGCATACTCTCTATAAGATATCTACTTAGTAGCTCGAGGTGGTGAAAACTAAAAATCAACCATGTAATCAGAAAAAGGAGCAGAGTTATAGGAAGAGTTGACTAAGAACTGAACCAAACCCAGAACTGAACCAAACCCAAACCATCTGAAGTCCCAAAGCTTTTCCCTTGAACTTCTGGGTTCTGACTGACTAGAGAGATTTCATTAAAAAAGATAAAGCAGCATCTTCCTAATTCTGGCACTAAGATGGTTGGGTGTACCAACATGGTCTTGAGAAAAATCCAGGAACTCTGTTACTCACACATTTAGTGTTTTAGCTCCTAGGGCATCAATATTTGAATCTGAAAATGGTGACAATTTTGCTTTCCTCATGAAGTTATGAGAAACCATGAAATAAGATAACATATTTGAATGAATTTTCTTTTAAGCAATACCACATGAGACAACAATATTGAGAGGTGTTCTCTACCTTTCCAATGAAGCCGCTCTCCCCTCTTGAAGGACCTTTGGTCATTGGGGTTACCCTCAGCTCAGTTGTACTTACTGTGGCCAGAAGGGAATCCAAGAAGCTGCCTGAAAAGACGGCACCCGTGGAAAAGGAGGTGCTGAGGTGCAGGTTCGTTCCTCGAAGGCTTCCTTTCATTCCACTAAGCTGTTCAATAAGGTGAATGTTGGAAGGATTTCCTAGAAGGCAAAGAGGCAAAGAGAGAAGGCAAGTCAGTGAACTTAAAATTTCGGAGTTGCTCTGTAAGTTAGTGCAAGAGTGACCACTTGATCAGAAGATTTGATCCTTACATGGAGGTCTCTCTGGGTTCTAGCCCCACTTCAGCCCATTTATACCCTGAATCCTGTTCTCCCCAAAAGACTGTGTCCCTCTTGGTTTCCTGTGTCATTGAAAGGGCATTCTTATAGCTCAGACAGTTTATCCAGTATCCAGATAGATATATTATTTCTAATCATTTATATGTATATGCACACTTGTCTGTTAGTCATATGGTTGTGGCTTGTGTGTTGCTATGATGCTAGAAGGTACCTCAACTTTTTAAAAAATACTAGCAGGGTTACCCAAAATGAACATGTTTCAGCAAAGCTTCCAGACTAACAGCAGATTTCAAAGATCAACTGACAAAAAAGAACCATAATTGTATCCATTCCAAAGAAAGGTAAACCAGCAGAACACACAAAGTATAGAATAATATCATTATCATCACATGCAAATAAAATTTTGCTGAAGATTATCCAACAATAGTTGTAGTCATATATTGAGAGGTGGCTGCCAGACATTCAGGCTGGATTCTGATGATGTGGAACAAGGGATATCTTTGCTGATATCAAGTGGATCCTGGATGAAAGCATACTACTAGAAAGATGTTTATTTGTGTTTTATTGACTATGAAAAGGTATTTCCCTGTGTGGACCATAACAAACTATGGACAGTCTTGAGAAAATGGGAATTTCAGAGCATGCACATGGATCAAGGGACAGTTATGTAAACAGAACAAGGAAATGTTGTATGGTTTAAAATCAGGAAAGGTGTGTTTTGGTCAGGATTGGAGCTTCTTCTCATACTTATTCAATCTGCATGCTGAGAAAATAATCAGAGAAACTTGATTATATGAAGAAGAAAGTGGCATCAGAATGCACCAAAGTTCGTTAACAAGCTGGCATGGAGTAAAGTGTTAGGTCCCACATGTATTGATGGGGTTTTCTTGTTGAATGAATGTGAGGAGGTCTTGTATTTTCTGATGAAAATCACAGATTGGATCCTTCAGAACAGATTACAACTCAATGTAAAGAAAAACAAGCTCTTCACAATGGAAATAATGGATAACATAATAAAAAGAGATAAGAAGGAAGTGGCCAAGGTTTGCTTCTTGTTTGGATCCACAATCCGTGCTCATGGAAGCAGCAATCAAGAGATCAAATGGTGCACTGCATTAGGTCAATCACTTGTACAAGACCAAGTTGGAAAGTGAAGATCCTACTTTGAAGACTAGGTGTACTTGACCCACGTCATGGTATTTTCAACCACCTCATACGCATGTGAAAGTCGGACCTTAAATAAGGAGTGCATCTGAATTGCGGTGCTGACAAAGAATATTGAAAGTACTGTGAACTGCTGAAAGGAGAAGCAAGTCTGTCTGGGAAGAAGGACGGCCGGATGATGAGACGTCACGTCAAGTCCTTTGGAGATGCTATCCCTGTACAAGGACATTATGCATGGTGAAGCAGAGGGGCAGAGCAGAAATAGGAAGACCCTTGACAAGGTGGACTGACACACAAGAGCAGTTGTGAGAATGACTGCAGGACGGGGTCGTGTTTTGTTCTGTTGTAATAGGATCACTCTGAGTGGCAACTAACACAATGGCATCTAACAACAGAGTATGTATATGTAGGATATGAAATAATTATTACATGTAAATATTATATATATTTTAATTTTCCAAACCAGGCACAATAGTACTTTTACTGTTACAAGAAGCCTAAGTATGGCCATCTGGTTGTAGTGATTTTTCAAACTGTGTATACGTAGGAGCCCTGCTAGTACCACGGTTAAGCAGATAACTACAGACTGAAAGGTTGACAGTTTAAACTCCCCCAGTGGCTTTACAGGAGAAATACCTGGAGGTCTGGTCCCCAGAATCACAGCCTAGGAAGGCAGGGGGGCACTTCTCCTCTGCCACATTGGATTGCGGTGAATCAAAACTCACTGTGGTACCTAACAAAATGCTGTAGGTGACTTGGTAGTTTCTTAAGTTCCTAGAGATTCCTGGATCTAGAATTAGTTAAACCAGTGCCTATCAAAATGTATACATATACATATCATCTATGACAATGCAAAATTTGATTCCCTAGGTCTAAGGTGGGGTCTAGTAGTGTTTTCAACAAGCTACTAGATGCTACTCAATCACGGACTACATTTTGTGTATCAAATGCTTAGAAGCTAATACTATAGTGCCTAAATTACCATTATCATATATATTCTGGTATGAAACTACAACGCTGACCTCTGTGAGCAGGCTCTGAAGTGGATTCAACTAGTGTTCTTGGTAATGTGAGCACTGGCTGACTTTTTCTGGACACTCTCCTTCAGAGACATTTGCATAGATATAAAAAACACGCCCTGGAAAATCAAGATAAAGATTCCCATGGCAGTAAAAGGAATGCATGCTTCCTGTGCATTATAAAAGGTACTGGTTTTCCTAACATAGGTTCATGTTCTATAAAACACCCTATTCGGGGTGCTGGTGTCATTGATTCCTTTTCACATCACCTTATGGCAGTGGTGCTCAACCTTCCTCATGCCGCAACGCTTTCATACAGTTCCTCAGGTTGTGGTGCCCCCCAAACATAACATTATTTTTGTTGCTACTTCTTAACTGTCATTTTGCTACTGTTATGAATCGGGTGACCCCTGTGAAAGGGTTGTTTGACCTTCAAAGGGGTCATGACCCATAGGTTGAACTACTGCCTTAGGAGAACTGGATTCAAGAGACTTGCACCAAGAATAATGATGCTCTGGCTTCTGTTATTGCTGTGGATAATAAACTATCTTTTTTCTATGACTTGGTGGTCTTGTGTTTTTGAAAACATGGAAAAGATGGTGGCAAGGTAACTTGTGAGTTTAAAAGTAGGATGATGTTTCACACTCTTCTTAGTTCTCAATAGTCATTTTCCAGATCCACAAAAATCAAATGAACACACCCTTCAACAGATTTGTTACTAAGATTGGCTACTCCCTAATTCCTAAAGTCATTCCTCAGTAAATTTAGGGGAAAATGATGTACCAATAGTTTTAGTGAATCATTTTCTTCTAAGTGCAGTAATATATTTATAAAATCCACATCCACCATGCAATTCACCTTTCTCTCCTTGCTGTGCTGTCCATCAATACACATATACAAATATGAATATATAAATTCACACAGCCCATGAACTAATGTCTGAACCTTGTGTGGAATCACAAACCCATGTCCTCAGCTTTCCTAGCCACTGTCTTGCAGGTCACCATAGGTTCTGTACCCAAATGTGACAGTTGGGCCTGAATTTCTTATTTCAATGTGGCTTTCCCTGGTAGCCAGAGAAGCGCAGCAAGATGGGGAGGGCATGGCTTTTTAGGTTAATCTGACAGACTTGATAGCTAACACAACAAGCCCAGGTAGCACCCACCCACCCCAAGCGTAGAAGGTTTAATAAAACCTGTTAGTTCCTCAAGGGTGAAGCTGCCTGATCTACCAAGCACTCTAATTTACAATCTTGTTCTAATTATTGGGCTGTGTATATACACACCTCAGGACCAGAAAGCAGATCAAAATGGAGACAAAAAATTTGAAAAACAGAAGTTCCAGCTGACAGCAGGAACACAGTTACAAAGGAGACATTGTGCGTCTAGAATGGCAGGTCTGCAGTCTTCAAAACTCACACGAAAGGTCCCCTGCTCACAGCCCAGGGCAGCAGCACTCAGTGATTCCTGAGCTGGCTTGTTTCTAAGACTTAATTTCTATTTGTCTAGTTCGGTCGGTATAAGTCCCTTAGTCCGCTCTGATTCATTGTAACCGCATGTGTGTAGAGCACACTTGTTCCGTAGAGGTTCCAAGATTGTGAACATAAAAAGGCTGTAAGCAGGCTCGCCTAACGTGGAACCTGGGCAGGAGTTCCAACAGCACGTCTCATGGCTGGCAGGTTAGATTGGAACGGTTGGCAGCACCAAGTCATTTCTCTTGATAATGAAACGTCCACTAAGCATTTTGTCCTGGCTGTCATAAAATTGCTGTACCCTGGTGGCTCATGGGTTTCTGTGCTGATGGAAGCTATGCCATCAGTATTTCAAATACCAACAGGGTTACCCATGGTGAGCAGATTTCTGGGGGGAATTTCTTTTTTTCAATAAATCATTTTATTGGGGCTCATACAACTCTTTTCACAATCCATACATATATCGATTGAGTAAAGCACCCTTATACATTCGATGCCCTCGTCATTCTCAAAATTTGCCTTCCACTTGGGTTCCTGGAATCAGCTCATTTTCCTTTTTATCCCTCCCCCTCCCTCCCCACTTCCTTCTCCCCCATGAACCATTAATAGTTTATAAATTATTATTTTATTTTATCTTACACTGCCCGGCGTCTCCCCTCACCCACCTTCCCGTTGCCCATCCCCCAGAGAGGAGGTTACACGTAGCTCCCCAAGATCAGTTTTCCCTTTCCATACCCTCTTCCCTCCCAGTGTTGTCACTCTCACCGTGGGTCCTGAGGGGTTCATCTGTCCTAGATTCCCTGTGCTTCCAGATCCCTACTGCACCGCTGTGCATCCTCTGGTTTAACCAGATCCGCAAGGCAGAATTGGGATCATGATAATTGGGAGGGGAGGAAGCATTCAAGAACTAGAGGAAGGTTTTGAGTTCCATTGTTGCTACACTGAACCCTGAGTGACTCATCTCCTCCCCACTACCCCTCTGCAAGGGATGTCCAACTGTTTACAGATGGGCATTTGGTCCCCATCATGCACTCCCCTCATTCGCAGTGATGTGATACTGGGGGGGAATTTCTAGGCTAAAAACACACTAGGGGAAGGGGGTGAGTGGTCCATATTTGAGGGATCAGCCACTGAAGACCGAAAGACTGGCAGCCAACGTTATCTGTCACAGTGCCAAGAGATTAGTCCCTCCATTGGAAGGCTCTGGAACTGCAACGAGGAAGTCGTGCCTCCTCAAAACAGAGTTGACCTTAATGATGGGGATGGAGTAAAGCACCGAGGCACTGTGCTTTCTGATGCACACAACTCAAAATGAGAAGACACCATTGGAAACATGCATTACTAACTTTGGTAGTTAGGTTTTCTGTCAACTTGTCTGGCAGTATGCTCAGTGGTTTGGCAATTGAAGCCTAAGAATCCCCATGATATGACCTAACAAAATATAATCAACTCCATGATTGGATTTACCTTGGACAGCCAAGTCGCCGTAAGAAGATTAAATTCTACCTTGCAGGGCTGGATAGGACAGAGGCTGTACACTGGTACATATGAGGGTTGGAGGTACAGGGAATCCAGGGTGGATGATACCTTCAGGACCAAGGGCGTGAGGGACGATGCTGGGAGAGTGGAGGGTGAGTGGGTTGGAAAGGGGGAACTGATTACAAGGAGCCACATGTGACCTCTTCCCTGGGAGAGGGACAGCAGAGAAGGGGGGAAGGGAGACCCCGGATAGGGCAAGATATGACAAAATAACGAGGTATAAATTACCAAGGGCATATGAGGGAGGGGGGAAAGGGGAGGGAGGGGGAGAAAAAAAAAAGAGGACCTGATGCAAGGGGCTTAAGTGGAGAGCAAATGCCTTGAGAATGATTGGGGCAGGGAATGTATGGATGTGCTTTATACAATTGATGTATGTATATGTATGGATTGTGGTAAGACTTGTTTGAGTCCCTAATAAAATGTAAAAGAAGAAAAGAGAAAAAAATGATTAGGGCAAAGACTGTACAGATGTGCTTTATACAATTGATGTATGTATATGTATGAACTGTGAAAAGAATTGTATCAGCCCCAATAAATTGTTAAAAAAAAAAAAGAAAAGTACACTGAAAGAACAATGGATTCCTATTTTGATTGATATAATATTGCTTTAAAATTAACAAAACATTGTAAGTTGTATCTCTAAAGAGTTCTTTTAAAGAATAAAAAAGGAGGGAGTGTGGAGGGAGGAGGAAACAGGAGGACCTGATGCCAGGGGAGAGCAAATGTTTTGAGAATGATGAGGGCAATGAATGTACAAATGTGTTTTACACAATTGATGTATGTATGTATTGTGATAAGAGTTGTATGAGCCCGTAATAAAAGGATTAAAAAAAGAAAAAAAAAAGAAGATTAAATTAGAAACACCAAGGAGGCTCCGCTCAGACGGCCGTGCTGCACTTCCTGGCAGCCAGAATCCCAACTTAAAAGACAAGTGGACTCGGGTTTTTCTTATTATTATTTTTAATTCTCAAAGATTTAATTTTCTTTGGACCCAAAATCAACATCCATGGAAGTGGCAGTCAAGAAACCAAATGATGCGTTACCTTGGCAAAACTGCTATACAGTTTCTCTCTTTTTTTGAAGTTTCTTTTTTTTTAAATAATTTTATTGGGGGCTCATACAATCTTATCACAATCCATAACTCAGTTGAATCAGGCATGTTTGTACATATGTTGTCCCCATTCTTTTCTAGACTTTTATTTTCTATTGAGCCCTTGGTATCATCTCTTCCCCTCCATTCCTCCCACCCTCATAACCCCCTGACAAGATTGTACATTGGTGTTTACTTTCATCTCTCACACCAACCGCAATCTCCCTTCCCCCATGTTTTCTGTTGTTCTTCCCCTTGTAGAGGGGTGTATGGTTATGTGTCAATCATTGTGATTGCTTCCCCCTTTCTCTCTTCCTTTCCCCCACATACCCCTACCCTTCTGGTATCACTATTCCCACTCCTGTTCCTGGATTCTGTGCGTCCTGAACTTCCATCCCTTTCTATACCTGTGTACATGTTCTGGTCTAGTCTGAATGGAGAAGCAGCACTGGGGTCATGGTAGTGGGCGGTGGGGGGTGGTGGGTGAGGAAGTCTTAAAGAACCAGAGTATAGTGTGTTTCATCGATGCTTTACTGCACCCTGGTGAGTCAGCCCTTCCCTGTGGCACCTCTGTGGGGAGATTATTCCACTCTCTCCACATGGGCCTTGGATCTCTGCCCCAGCCCGCTTTCTTTCAAAATATGGTTTTGTTTGTTATGTGCCTGCTGATGCCTATTACCAAGGCCCTATGGCTCCTCATGATCGCACCAGTGGTGTGCTTCTTCCATGTGACTTGTTGTTTCACTGCTGAATGGCGGCTTGTGTAACTTCACACCTTTAAGACCCCAGACACTATAGCCTTTAATACCCAGACATCATCCGCCTTCTTCACCACATTTGCTTATGCACCCATTTTGTCTTCAGCGATTGTGTCAGGAGGGTGAACACATCAGACCTCCTCCACAGCCACAGTGGTAAAAACAGCAGGGTACTGGCATTATTACAGATGCACAGACCAATGGAAAAGAAGAGAAAACCCAGAAAGAAAACCATCAGCATATACACAACTGATCTTCAACAAGGGCCCCAAAAGCATCAAGTGGGAGGACATTGCCCCATTGAACAAGTGGTACCGGAAACCATGGAAATCCACATGTAGAAAAATGAAACAAGATATCTACCTCACCCCATGCACCTAGAAGTGAAACCCCAAACCATTAGGGCCATTAATGAAAGAATCAGGACAAACCTAAGAACCTTGGCCCAGGGAATACAAAGGCTAACTGCAATAGGGCAGGGTACACACACAGGGAAATCTGAAAGCAACAAGGGGGATTTACGAAAGATAAAGCCCCTGTGTATATCAAAAGACTTTACCAAGGCAACCCACAGACTGGGAGAGGATTTTTGGCAATGACACAACAGACAAAGGGCTCATTGTGAAATTCTACAATCCCCTCCTTGCTTTCAAAAAGAGGAAAACAGTTTACCCTTTGAAGAAGTGGGGAAAAGAACTGAAAAGAAGTTTCACTAGGGAGAAGACCCATATGGCCAAAAAACATATGAGAAAATGCCCCCAATCATTAACCATCAGAGAAATGCAAATCAAAACAACCACGAGATACCATCTAACACCTTTGAGGCCAGGCCAAATCAGAAAATCAGAGAGCAACAAATTTTGGAGGGGATGTGGTGAGATAGGATCTCTCCTGCATTGCTGGTGGTCTTGTAGTTTGTACAGTCACTGTGGAAAGCAATCTGGCGATACTTTAAAAAGATGACAATTGAGCGACTTTATGACCCAGCTATCCCTCTACTGGGCATATACCCAAAAGAGGTAAGAAATAAACCACGAGCAGTTGTATGTGCTCCCATGTTGATGGAAGTGCAATTCGCAATCATCAAGAATTGGAAACAATCCAAATTTCCATAGGTATACAAGTGGATCAGTAAATTCTGGCACATACACACAATGGAGTACTATGCATCACCAAAATGCACTGCTGAACGCATGAAACACGTGTCTTTTCATGGGAAGAGTTGTAAGAAATTATGCTAAGCAAAGTCAGCCAATCACCAAAGGAGAAGTACAGCATGCATCCCCTGAGGTAAGTGTAATCAGCACGGTAGGTACAGAAGAGAAGCCACCTGTATCATAACATTTGGGTTGAGATACAGGGACTCGGGAGGAGGTTGGCCCAAACCCAAGGAGTTACATGTTGGTCCAACACAAAAATGGGGAAAGGAGGGAGGGAATAAAAAAAGGCTGTGGTGGTGGTGGCAAGAGTGAAATGATGACAGAGGGAACAGGGCACTAGACCACCCAGGGGGAGAGTACTGGTCTTGTCTCCACAGAATCGGGAGTGGGCATGCAGACCCTACCACAATGCACCAAACCATGAGGACAGCATGACCACGTGGAAGAATGCATGGAAAGAGAAAGCTACAGGGCTGGCCCCAAACAGAGCCAAATTGACCCCCTCCCTGGAAGTGGGTGTGGCGGAAAGTAGAGCTGAACGTACAGGTTGGGGAGAGGAGCCAGTATGCCTCACCCACATGGAGGCAGGCAGGAAGGGAGGAAGAGGAAGAGGAAGACAGAGCCCGACTGGACCCCATGCTGGCACACCAGGCCCAGAGGATGATGTCCCTGCAAGGAGCTAATGGGACACAAAGGAGACTGGGCAACTGACAACAGCACATGTCACACTGTCCCCGTACTGGAGCAGACTGTGGCAGAGGACATTTCTGGGGTCACATGGTGGGGAGGCAGTACAGTCTGAACCCCCCAAAACAGACCGAACCAAGTACAGAGCATACCAGATCAGCAGCTAGAGCAAAGCAGAGCTACGAAGCCCCAAGGGGACACTCCAGGACACTTATGTGACCTCAGCTCTGCTCCTTTCCAATGCAGCCTATTTCTCCTGGTCGCCGAGGCAACCCAGCCAGCCGAGCCTCTTACTTCGCTCACCTCGGGGTATTCTGTTGGACAGCAGATTGCATGGGCAGCTTTGCACAGACATAATCGGTACCCAGCTCCACTTTTCACAACTTTGTTTTCCTTTCCCTCTCCTTTCTTGCTTTATTATGTAGTTCCCTCTCCTCCGGCCCTGTCCCCCACCACACACATGTCTGATCTCACCCATGCAGCACGCATGTGCACATAGAATCCTGGACTATAAGACAAAACACTATTTTTTGGAAGGCTTAACACAATTTACAAACCATTGGAGAAGTTAACAAAGAATGAGAAGATGCAAACATCTAGAGTTAGAAACGAAAAGGGTGACAACAAATTTAAAGAAAACAAACAAATAATAACACAGTACTATGAAAGAGCGTAAACAAGTTTGATGGTCTAGAACAAATGGACAAATACCTAGTAGTACATCAACTACCCAATTAATGCAAATGGTTATGGAAAACCTGAACAGATTCTACAGCAAAGGAAGAAATAGATAATGTCAACAAGAAACTTCCAACCAAGAAAAGCCAGTACCACATGGCTACACAGAGAAACTCCACTAGACATTCAGGGAAGAACTGTCACTAATTCTATACCCAGTATTCCAAATATAGAAGAGGACAGAAAACTCCCAAAGTCATCCTATGAAGCAAACATAATCCTGTTACCCAAACCAAGCAAAGACCCCACAAAGAGAAAAGCATAACAGATCAATATCCTTCATGAACGGATGTGCAAAAATTCTCAGCCAAGTTCTGGCGTATAGAATCCACAACTTATCAAGAAAATTCATCATTCAAGTGGGAATCATTCCAGGGATGCAAGGATGGTTCAGCATTAAAAAAACAAAGCAATCAATGCAATCTACTACATAGACAAAATAACAAAAACCAGATGTTCATGTCCATAGATGCAGAAAACACACTGGACAATATCCAATACTAGTAAAATTACTCAATAAAATGGGAATAGAGGGGAAGTTAATACATACAATAAAGACAATATATGAAAATCCAATGTCTAACAACACTCTCAATAGGAAAAAAACTGAAACCATTTTTTTCTGAAAAGGGGAACTAGACAAGGGTGCCCCTTATCACTCCTCTTATGCAACATCACACTGGAAGACTTAGAGCCAATAAACAAAGAAATCAAGGAGATACAATTTTAAAAAGAAGTAGCATAGCTCTTGCTATTTGTAGATGATGTTATCTTATATAGAGAGAACTCCAAGGAGTCCACAAGAAGACTGTTGGCAACAATTGAGAGATTTGGTAAGGCAACAGGATCCAAAATTAACTAGCATAAAGCATCATATTCTTATATTCCAATGAAGAGAGCTCTGAAAAAGATGGGGGGTGGGGCCGTGCAGGGCGGAAATTTACAATAGCTGCACAAAACATAATATGCCTAGAAATAAACTTAACCAAAGAAACAGAGACCAGTACAAAGAAAACTATAGAACATTATTAAAGGAAACCAAAAGAGACCCACACAGATGTGAGAATATTCTTTGTTCATGGATAGGAAAAGTTAATATTATGAAAATGCCTATATTACCTAATGCAATCTAAATATGCAACACAATTTTGATGATCTTTGAATTGGTTAAAAAGATGTTAGAAGCACATAACCCTATCTTTGGCCTGTCCTCCTTTTTCTCATTAAATACTCTCAGTTATAATCCCAGTATATCACCTAGTGTCCCACCAATAGCCTTTAAAATGCATAGAGACATCAATCTTTAACCTTCACTGCTCTACTTTCTTCTCCCAGAGTCCCTTGTATAAAGAAAGGCTCCATGCAAGATTGGTTTCTATAAGTTTTTAGTGAGAAGCAATATTGTGTTATTTCTTCAGGAGTATTTGTATTTCTTAAGATTATCACCCTGGTATGGATGAGCTAAGAGAAATAGCTGGCACACTAAGAAGCTGCAGGTGAAAACCTCCTTAAATTTTGTACCCTATAGCGTCACTTGCCTTGCCCTAATCCTGACCCCTGGTAACAACAAAGGAAAGCCAGGTACCTGACCTAATGACCCATGATGGGGAGATAAAGTTGCATGAATAAATACTTTCTAATACAGTAGCCTACAAATTCATGTCCCTTCCTTTGGGAGATAACTTCCAATAAAGAATTCCATTACTGGTCGACTTCTCTTAGTAATTGGATGAATAGAGAATGTAGATGATGTTCTTCTATCCAGACATACAAATTTACCATCAACTAGAAGATGGCACCAACCATTAAGAGGTCATTTCTCTTTGGGATCCCTTCTGGGTCCTCAATCCTTTGACTATGAGTCTAACGAGACCCGTGGGACATCAATTATGTCCCACACAATTTCTTTTTTTTCTTTTTCCTTTTTGGAGGACACAACTTACTCAGTTCAGTTAGAATCGGGATTCTTCGTTCTTTTAGGTTCTTCTGATCTCCAGTTAAGTTACTTTCCAACACCGCTGTGGACAACAACAAAGAGGGAGTGATGAGAAATGCAAATTTTCTGGTAAAACTTAAGAAGGATTTAAAAGCACATCATGGAGTTCGGGCCTCTATCTCCGCAATATTACTCCCATGCACAAATCCCCAATCCTTTTCTATATTTAGAAGAAACAAAAAAAGGATTTGGACCTCCTCAGCAAATTCTTTTGAAAAACATGTGGTGCATGTGTGTGTGTTTAGTTTCTATAAGGCACTTCAAATGAATTACAAAAAGGCAAAGCTCTCCCAGGAGTTGCTTATTGACATCATAACTAAAATATGATTATTCTCCAAGGGGTAGTCATGCTGGGTAATGGCTCTTTAAGGCTCTGCCTCAAGCCATGTCAATTTGTTTATAAAACTTTTAGAAAGCTGTAAATAAATAGGTGGGGCTGTTCCACGGTATGTTTGGAGACATTCCAGCAAGCTTCTGTCTATTTGCTGTGCTCTCAGGGCTGAGGCAATACCCATGGCAGCTTGCTTCTCGGTGAGACAAAGTTCACTCATTCTGGTTAACCTCCCACTATGTGGGATGTGCGGGGAGTAATAACTCCCCAACGACTGGGCTGGAAAGGAATATAACATGGGGTTCTTGAGCTCTGTGTTCAGTTTGTAGGCAGATTTTCCTCTTGCTTCAGAAAACACAACACTTCCGGCAACTCTTTTTTCGTGTCAAATTGAAGAGACCCACTCTTTAGGATTGCCATTACTTGTCTGTCAATTTGTGGTACTGTAGTGGCATCTGTGTTGCTGGAAGCTATGTCACTGGTTTCTCAAATCCCAGTAGGGTCTCCCAGAGCTTCCAGACTAAGAACACACCAAGGAGAAGACATAGGAAGACCCTTGACAAGATGGATTGACCCAGGAGCTGCACCGATGGCCTCAAGCGTTAGAACAACGGTGACGATGGTGAAGGGTGGGACAGTGTGTCCAGCTGTTGGACATAAGGTCACTGAGTAGGAACTGATTCGCTGTGTGCACAACAACGAGAAAAACAACAGCATCCAGGATTGACCTGAAACTTAGCGTTTTAATGTCGGGAACCACGAAGAGTTTCCAAAGGGAGCACAATACGACGTGGGTACACCAGAAAATGCAAAGAAATGAAAGGAAAATGAGCGATGGGAAGTTTAATGTCCTGTAAGAACAAAAATAATGACTTAATCAGACGATAGGCTTTGAAAGGAATCCCTAAATGGTCCTCACATTCCTGGCCATCTACTTCTAAACTATTGAAAGCCTTTTGCTCTGGTTCACAGCAGGTCACTATGAATTGCAACCGATTTGATGAGGACACCCCGGGAGCCCTGGTGTCCAAGGGGGTTATTCATTGTGTTGCTCACAGACAGGTCAGCAGTTCAAAACCATCAGTTTCTCCTTGGGAGAAAAATTATATTGTCTTTTCCCATCACGGTGAACAGCCTAAGAAACCCAAAGGGGGCAGTTGTAAGGGGTCCTGTAGGGTCACTATCAACCAGAATCAACAGGATAGCAGTGGTCGATTACGAATAGTTACTGCCCCTCAATCAGGGACCTCATTGAGAAAAAACAATAAAGAAGCTTTACAACTGTTGGCAACTTTTCTTGTACTTTGTTGAGAATGCTGTAGAAGAGGTAAGGGCGGGATATGAAATTTAAAATTCGACTTGTTTGAGGTATCAACTAAGTCCACACGGATGAAACACACCAGTCTGTGTGATTCAAGGATTGTAAATAATATAATCCAAATCTATAGGAGAGAACAGCTTCAGAGCTTAAACTGTGGACACCTGGTTTGCAGGAAACTGTGGATGACAGTGGAACCCCGAGTCCATTTGCAGACTCCGCACATGGATGAAGCCTTCATATTGAGGGACGTGGATCGCCTTGTTGTTAGAGAGCATTGTGAAGTCAATTATGGCCGGTGCAGTTAGGTCAAAATGTAAGATCTTATTATTCGATCGCCCTTTGACCTATTTTTAAAGGCTGTTTCAGTTAAAAACAAAAAAGTGAAGAAATACATGTGGAGAAAGCCCCTGGGAACCCCCTCTGATCACAGATGGGGTGTGAATGGCCTTGTAGCATGCAGAAATAATTGGAAAGTGGATGCAGTTAAGTGAACCTTTACCAACCCATCATTTGACCTCACAAATGATTCATTTTAATTTGCTCTAGTTTTTAATATTTTCTACTTTTCTTTTCAATAGAGGTTTTTATCTGTTTTACTTTGCTATTGTTAGTAAGTTTTCTTTGTTTCTTTGCTTTGTAATGTTTTCAGTATTTGAAATCCAGGACAGGTAACTCTACAGAGACAGTAACTGGCTTAATGGTTCCTTGGGAGTATAGCAGGGGGGTTTGCGGGGAATGGGAGCTAATAACAGTGAGGGCAAGAAGGAAGAAAAAGTTCTCAAGCTAAGAGTGGTGGTGATTGTAAGACTCTTCTTGATATGATTGAGTTATTGAATTCTATGATATGTAAATTATATTCCAATAAAAGTGTTGAGAGAAAAGTTCGACTTGTAAGTTAAAACTCCTTTGAAGAGGCTAAGACCTTTAAAAATCTTTGTTTACTGAGGTTTGTAATTGCCGGGGGCGGGCGGGGGGGGGGCTGTAAGAAAAACAGAGGTGATCAATGTTAGTAAACAACGTGAGACACAGACCAGGGAATAAAGATGAGGAATTATCAATTGTGGTGGGGGAATGGCCAAGGACCAAAAAAAAAAAAAAATTTTAGGGAAAGCTACATGCTACAACATTTAAAACTTTAACAGTGTGCTAACTGCACACTGCTAACTGCAAGGTTTGGAGTTCAAATTCAGTAGCCACTCTATGTAAGGAAGACGAGGCTTTCTGGTCCTGTAAAGATTTATAACCTCAGAAACTCACAGTGACAGTTCTATCCTGTTCTACAAGGTCACCACAAGTCAGAATTAACTTGGCAATCTGCTCTTAAAATTCGTATAGCCTAAGAAACCCTGGGGGCAGTTCTAGGACATATAGTGTCACTCTGAATTAGAACCAAGACAGCATAAAACAAAACACAAAGAATAGGGTTTAAAATAGAGCATTTCCTTTATCTGATAGAGATTCACAAAAGATCCCACTGGCTTCTATGAAAAATGAGCACAGTAGGAATGGGAGAATGATATAATTATTACCTCAAGCCTATGAATTAAGTATAGTTATTTCACCTTTGTATGTGTGAGTTGCATAGCCTCTCACCACATTTATTCAGTCTGTATGCTGAGCAAACAATCCATGAAACGGTGCTATAGGAAGAAAAGGGCAGGATTGGAGGGTGATTCATTAACAACCAGCAATGTATAGATGACACTTGGCTTGCTGAAAGCCAAGAGCACCTGAAGCACTTACAAATAAAGATCAGAGAGTCCAGCTGTTGATGTGGATTATAATTTGATGTAAAGAAAACAAAAATCCTCACAAAGCAGCCCATAGACAACACTATGATGAAGGGAGAAAATAGTGACGTTGTCAAGAATCTCATTTTTGCCTACAATCAATCCTCATGGAAGCAGTAGTCAAAAAACGGAAACACTGCATTGCATTTGGCTAATCAGAAGCACAAAATCTACTTCAAGTGTTAAAATGCAAAGCAAGTTGCTTTGAGGACAAAGCTACCCTTGGCCCCAAGCCTTGGTCTTTTCATTTGCCTTATTTGCATGGGAGAGCTGGGCAACGCAGAAGAAGACCACAGAAAAATGGAGGTTCTTCAATTCTGGTCTGGTGAAGACTATCAACAGTACCACAGACTGCTAGGAGAACCAACTCCTGTCTCTCCGAGAAAATCCTGCTCGGAATTTCAGTTTCGCTGCTAATGAAAAGCTTGGAGCAGTATTTTTCAGAGACAAATGTTCTCACTGGCTGCAGATACATCTGTGTTGGCTGCAGCATCTGCTTAAATATCTGCTTCTAACACCGTCTGAAGGACAACGCTGCACGTCTGTCTTATCTCCATCTTTCTTTATGGAGCAATGGTTAATCTGAGCATATGTCAGATCATAGCCCTGCTACATTTTACTAATGTCAATATTTTCACTTCCTAATAGTACACAGCACTATACCTGAAATCTTCCAGGCTGGCAGGGTGCTATTACAAGAGATTGCTTAATTGTAGATTACTACTGTACATTTAAATTTCAGTAGCATATTAAGTTGTCAGACTTAATTACCGTTATATGTTTAGATTATGCCACAGATTATTTAGTTCAGTACCTATGTTTGCCAACCTGTTCTCCTTGCCACTTGACAAGGCAATAATTAGAGCATTATTGAAAAACCTAAAATTTTGTGTGAAGATGTCCAGGAACCCTGCTGTTCTTACTTATCGCTCGGCGATTCTTCATTCTGATGCCCACAACTTTGAATATCTCTTGAAGAAACACTGTGTAACTTAATAGGTAGCTCATTGTGACCAAGAGGATGTAGAAAATCCATCAATCCCACAGAAGACCCACAAGGTGTACTTGAGCAAGATCTCTCAATACTACTGGCATTTTAGACTGGATCTTTCTTTTCTTGTGAGCTTGTCCTGTCTACTGAATGATGATTGGCAAAATCCTTGCCCTCTGTACACTAGATACCAATAATTGTAGCAACAAGAAATATCTCCAGATATTATCAAATTATCTCTGGGGGTCAAAATGGAACCTTTGGTCTAAGGTGGGGGGAAGGGAGGAGAAAGAAACATTCTCATCAGTCTAATTTTGTAGCGCACTGTAGAAGACCTTGTTTCTCCCTCTTGACAAAAGTTCACAATTCCTTATTCAACCTTTCGATTCTTGTAAGTAGGTATTTCAAATGCCACATATTAAATAAGGTACAAGAGAAATAGTCATGTAAACTGGAGCGAACATAAGAGGATTCACAGGATGGGAAATTTCTAGGTACAAACTGCAGGCAAAAAGCTAACGGACATCATTGCCATTGAGTTGATGCCAACTCACAGTGACCCTGCAGGACATGGTAGCACTGTCCCTGTGGGTTTCCAAGACCGTCACTCTTTGTGGGAGTAGGAAGTCCCATCTTTCTCTCTCAGGGTGGCTGTGGGGTCAAATTGCTGACCTTGCTGACTTTGCAGTTAGGAGCTCAATTTTAACCACTATGACACTCTCTACCTGAAGTGATTTCTGGAGTTTCTGAGTGAGGTGTTATGCTCAGGTTTCCTACCATACACAAAACAAACTCAAAGTAGAATCAGGATTACTTTATGAAGAATAAAACCATGAAATTCTTAGAATGTACAGGGTCCATCCTGTCAGGTTTCATTTTCAAAAGTGGATGCTCTAATATAATAACAATAATAAAAGCATAAACAGAAAAAGACAAATTAAATAAATGGGACATCAAAATTAAAGTGTCTGTTTATCAAAAGACTTTAACAAAAATAAAAGTGAAATACTAGCAATTAAAAGACTCTAATAACATAACTGTATATATAAAATAACTGTGTATTATATATATAATTTATATGTCTTCAAAATGACAAATAACCAAATCATAAAATGGGCAGAGGACTTGATGAGACGTTTCACCAAAGAAGACATAAAAATGCATAACAAAAATGCTCAGTGTCATTAGCTGTTGGAGGAAGTGTTCAGTGTATGTCTATGAGGTCATGTTGATTGATTATTTATTTCTTGTGTCTTGTTGAGATTCTTTCTAGTTCTATACATTATTAAAAGTTTACTTTGTTTTTCAATTTTAAAAATATTTTTATTGGGGGTTCTTACAGCTCTTATAACATTCCATACATCAATTGAATTAAATATATTTGTACATATGTCACGATCATGATTTCCAAAATAGTTTCTACTTGAGCCCTTGGTATCAGCTTGTGTTTCTGGATTGGTCTCTATCTGATTTTTGCATGTTTTTATCTCAGGTTGTACATTGATGTTCCTCTGTTTGAACAATGCCTCTAGTACTGCTTGTTAATTGGTCTGATTGTCACAAACCCTTTCCTTTCTGTTTATTTTGAAATGTTTTAATTTTGCTGTTGTAGTTCACAGATAATTTTTGGATATATAATTATTCATTTCTTTTAGAGTTTTAGAGGAGGGTCTTCCAAACATTCATGAAAAAATGTCATTATCTTTTGATTCCATTTTTCCATAAACTCTCAGCATGTCATCTCATCTCCTTCCAGCCTGCATGGTTTCTACCTGTAAATGAGAGTACAGTCTCACTGGTTCTCTTTTGTGCATATCACACTGCTTTCCTTGGACTGCTTCTATACTTTTTTTGTTTGGCTTTGAAATGTTTGCTTGTGATATGCTTTGGTGATCATTTTTTGGGCCCATCTTATTTAAGTTTTGTTGACATTCTTGAATATATAGCTTAACTTTCATGATATCAAATAATTTTCTTCCCCAAAAATATGTGCTGACTTCTTTCCTCCTCTTCCTCATGCTCATTCTCTTCCTCCTTGTCTTTTTCTTCTTCTTTTCTTTCCTATCTCTCTGGCTATAGAATTCTTAACACACATGTTATTTTTCTTGATGCTGAGCTATACAATTCTTAGAATCTTCCCCTTCTTTCCCCATTTATTCCTCATTTGAGTGCTTTATCTTCAATTCCACCAATTCTATCTTCCATTAATTCAAATCTACTTCCTTACTCTTTCAATAAAACTCATTCACAAAGATTTACCAGATTAATCATGATTACCAGATTAATACATGTCACAGGAAAGCAAGGGCTCATTGATATGGCAAATATATGGTAATCTTAGGTCACCATCCATTGGGCATCCTCAAAGCAAGAGATCTGAACCAACATACAATGATCACTAATTCCCTAATCTTATCATATTAATAGGTCATTTCATCCTTAAGTCCAAGGGTGTATGTCAGTTCCTTAAATCTGCAACAGGTGAGTTTTCAAACAAGCCCAGTTCATTTGCTGGGTTTTCTGCATTGAATCTTTTAGCATGGTCTATGAAAGATGTAGGAGCACTAGTGTGATACAGGAGGTGTGGGTGTGACTGATTAGTATGGGCTTTATTGCTGTATCCCATGGGCAGGGACAAAAGAAAAAATACAATCAAGAGAGAAATAACAGTAACAGTTATATAAATTTTAAAAAATAAGAGGCAAAAAACCCTAGATCCTCAAAAAAGAAACGGGTAAGTAAAAATACAAGGGAATGAGAACTTCAAAGAAAGAGAAAACACAAAAGAACAAAAAATTAAAGAAAAGAAAACTGAATAAAAAGAATATGGGAATATTAGAGGAATAAGATAAAGAAGAATAGAATAAAAAGAGATGAAAGTAAAAGAAATAAAGACAGAAGCAACAAGGGAGGGGAAAAGGAAAAAAAAGAGAAAATAGGGAGCAACATGCCTGGGTCACACTCCTGCTGCTCAAAGAGGCAGTATCCAACAGGGCACCAGCATGCTTTACTGGCTGAGGCGGACATGAAGTACAAGATGTTGTCCCATTTTATACTGGCCGAGTGGTACTGGGGGCAGGGGGACTGGTCTCATTCTGTATATTCTGTTGGCCTATGTATGTGAGGAGGGCATGCTTCCAGATGTGGAGGTGGCATGCCCTCAACTCCTAGTCATGAAGAATGTTTTTCAAAGAAATATATCATTAGATTCTTCTTCCTACTCTCACTCTGGAAGTTCTGCTGAACCCTGTCCACTGTGGAAGACCCTGTTGTATGATGAAATATAGATACTGTAACTCCCAGCATCATAGCAACACAGAAACAATCCCAGTGTGATAAACTGGCAGGTGAGAAGTGGTGATGTTCTTAGGACTCTCTCATATAAAACTTCAACCAATTAGCAGTAAAAAGCAAGTTATCTGATCATAAAATGGAAAAAGGACTGGCGTAAACTTTCGCTGAAGAGGACATTTAAATGGCCACCAAATATATGTAAAGCAGCTCAGCATTTCTAAACATTAAAAAGACACAAAACAGTACAATGAGATAGATACCACATCACTCTCACTCAGACAACCAGGATGAAAAACAGCGAAGAACTAAACACATAAAATGGTGGCAATGATATAGGAAAATTGGAACCCTAAGTCAATGTAAAATGGTATAGCCAATGTGAAAAACAGTGTGGCAGTTCCTTAAAAATCTAAAATTAGAACTATGTAAAACCCAGCAATCCCACTCATTTTTATGAGGTCTCTCAAATGTAAGAACTTTATCTACACTTTTTTTTAATTTGCATGAACTTTTGAAGCCCCATCATATTCAAAAAGACTTGAAAGCAGAGACTAAAACATAAGACTCATTTTAGAATTGTTCACAATAACCAAAAGATCAGAAAAGTTTAATTCCCACCAATTGGTGAATAAATAAACAAAATGTAGGACATGCATACACTGGTGTAGGAGAAATGGAGAGAAAAATAAGTCAATCATCAGATAACCAGCTTGTGTAACTCTATAACTCTGAGTATTTGTGTGTGTGTATCTATCTATCTATCTATCTATCTATCTATCTATCTATCTATCTATCTGAAGAACCAAAGACAGCTAGAGGATAGAGATGGTAGAAAAGGTGTAGGATGGGGTTAACAGTGATACAAACATTATATTGATTAAGGGTAAGTTTGCACAATTGTAAATGCTGTCAATAAGTTGTATATCTATAAAATGTTTAATTTTATAAAAGTGTGGATTAGATATATTTATGACAACAAAAACAAACAAGCCAAGAGTAGCTGTGGAGCCGGCTGAAGTACAGTAAAAAACCTCCTGGGGTTAAGTTCCTTGGTTTGGAGATTTGGGGTCATGGTTTCATAGGACATCTCAGGTGGCCTAACAACCTACCCAGTGCCTCTGCTCTCCCTCCTAGTTTGATGTAGAATGCCCAGGGTCTTGCACCCTGGCAAACATGACCTAACCATTGGTCTGGTGCCCTGGAACAACAGAGGCATGGGAAGAGAAAGGAATGGGAGGAGAATGTGGAATTTGTGGTAATTGGTGTTCATGAACAGCTGTCACCTTTGCCATAAGATCAGAAAAGCTGACTGGATGGGGTCCAGATATTATTCCTGGACATTTTGATTCAAGATCCCATAGAATAACCCCGATCAAAAGGACTGAGATACAGAACAGAATTCCTAATTCTCATGGACTCCAGATTTCCTACAGCCAAGAAGAGTGAATAAATTCCAGAAACTGTTGCCCAGAGAGAATCATTAAAACCTTAATCCGAAAGTATTCCTTGAGGGGCATTGTGTCAAGATGGGGACCAAGGAGCACGCACAGGAAGGACTCCGCAGAGACCAGCACAGAGGGGATGCAGAGGGAGGTAGCCGATGTTTTCAGACAGTAGGATTCTCAGCATAAAGGTAAGTAGACACACATTCATGATAGAAAAAGAACATCTACAGCCACACACAGACTCCCTTTGGTCCTCAGCCATCAGCACAAGCCGGACAGCCTAGGTGGTTGACCAACAGTCACGGTGGTTGACCAGCTGGGGCAGCTAAAAGCACAAATAGGCTTGGGTCTACCCCCAAGCTACGGGGAATTCGGTTCTGACCCTCTTGCAGCCTTACCTCTCCATATAAGGGATAAGGCAGTCTACTGAGCCAACAGAGGAAAACTACAGGGCAGCATGGAGCGGGTATAAGTAGTGACTCAGCTAACCCTCCACACAAGTTGTGGGAACCCCAGCCCCACTCAGTAGAACTAATCCCCTGTCCCAGGGGAGAGCTCTGCACAAGCCCACTTTATGTCACAGGAAAGCATGCCCAGTCTCAGACAACACTCACCTGACCCATTAGCAAGGTATTAACATAATAATAAATGTAAAACTGTGGAACCCTAAGAGACAGCTAAACTCACAGACAGAGCACTTTAGTCAAGCCCCAGGGTTTAAACCCCTAGCCTCCAAATAGCCTACAAACAGGACACATCCTTGGGGGTGGGATGGGGGAGGGGTTCCGGGACAGGTGTCCACTGGACCTAGGGGTGAAAGTGCACCAATGGTTTTGCATAGCACAGGCAGGGAGTTTGTGCATGAGACAAGGACCATAAGACCCAGAACCCAGAGGGCACTCCTGGCTGAGGTTCTGGATTAAAGGAGAAATTTGAAAACTGTCCCAGGAAACAAGGTCCTGGTTAGCACCTTAAGCCACTTAGATAAGCAGCCTGCCCTCTGAATAGGCTATTGCTTCATCCTTCCCTCCGAGACCACCTAGGTAGGTGGTAGTTAGAGACCCTACTCCCCACCCCTACTTGACCACCTCCATCATCCAAAACAGTGAAACCTATCCCTTCCAAGCTCATCTAAAGCCTAAGATTTGGATGGGACCCCTGGCTTAGTGAGTATCCAGTGAAAGAGGACACAGTATCACCATATATTTAGTAAGTTAATGCTCGCTTTACATCAATAACAGATATTAATCTGATAGGCAAAAATCTGCCCTTGTAAGGGATATTACAGGAAAAATTCTCCTAGCACCAACAACCATGCTCAATGCAAACAGAGCTCAATAATTTCATTTAAGAATTCAAATTGTACAAAGCAACTGCTTATGGAATGCAGTATACCTGTACTATACTCATGTAAACACCTTCTATCATCACAACTATCTTAAATTCTGTTTCACTGGGTAAATTATTGATGCTATCAATGTAGTCCCTTTATATCCTAAGGGCATGACTGACAATGTTTTCCTTTTATGTTTGTCATGTTTTTTGGTATTTTTGTTTGTTTTTATTTTGTTGTTGCTGTTCTTGTTGGTGTTTGCTCTTGTTTTTGTCAGTATGACTGCTAAAGTAAAGCAGAATCATTCATTACCTGTGGACAAACAAATGGATTCTGGGCTTCCACTTAATTTTAGCCACCATCCAAGAACAGTTAGTTCTTATAACATGGCTCTGCTAAAAATGTGCCTTCATGAATGGATCACTGAAGATAAGGGTGCTACAGCAGAGTCTGGTGAAGAAAGCAGACGGTGTCTGGCTATCAATTGTAATAGTGTCTGGGGTCTTAAATACTTGCATCCAAACAAGCAGCCACCTAACTGAGAGTAAAGTAAGTCCACATCAAAGAAGCACACCAGCCTATGTGATCCAAAGATGATAACAAAGTCCAAATATGATGAAGGAAAACGTATCAGAGCTTTATTGTGAACACTCAATTCATAGAAGGCCACGGAGGACCCTGGGAGCCACAAATCCATCTGTGGAGTTTCTAATCAGATTAATCTTCTCGCAGGTTCCTTAGAGCCACAGGTGAGAGACCCGAAAGCTCTACCAGACAGATTATATTAAATTCTATTTTAGTGCATTGTATTATGTATAATACCATACTTGGTCAGTTGATCTCCTTCTTGACCCAATCTGAATTTGTTCTACTTTTAAATATTTCTCGCTTGTTCTACCACCGAAATGTCTTCTCTGACTTGTAAAATATTGCTGATAGTCTTTTCTTTCTAATTTTTCATTTTAATTGTTATCTTTGTTGTTATTTGTTCTTCTTTCTGTTTCATTTTGTTTTTGTTGTTTCTGTTGCACTTCCCAGTTTGCGAAGCATCGAAGGAGTGGACACACAGAGATGATAACTAATGCAATGCTTTGTTGGGGGCTGGGGTAGGGAGGGCGAGGGGAGTTGGAAAGCAAATAATGAACGGGAAAGGCGGGGGGTGGAGCACTAGAACTGATTGTGATTATATATATATATATATATATATATATATATATATATATATATATATATATATCCTTAAAAGTGACTTAACTATGGAAGTGTATGACATGTGAATTTTAAATAAAGAACACTACTAAAAAAAAAAAAGGAATCCAAAGTTGACCAGTGGTTGCCCTGGGTGAAAGGAAGCATCTGGGCCCTGGGAGGATTGAGTTTATGTTAGCAGAGGTGCAAAAGGGTATTAAAGACGTTCCACAATACACAGTGTGTGCTTAATAGCGCGTGATTCTACATGCAGAATTTGTTGCACTGGCGAATGTTCTGTGGAGCATATTTTTGCCTGAATAAAAAAAAATTACTCTAAAACAATGAGTGCAAAGAAGAGCAAAATGTTGATTGTGGTAATGATTGTTTAACTCCTCTTGATATGATTGAACTATTAAATTGTCTGATATGTGGATGAAGTACCAATCACATTGAAAAACAAAAGAAAAAAACCCAAAACACCCCTTGAAATCTTCTTAAAACCAAACAATAGTTTAACTTAAGTAACTCAAAACAAGACAAAACAGACCCTGCCTTGAGCATTAGTCTTTTGAAAAACTATCTATAAGAGATCCAATTGAGCATGACAACTCGAAAGACAATCTAGATAGGTAGCACCTTTGAGTTGGGTTCAACTCATGGAGGCCCCACGTTTAAAAGAACAGCACACAGACCAGCCCTGAACCACCCCCACAATGACTGTCACATTCAAGCCTGTCTTTGCAGTCACCATGTCAGTCCATCTTGTCAAAGATCTGCATGGTATGCTGCCTCTTCTCCACTGTATGATGCATGACATCCTCTTCTAGGAAGTGGTCTCCCTGACAACATGGCCAAAGTACATGAGATACAGGCTTTCTATCTTCGATTCCAAGGAGCCTTCTGGCTGTACATTTCCAAGGCAGCTTTGCTTGTTCTTACTTCGATCCTTTTCTACCAATCATGTTTTTATGGCCAAATTCTAACCCATAACTAGACATTTTTATGTTTTTGTTTTTGAATGAATTAGTAAACAAATAAGAGCATGAATATCACTAGATATATAGGAAACTGGAATTAAGGTAATATGTTTATATTGTTCAACCTGTATAAAAGGTGATATTAAAATAATAATGAGATTTTAAAAATAATAGAATAGTTTATCCAAGCATTAACTATGTAACTGTATGGCTTGTGTTGCCAACTAGTATATTCCTGGTTCATTTTCAGTGAGCATGTTTATCTGTACATTGATAGTATTGACATGCTCATTGATCATTTCTTCGCTATCCAATTACTAAGAGCTGTAAGTATGCGCACACATATCTGTGTGCAAGTACACACAACGATTGTGGGAATCTAAAAAAAATTCTTGGGGAAATATAGGCATTTCTGTGGAAACAGGTATGGTCCTAATTGCTAAGCTAAGGATTTATGAGGCTGAACACAATAGCACATCTATAGATTTTCAGATTTGCTTAGCAAAGGAACAGCTCATGCCTCCTGAGTATGGCTTTTTATCACACCTTGCTATTCACAAAGTGCTTTGTTATTAGTTCTGTTTTTCAAACACTCTTGCAACAGCAGGTGCTGATTTGAGGTTTCCTTGTCTAGTTAAGGTGTGTCGAGTAGCTGGCTCAGTTCACCCAGCAAAGGTGAGACAAGCTCATTGGTGTAGTCCTGTCTCAAGAACTTTATATTTTCCTCACCTAGTAAGAGTGCCTCAATTCAGAGAGGGACAATTTTCAGTTTCCCAATCTGACTCGTGAATATTTTTTATCCACAGCTGTGATCACAGAAAACCTCACATGAAACTCCTTTGTTCTGTCCAAGCATCATCTAAAGTGCAATCGCTGTGGTCAGTAATCTCTGGCCAAAGACCAAAGCAGAAGATCAATTTACCCTCAAGAGAAATGGCCAGATGTAGGGGATTTCATTCATTGTTTGCTTTTATTTTGTGAATGAACATCTATTTAGATAAAGATATATTCAGTAAATGTACCTCCCTATTAAGTTGAGTGGGAGCTTGGTGGTGCAGTGCTTCCTGCATCGGGTGATGACCTCAAATTCACTTTGAGTCCGCCAGCAGCTTTGTGGGAGAAAGACAAGGAGTTCTGCTCCTCTAACGACTTACAGCAACGGAGCCCATGGGCAGTTCAACCTTGGCCGACAGGGGTGCTGTGAGTCAGAATAGACTCCAAGGCATTGAGTTTAAATTTTGGTCATTAAGCTGAGTACATAGCATTCAATTTTAAACACAGATTAATACATACGCCTTTTCTTCTTTGATGTAAATCCCAAAGTACAAATTTGTAGCGGAAGTTTATTCCAGGTATATTTGGAGCTATAGTGACATACGTGAAAATTCCTTCAGAGTCTGGCTCATTGGCACATTTATTTCAATTCAGTTGTTCTTAGGTGCCTTCCAGTTGGTACTGAATCATGGCAACATTACAACAGAATGCAACATCGTCCATTTCAGCCCCATCCTCGCAGCTGTTGTGTTCGGGCCCATTGTTGCAGCTCACACGGCCATTCCTTACTGAGGGCCATCATCTCTCACCGACCTCTAACCATGCTGGCCTTCTCCAGGGACTGCTCACATGGCCACAGTGCTTGAGCCTAGGTTGCACCACCCTCCTTTCTCAGGAGCATCTAACTTCTGAGACAGATTTGTTCATAGTTCCAGCGGGTCAATTCTTCTGTAACTTCCTTATTTACTGTCCAGCTTGTCCATGCTCATAAGCCAATTAAGAATGCCATAGCTTCATGCAGACAAAACTCAGTCCTCAAAGTGCCAGCTTTGCTCTTTAATAATTTTAAAAGGTCATGTGCAGAAAATGTGCCCCGTTCAATAGGCAATTTTAGGAACTTTCTAGAGGAGCCTCAGAGGCATGGTGGGTTATGAGTTGGGCTGCTAACTGCAAGGTCATCCGTTTGAAACCACTCATAACTCCATCGGACAAATATGAGGTGTTCTACTCCCATAAAAGAGTTAGTCTTGGAAACTCACAGGGGCAGCTCTACCCTGTCTTGGAAGGTCACTGTGAGTTGGAATCTACTTGATGGCGCTTAGTTTAATTTTTTGTTTTCTAGTGGTGCAGCAGCTTAAGCATTTGACTTCTTACCAAAAGTTCGGTGGTTGGGAAAAATCTCATGAGAGTCTAATTCCAAAAAATGACAGCGTAGAACCTCTAGTGTCCTATAGTGTGGTAATGAGTCAGGATCACGGGTGTTGGTAGAGATACTAGGTCCGTGGGTGGTGCTGACAGTTTGGACTTGACTACTAACCTAAAATTGGTGATTTGAACCCACTAGTGGTGTTACAGAAGAAAGACATGACACTCGGCTGCCAGGTGAATTGTCGGCAAGAACATCCCATGGGACAGTTCTAGTCTGGCACACATGGTCGCCATGAGTCGGAATAGACTTGACCCATCAGGCTTGGTTTGGTTTGGGTTAAGTGGCGCACTAGTTGTGCTAGGCACTAAGAGAAGCATAAATGTCCAGAAGGCATGACTTCTGTCCTGATTGCTTTCTGCTTCTTTCTCGTAAGCCCTTTCCAATCTAAAGCTAAAACATATTGGGATCTTACAGAACATTAGGAGGGGCCTCGATTATAATTTCCTCAAAACATGTATATTTCAGCGCTTTGAAAACTGGAAGAGAATTATACTTTATCCTCTCAACCATAAAGTCAGGAATAGAAACTTGGACATGTTTATGATTCAATAAGTATTGATTAATAATAGTTGTAGTAGTATAATTACAATGATAATACCACTGGCTACGTTCGTGTGATTAATAGCAACAATAACAATAATTCTCCCTGTACTATGATTTTCCTTAAATGCTAAAGCAATAGCATGTGCATTCCATTTAGAAGATGGATAGAGTTTTTCACTTGACTTAGAATTCCAGATTAGACTGGAAGGCTCTTCCTAGTACAGAACACTTAAGAGTTGGAAGGGATCTTAAGGATATCTGCCTCAGCCTTTCTTTCTTCCCATAATGTAAATGCTTGCAAAAGAAGTCATTCTCCTGCCTCATTCCATTTCCCCAAGCTCTGTCTTGTTCTTACGGATCATGGAGGGCGCTGGGGCACAGCAGCTTATCCGTAGGGCTCCGATGTTCAGGGTAGCCATGATGGTTTCCGTGTCCACTGGCATCTGGCTGAGTGAATGCTTGTAGGGTGGGGACAAGACAGCACACATGGAGCATTCCTGCACGTTGGCTGCGTGGAGGTCACCTGAATAGAGTGCAGAGCCCTAATAAGAGAAAGTTGAGAAAGAGGAGAGATAGCACTTAGCAGAGGCAAAGATGTTACATCCTGGCTTTTTTGGGTGCTCTGCTTGTGAGTGATAGGGTCTCCGCCTCAGATCGCACCAGTCCCCGCTGATTTGTTGTAAAACTTAGTTTCCCGATGCCTGAGACATTTGGTGTTATCAATTATTAATATCTTAGTTTGAGTAGGTTTTACAGGACCTTTCCTAGGACAAGTCTGTCTGAATCAAAGGAGGCTCGTAGGCCCAGTGGGATTACCGAGTGGGAGAAGAGAGATGGATGACAATGACGGTGGTGAGGAAGCAATTCAAGGAAAGAGGAGGGCATGTATCTAAACGACTTTGAGTAATCCTCATACTTTTGTTTCTGGCTCACACTGATTTCATTTTCTGGATTAATTAGCATAATGGCAGTCGCTTCCTTCCTTTGGGGAAGAAATTGTGATGGACACGGTCCCAATGTGAGGAAACTTGGATTCTGAAATTGTTCATGCCTAATACTAACTGGATCTGGAGACTGCGGATCACTTTCTTTAGCACACTGTGCTCTGGACTGAAGCAAGGGAGTGGAGGTAGGGACGTGTATAACGGCAAAGACGCACTTTTGTGTATCTCACAGTGCACACACGGGATTTCACTCAAGGGATTGGCGTTGGGTGGGCTGAAGTCTGATGAAGATTTACTACAAATAGAACTATTATAACACCAGGTAAGCACAATCAATCTATTTCTCAACAGCGTAACTCTAATTCTTCCTCTTCATACATCGGGCAGCATGTGTTCTCCATCAGAAAAAATGAGAGAGGGCACCAAAGGTAATCAGAATTAGCCTAAGTTTTCCATGAAATCAGAAAAACTGTCAGAAGAAACTCACATTTGTAGAAAGGTCATAGCACATGGAGTAGTTCTGATTCACGACCTACAATATATGGACTGAAACCTTGATTCCTTACTCACTATCTGTGCAAGATATTTGCTCTCTCCATCCCTAGATTTTATCATCTTCAATGTGATAAGGAGCCCTGGTGGAGTAGTGGTTACTTGTTGGGCGGAGATCTACATGGTCAGCAGTTTGAAGCCACCAGCAGCTCCGTGCAAGAAAGAGTGGGCTTTTCGCTCCCATGAACAGGTGTCCTCTCTGCAACCTACGGGTGGAGTTCACTCTGAGTCGTCATTGATTCAATAGCAGTTTGTTTGGTTGGGGCTTGAATGTAATAACTCAAAAGTGTTATTTTGAGGAGTCAATGAGTTAATATGTATAAAATGTTTAGAATAGTCTCTGGCACGCAGCAAGCACTATATAACTGCAAGCTATTATTACTGCTACTATTACTAGTGTTGATATTATTATCATGCCAAGGATTCACTATCTCTCACGGGACACTTACGGGCAAAATGTATATCTGGGGGAAGTTCCGGAGGAATCGCCATTCTCTCTGTAGGTAATCCAGCGACCCAATGAACACAATGTCCTTGAGTTCCTTCAGGGTGTAGTTGCTGGCTCTCAGTGGCATCACAAAGTTCCGAAGCCCCATCAGGGTTGAGTGTGCATCACCAAAGACACACGCGACAACGTGATTGCGAAATTCACTTTTCTTGTCGGATCGTTTCTAAAGCGTAAGCATGTCAGAGTCAGGGAATTTTCGGAACACAATGAGAGCATCTCCAGGAGGGTACTCCCCTCCCCCAAGTGCTACCTTTCTGGATGCATCTACATGCAGCACCTTTGTAAATCCACTATAATTTTGCAAGTATATTATAGAAGTAAAACTTACGCATAAGTGGGATGAATAAGCCTGCTAGTGGCGTCTGTCTTTTCCCATTTTATTGAAAGTTATTAATTTCTTCAATTAATACTCAAATTAATATCATTAGAGTGTTACAGCAGTAGACTGAATGAGGAAAATAGCTCTGATTTTCCATATATGTTTTTAGTCTTATGTACTCTAATAAGATTCAGTGAAAATAGTAGACATCCTACATTATAATCCTAAACTAGGCTTTGAGCACTAGGCATCAAGTTGGGCTACATAGTTCATGTTTCAGTGGTTTTTCATACAAAAATTTGAATCAAATGAAATTGCAGTTTGGGGATCAAAAATGGTGGAATACTGACAATGTCTTATGGGTCAACCCCTTACTCTGAATTAACTCCATAGACTCCAGTCAAAGATACTCATTATGCAAAGTGCCAGAAAGAAATGGAAAGTTATAAAAAATTTTGATTGACCCCTTTGCTTGACTCTATTTCATACTGTTATCAGTATTAACAATTTTGAACATTTCCTCTACATCTGTAGGTTGAAAACAAAATAATACAGATGACCTGATCAGATTAGGCACTGTCAATGTTCATATGTACTCATGATTATAATATAAAGAAATTTTTTTGATGAAAATTTTCTGAAGCCTGCTTTAGTTTCACTTAAGGGAATAAGCCATTCTCCTCTTCTGGACCTGAGGTATAATAGAATAAGCAAAGGAGTTCAAGTGAGAAGAATTAGTTTTGCCTTCTGGTTCAGTCAACTGTTACTTTCATGATGCTCAGCAAATTATGTCATTGCTCTGACCTTCAACTTATTTACACTTTTAAAGGTTAAAAACAAAACATAATACAAGTTAATTTTGTTGTGACATTGAGTAAATATGGAAAATTAAAAGCTCAACTTATTTAAGTCGTTTAACAACTATTAATCAGTTCTGAATCTTATCAAAGCTCTTCGACTTTCAAAGCATGACACTTGAAAACTGGTAAATAGCCAGAGATCTATTTTGAAAAGCCCTTCATGTGTGAGTGTATGTCACAATCCTGGGCAAAAGAAGATTCGGGTCTCAAATGGAACTTTCATTTTTCCTTAAGTTCATCCTTCACTGGGTTAAAAGACCAGCTTCTCAGAGAGGAGGTTAGTGAAATCTAACAGGATAGATAAGTAAGAGCTGACATCTAAGTAATTAGAGTCAGTCAAATTAGAATGCACGCAGATGGGGAAATACTCTCTTTCCAAAGGGTTTCTTCCTATTAGGAGAAATAATGCTACTTGTCTGGAGAGCTTTCGTAGAGAGTGATTTGAATCTTCACCAAATCTATTAAATTATTTTCTCCAGCTCATCCAATAATTTTTAACTTAAGTAATAATGTCTCTAACGGCATTTAATGTAACATGCCTAATGTCCAACAATAGCTCTTCGGAGAAGCACTAAATACTAGTGACAAGGTGCACAGCATCAAGCATGAAAGGGGCAGTTAAAGAGGCAATTTCTCCAAGACACTGTGGCTTCGAGCTATCTCCCAGCTGAGAAGGATGGTGACTTTGGGGGCAAAGGGAACATGCACTCTTTATTCAAAGTAACTTAAATTTACTACTGTCATTTGACCCTAAGGCCAATTAAGCCAATTTCAAAGTTTTCCCGGGTATTGCAATCTGGAAATCTCTTCCTAGGGTGGCCAATCTGAAAAGCCTTAGAATTCCTAAGACTGGAAGACCATCTAAACTGTCATAATTGGAATTACATCTCACATCGAGAATCATAAAGGGCATATTTAACTGTGTGCATCGTAACTATGACCCAATAAAAGTCCTATTGTTTCCATTCCCAGGTTTTGGGGATGCGTGAATCTGTAATCAACTTCTCAACATTTCCATAGATTGACTTTCCCCTGAAAACATGTTTGGGTTCCTGCTGAACGGATGTTTATTTTGCTTAGTTCAGAATAAGACATAATTGCTAAAATGGCAAGTTTCCGCAGCCTTACCAATCTTTGTGTTGATATGACAGCTCTGGCAGTTTCATGCTTCTGATCAAATGATTGATCATACTTTTACAGAAATTGGAACATGGTCTGTCAAAAAACTGGCACTGAGCCACAAGGAGGTTGTCAGTGTGTGTGTGTGTTTGTGTGTGTGTGTGTTTGTGTGTGTGTGTTTGTGTGTGTGTTTGTGTGTGTTTGTGTGTGTGTGTTTGTGTGTGTGTGTTTGTGTGTGTGTGTTTGTGTGTGTGTGTGTGTGTGTTTGTGTGTGTGTGTGTGTGTTTGTGTGTGTGTGTTTGTGTGTGTGTGTGTGTGTGTTTGTGTGTGTGTGTTTGTGTGTGTGGTGTGTGTGTGTGTGTGTGTTTGTGTGTGTGTGTTTGTGTGTGTGTGTTTGTGTGTGTGTGGTGTGTGTGTGTGGTGTGTGTGTGGTGTGTGTGTGTGGTGTGTGTGTGTGGTGTGTGTGTGTGGTGTGTGTGTGGTGTGTGTGTGTGTTTGTGTGTGTGTTTGTGTGTGTGTGTTTGTGTGTGTGTGTGTTTGTGTGTGTGTGTGTGTTTGTGTGTGTGTGTTTGTGTGTGTGTGTGAGTGTGTGTGTGTTTGTGTGTGTGTTTGTGTGTGTGTGTGTGTGTGTTTGTGTGTGTGTGTGTGTTTGTGTGTGGTGTGTGTGTGTGTGTTTGTGTGTGTGTGTTTGTGTGTGTGTTTGTGTGTGTGTGGTGTGTGTGTGGTGTGTGTGTGGTGTGTGTGTGTGGTGTGTGTGTGTGGTGTGTGTGTGGTGTGTGTGTGTGTGTGTTTGTGTGTGTGTGTTTGTGTGTGTGTGTGTGTGTGTTTGTGTGTGTGTGTTTGTGTGTGTGTTTGTGTGTGTGTGTGGTGTGTGTGTGTATGTGTGTTTGTGTGTTTGTGTGTGTGTGTTTGTGTGTGTGTGTTTGTGTGTGTGTTTGTGTGTGTGTGTTTGTGTGTGTGTGTGTTTGTGTGTGTGTGTTTGTGTGTGTGTTTGTGTGTGTGTTTGTGTGTGTTTGTGTGTGTGTTTGTGTGTGTGTGAGTGTGTGAGTGTGTTTGTGTGTTTGTGTGTGTGTTTGTGTGTGTGTTTGTGTGTGTGTGTTTGTGTGTGTGTGTGTGTGTGTGTAAGAGGAGAAGATAACTAAACTACTTTTGGAAAATAATAAAAATCTTTCATCACCAGTGAATCACAGAAGAAACTGCAAAGGGTACATACAGGATATGGGTAATTGCTTTGATTAATTAAATTTTGTAATTACTGACTGTAAAGTGTAATACTGAGATTATATTTGAGTTTTTAAGCTCAGGTGAGTGGGAATATATGGGAATTCAGAAAGCAGGTGCTAGACCTGGATTAGGATATAAGACTATTTACATCTTGATTGCCTGCTCTTTAGAAGTTGAGTTAGTTTGTCTCCTTAAGAAAATAGAAATAGGAACAAACTGTAATGTCTATACAGATTCCTTCCATTTGAATGGAGTTGAGTTTCTAAGACAGGTTCTTGGCTAATGTGTTGAATGTAAGTGGAGTGTGTTCAACGTAAATACAGTTAGCTTTGAGAAGAAGAAGAAAAAGGGGGTGGGGGGAGAAGCACTGTAGAAAATCCAATCTTTGAAACCCCAAGATTAGCATAATGCTTGTTCATTCTAAAAAAGGAGAAACTACGGAGTTCATAGAAATAGTAGATTTCCTTGGTGTATTTACATTAATTAAATGCATTAGCAACATGATGAAGTTTCAAGAGAACATTTTTGTGAATAAATGAGTCAGCTGAATTGTTAAGGGAGAGAAGAAGCGGTTGATGTGTCTACGTGCTTCAGATCTTAGCATATGACCCACATAGCCCTTCTAGCAAGAGCCACAACTATGACGGCACTCTTGTCCACACTTGGAATTAGGTGAGGTATGTGCTTTTCAGTCAACATTCAGTTCACAGTACAGGAAGGGCACCTGCTTATGACTGAGGAAAGGATGTCATTTTCCCGAAGCGATGCTTCATTGTCTTTGAGATACCATGCAAGGTCACCTACCAGAATCACTTTGTCGAAAGCGGTTGCTTTACACCAGTGAAACATGCCACTGGTATCAAATCTCCAATGGTGGTGCTCGTTTTCATTATGAATATTCCTAAAGAGAAAGAATGAAAAATTAGTCCGAGAACATGCCGGGCTCCAGTGCAAGAAATCCAGGCCATGGAACTCACTAGATCCTTGGAGCCAACATGGAAAATCATATAAGAAAAATCATCTCAGGCCTGTGAGAATCAAGAATCCTGGCTGGTGTCCACAGGGCGCCAAGAGCAAAATGGCCAGACTTTATAATAACTGTAAATGTACTAAGTACTTGGGAAAACCACCGAAGTCCGCTGAGAGTGGGCCACCCTACTAACTCTGCCCAGTGAAATACTGGACAGAAATGACAGCCGAGACAGCAAAAAGCCCCAGTCTGACCCTCCGGATTGTCTCATCAGCAGCCCTAGAGATGATCAATCCAGGTACATGGGTGCCTACACGGAGCACAGTGCCCTGTCTCGTGGGACATGCAGCATGAACAAAAATAAATATGTTCAACCACCGAGGTTTCTGTCATGTTTCCACAGTAAAAACCTAGCTTACCTCAAATAAATACAATTTCCAAACCCTTTTCCATGGAATCGTAGTACCTGCAGAAGCTGGAGGGAGTATCTTCTTCGGTTTGACAGACAGTGAGAACAGCAGTCCCTCTTGAAGATTCACGCTGTACTGCAGCCTATGAAAGGTCTGCAAAGTCTCCGTATAAACGTCAATCCAAGCAGATCTCTTATCTGGGGGTCGATTCCTGCTCACAGCGACCCTGCTGAAATGAGTAGAACTGCTCCTTGGGGCTTCTGAGCCATTGCACGTCCAGACACAGACTGCCTACCTTTCTCCATCAGAGCTGCTGGTGATTGGTGATTCCTTATCAAGCTTCCTCTTAGCAGTGCAGTGCCTCCCCCACTTCACCATCAGAGCTATTTTGCTCTTGGCGCCCTGGTCTGGTGATTGAATGCCCCTTTGGTAAGTGGAATATGATCTTCTCACAGCACATTTTAACTGGACTCAGCAAAGCAAATCAGTCCCCGCACACTTCTATGGTAATAAAAGCATGATCTATGTACACACGCTGTCACAGACAACATCTTTCTTCATTCTGATATGATGGAAAACAGATATGCCTTAGAGAAAACACCTGTTGGAGGCCTGCTTAAGAGAAAAGGCATCAATCTGGTGTCCTTGACACAGCCAAACCTAATGCAATTTAGATCATCATCCCTTAACTACAGCTGCCTCTGCCATGTGCTTTCGCAAATGACACGATCCTTGCAGAAATATGCCTGTCTGAAGAGATGGATAAATCACTCAGGAGAATGCTTAGCACTAGCATTCTTAGAACTTGGAGCCAAAAAATAGAATACAAAGGTCATTGGAGGAAAAGGAAGCCAAGGGCATCATGCAGATCATTTTTTTGGGGGGGGGAAGCATATCTTGCCTACAGATTAGAAGCCTTTTGGGTGAGCTTTGGTGAGATGTGAGAGGACTTTGGGTGTGGGAGAGTTTGGCAAGACTGTGGTGATGGTTATCTGGGATATATTTGGAATGAGGGTGAGATTCGTTCCTTGAGTCCCAAGATATGCTTCTATGTCCCCAGCAACAGCATGACACTCCACACGGGAGGATTCAGGGAGATACTAAATTCAGAAATGTTTTCCTTTAAAGCCTCTGTCTTCATTCCACCTCTGGAAGTTGATAGGTAGAGTGTTGTTGGGTGAGAAAGTTTGCAACCAATCCATTTAAAATAAAGACTTGAGGCTTTGTTCTAAAGTACGGCTGTGTTCTGTATAAAGTCAAGGTCTGGTGAGAACCTGCTTTAAGTACCCCGGCTAAGGAACATGGGATCTTTCCTCTTTGCTTTCGAGAATGGGTTTTAAAGAGAACTTTTACTCCTCCATATTCATAGCAATGTATCCTGTGTGGAATCTGCTTTTTTAATGGAAGACACAGATGAAAACATCCATGCTTTGGTTTTTCAATGGAGACATCTGATTAGAAAGAGCCTTAGCCAAATAAGAAAACTTGAATCAAGAAGGTGAGGTTGATTTCATAATGTTAACTCAAGAAGCATCACCCCTAAGCGTATAAGTGTATTACTAGTATTTCTTTCAGTTTACAGATTTGATGCGAGGATTCTTGAAAATGATCATTCAAGGGATAGGATCCTCTGCTAGGCACAAGACCTGTTCTTCAGTTTGGAAAGCACCCACATTCCCTGTTTCTTGCACAGGCTCCCTGATTGGACTTGTAACCGAATCCTGGCCTTGTGTCTGTTCCCCTGGGAATCTCATTAAGAGACCACAGGAGACCTGAAAAATCTTACCAGAGAGCTTTCTCCCTTCAATGTACAACAGTAGATGTTTTGCTTAGGAGCTAAACGAAACAAAAATAGCAAGTTTCATAACGTTCTAGCAAAGGGAGCACCAGTCTGCTGGCTGAGGATTGGTCAAGAAGGGAGGAGCAGATTTGGGTGTCCTGGACTTCCAGGGCCCTACTGGATAGCTGGGAAATTCACTATAATGGTCTCTTTAAGGAACGCTCAATTCCCACTTAAAAAAAGGGTGGGGGTCCTTCAAGCAAGGGCACCTTTGGTGGTGCTGTCCACTTTGCCTTGTGAAGTCTGCACCTGCCTGTGCTCCAGTGGCGCTGTCCACATTAACAAGGCACTTCAATCCACACGGGACTTGGAACTCTTCTGTTACTCTTCCCATTTGACTTTCACTTTGTGCGTTCTAGGTCAGGAAAATTTACCTCAACATTTGGGACCAGGAGGACAGATTGTATGGACAGCGCCTCCCCGGTCCCTCCTGCTTTACGCTCTCTCTCTTCCTACCTCTTGCATGCACACGTGAGCACGTGTGTGCACCTGTGCACATATTCTAGTTGGATTGTGGAATAGGACCCTGCTGTCTCTGGTCACATTACTGTTTCCTTCCTTTGGGTCACACCTGGCTGTCATGTATTCATGACAAGGCATTCATTTTACCCTTGAGAGAGATTTGAGGTTTCTACAATTGGATAATGTTCTCTTTTTCAGGGATCTGAGTATGGGAAAGCTGAAAATGGATCCTGTGAGCTCAGAGAGACTCGCAGGACCACGCAACATGTGGAAGACTCTGAGGAGGGGGATGAAGACAAAGCATCTTCCCTTCAGAAAGACCTTTACCAGCACAGCTGTTCCCAAGAAAAAAGGGGTATCTTGTCCTAGGCTCTGTGCCTTCGCTCCTGCTTAACCTGATCTCCTTGCTGAGGGTATTTCACTGAGTAACAAGGCAGAAAATCTACCATGAAATCTCATTCGAGATCAAAAGAAGCTGACAATGGCCTGGCTGCTGTCAGAGCCCACATCCTCATGGCCCTTATCCGGAAAACACTGAAGACACTCTCCTAGAAGGAAGGTTGGTTACAACGACCAACTCCTGGGGCATCCCTGCAGTTCAGCTTTCTTGATGCACTAGATTTGGGGTTCTAAGCTAGGTCATGTTGCTGCCAGCACAGGGACACTGCTCCCTGCTAATTTAAGAATAAATACTTGTAAAAGAACCCCTAGAAAACTTTGCCTACTTCCACACTGTGCCCAGAAAACGCTTGCTCCCTTTGATGCTTTCAATGAGTTTTGCTAAAGTTCCACGGAAGAATGGACAGCCGGTGGTGGTGGCCTGCATTTATAAACCAGCCAGTTTCGAGTCAATTACATTTTCCAATTTCTCTCTGATTTTTGGTCTTTCCTGATTTTTTTTTTTTTTTTTTTTGCGTAAAGACAGTCCTTGAAAGTCACTGTGGAATAATAAACTTCAATAGTAAAG